>NW_017728931.1:73990101-74039756 GCF_001723895.1 Crocodylus porosus | reverse complement strand
CCCCTATGTATTTAAAAAAGGACTTCTTGTTGTCCTTGATCTGGGAAGCTAGTCCCAGTTCCATCTCTGCCTTGGCCTTTCTGATTCAATCTTTGCAGGTTAGTCTAACCTGGCTAGGCTGAACTGGTTTATAACCACACAGACATCCCAAAAATGTAGGCACATTGCTGCAGTGACTAGGACTAGAAGCTGGGGCGGGGGGGAAGGAGGGGCTCTAGAACAGCTCTTCCTTCTCTTTGACAGTGCTGAGCTGAGGCAGGGGGTCATGGCCAGGCTCTGGCAGGATGCTCTGATTAGGGAGGGGTTTCTCCCCCCTCCCCCCTTTGATAACAGAGCATTTATCTGTTACCAGCATTTATCACCCCACCAGAAAATGAAGCCTCTCTCAGTAGTTCAAGCCCTTCTTAAACAATTTTTTCCAAAGAAAGAATGGAGGGACATTACTAGCTACGTGTTGATTAGCTCCAAAAAGCCCTAAGTGGACACTGTTCTGTCTGCCTTTGTCCTGTCTGCCTTATACAAATACCTCTCAGCATTAGCTAGTATACCACATGTTGTCTATGGTCCATGCTTTGGGAGAGAGGAGGGAGGGATCCCTGCTTGAGCAGTGAACAGAGAGGGTAAGTAAGGGTAGGGGAAACTAGGCAGATGCTGTTAGGGCTGCAAGTGTGTGCCGAAGCTCCAGCCAGGGAGCAGAGGAGAGGTGCCATCCCAGCTCTCTGGAACAGAGAGCCCAGCCCAGCCCAGAGACCATGCCGGGATGTTGGGGGACTCTGGTTTATCTTAAATCAAGAAAGGGTCTGGGACAGACATTGCATAAACCGGTTTGACCCAAATCAGTTAAGTCTGATACTATATTCAACCAGGTTTATCTCAAACCAGTTTCAGTCATTTTCAAACTGGTTTATGTGCACTGAATGTCTGTTCTGTTACAAGTTTAAAACAGTTTCTGATCACTTAAACCAGTTTATGTGTAATGTCTGTCCCTAGCCTTAGAGCCTCCTGGACCTCACACCTGTACAATTTCTGGTTCAAAGTGAGTGCTAAATCTGTGTCTGGTTGTACTCCAAATTCCTTAAGTGATTAAGTGTCAGTGTTGATAATTATCAACTTGCATTGAACTGGCCTAAGAGTTTTTGGCATAATTGTTCTACATACTTCCACCACCTGCAAGTATAGAACACAAGAGAGAACTAAAGTGAACTAACTAGCAGCTGTTCTTTTCCCTGCTTGATAAGTCTGTCCTGCACTAGAAGTCTCAGTGAGAGTTCAAAGTGTTTGAGACAGGAAGATGGTAAGGCGTCATGAACTGTGCTAACTTGAACTAGTTCATGAGAAGGGTCATGTGAAAAGAAGGGCTGTTGATGACTGATGTTTTGCAATCTGTTTTTATGGCACTGAGGGGAAATTTCAGTAGTTCATTTTTCTAGAACTCTGCTGGCTCTTTCATAGTGGTAAATAGTCACTAAATAATATATTCTGTAGGTATATATACATGTTTGGATAAAGAAGAAGAAAAGTTAGACAATAGAAAAGCATATTTTGCCAATATTATGAATAACTTTTCTGCAGTACTGGTTTACTTTAAGAAAGAAACACACAGATGCATCTGTTTAAATGTGCTTTCCCTAGGAATGCAAAGCTGAATTGTTCCGTGAGGCTAAGATAACGTTTTACAGTCTTTTGGCCTTCTTATGGTATATGTGAAAATGTGTTCTTGTTCAGTGATTCCTGCATTTTCACAGTACAGAGTTGTGGCTGACTTGATCAGATGGGCTTCTACCCTACTAAAAAAGGGTATCTGTAACAAGTGATGTCATCAAGTGTCTTTTTTCCCTTTTATGATTAGTTCGACTGTATTAATATGGAATGATGTTCTTGGTTTAAAACGGTGTTGAAAGATAAGGGCCAAAAAACTCAGGAAACATTTTTTTTTCACATTTTCATTGCTCATTAACATGGATAATGGAGGAAGCTCTGCATATAGACAGCTGGTTTTCCAGATTTTGCCATGTGACTTTGGAAAGACCTAACTTATAAAATACAATCAAACATATTAGACAAGCATTGCCAAAGTTTGCCTTGCCAAATATAGGTAACCTGTACTTCACCTTTAATTATTCATTAAAAAAAAGCCTGTGTACCTACCAAAAAAGAAAAAAGCATTGAGCAGTGAATCAAAAGTTCATATGCTGTACTGCTCAAACAGAAGCTTGGCCACATATTCTGAGGGCAATCTATGGCTTAATTCCTATAGACTTTCTGACGGGGAAACAACCTGCCTGGGACTCTGTCTCTAATATAGTAAACTTATTATACTTAGACTATACTAAGGACAATTAAAACATGAACACTTAAAAGGTCACTTAAAAGTCCTTATGTTAAAGCTCATTAACTCATGCTAAGTGCCTCTGAGCGTCTCAAAGTTATACTACTTTAACTGAAGGTTACATCTGGACCCTGCTACATAGCTCATGCTAGAGTAACTTCAGTCTACTCCACAGAGTTAAAATGAGCAACTTGCAGTCTTCCAGCATCCCAGGATGCACTGCTCCCAGCCGCTTCCCTCACCCACAGCAGGCATAGAATCCAGGTGTCCTGGCTCCTAGCCACATCCCTACTCAACAGCCCTCTAGCAGCAAATAAGAGCTGTGCAGTCAAGAACTAATAGTAACCCTTAATGCAACTGCTCACAACATGTTCCAATTTTAACACCACTTAACATTCCATAGGTTTCATATGATCTTTATGTAACACATGATTTTACCCGTAGACCTGTTATGTTTCCCCATAGTTCTCATGGTATAATGTTCTGACCCCAGTTGCATCCATTTAAGTCCTGAATAAGATTCTGAGAAAGTTGGGTGATAACTAGCTGCTTTTTTCTTTTACTCATTATCATCTGATTTACACTATCTATCATCTGATTTACACTATCATGATCACATTTATTGGATTAACCTTTACTTGCTGGCTGAGGCTTGAGCATTTGAAAGGAATGTAGTATTTCTTACGCAATAAACAGCATTTAAAGCAAAAATATATTCATTTCAAAATATAAAAAATTGTGTAATAAGAAACTGAACTTGTAGTCTATGCATTATGAACACATTTTAAAGAACTAAAGTATGGACAGATGGTACGGTTCTAGCAGCAGAAATGCTGCTCTTCTGCTGAAGCTGAGAATATACTGGCATTCATACAGTTTCTCCCACAGGAAATGTGCTGGGCCTAAGAGAAAGGTTGTCTTGTTTCAATAGGGCAGTTCTCTCATACACGACAACTTCTTGTACAGGAATGAACACCTGTAAGCTTCCCTGCTTCTTGATTGCTCCCAGGGACTGGAAGGAGTTAAGTGGTGAGGAAGTACTCTGTGTACCTTCCCCAGACCAGGGTCCTTGGTTTCCAGATATGTGCAGTACTAGAAATGAATCCCTGTCCATACCTCTAGTCTGCTTTTTACCATCTATGGTGCTTTAGACCTTGCTTGTCTGTTATGTTGGAAAAACTCCTAGTTCTGGCACTCTGTAGCTGCAATGCAAAGCAATGCAAACAGAAATTGTTACTTTTGCAGCTTCCCATAGTTTTAAACATGGACAAAGTGTACTGGTCCATATGTTGTTGGTTCTGACAGTTCTCTTTATCTAGGTTCAGGATTTGCAGTCGTGTGCGTATGTACATGGCTGACCACTGATACATGAAATGTCCACAATAGATAAGGTTGTAATTCCACACTTCAGTTTAGCTGGTGGATATAAACGGGGTTGGATTTGTGTGTAGTCAATTTAGCCTTTTCTTTATAATACAATAGTGTAGTGTGTGGATTATAGATAGTGAAACTTGGCTGTTTAGATTAGGTTTTATGGCGGGGAAGGGGTTGGACCTACTGAAATTAAGAGCTAAAATCCTTGGGGAAGTTGATAATAGATGTTGCAAGTCCCTTTATTAGATAAATAAAATGTTGGGCCCAAACTACAGGATTTGACAACAGCCAGACAAAAATATTTATTTATTCTAATATCCTTAGATGGTCTATATAGTAATCCATATTGTCATCAGCGAAGGAATCGGGAAACATTTGTATGATTTTTGTTGGCAGTTTGTTAATGATGGAATTAATTTCTGTGCACAGGGGGGCATCCCACTTGCATCCCACATCTGGTATGACTTCAAATAGATTCTATCAAGGCATAAATTATGCATAGTCCTTAGGCTGGCCTGCTGTACAGGGTTGACTTTGACTCTGAAGCTTAGCACAGACTGTCAAAAAGCCCAAGACTGAATTGATTCAATCTTCACAGGTTAATCTAAACTGCATAGATTGAACCAATAAGTAAGTGAACATACATTCACTTTTGATTTTGGAAATGCAGCTGCATGCCTACAGTAGCCCAGGCCAGAAGCCAGGGGGCACTAGAGCATGCCTCCCTGCTAGGCTGGACCAGGCAGCTTGGGCCAAGGCTAGCCCACTTGGTCCCTGGAGAAGTGCAAAGCATCATGGGATGCTGTGCGACTCTGAGTTAACTTGAATCAATTGAGGCCAATTCAATAAACTGTCATGCAGAGTAGTACTTAAACACAAGTATACACCAACAATCTAATGAAGCAAATGAGACTACATACGGTACATGTCGCCTGGTTGTTGTAGAGATTTTCTTATACTAACACGATCATTCTATACTGGTTGCATTGGGAAAATGCAGGCAAATGTGTTAATCCATACTTTCTTGTCTTGCATTATTTTCAGTCAAACTAAGCGCCATTAATAAATAATTTCTCAGGACATGTTGTAAAATTAATTTTCTTTAACAAAGCACAGATCGTGCCACAAGCAATGTTCATTTCTTTTTATTTTCATTACATTTTATTGCTGCTTCCACTATATTAGTCTCTTCAGTCTGAAATCCTTAGAGTTTTTTTCCCCCTTCCAGTAACCAGTGAGCCTGTCTAAATTGATATCAGCTTTAGGAATTTAAATTTTTGGTGCATCTTTTAAATTACTTGTGTGTCAATAGGGAAAATTTAAGTGTCTATATTCAACTAAAATTATATTAATTTAGATATAAAAAGAGTTTTCTGAAGTATGCTTTATAGATGCAACCATATAAGTGATAAGACATGTTCACAACATTCTACAGATAAAATAAATTAAAATAACTAAGGGGCTAATGGTTTTAAAGCTCCTGCCACCCTGCCCCTGTTTTAACAAAAAAGCTTTATTTTAATTAAAAGACAACATTGAGTGGGACTGGAGGAGGAGAGAATACAATCAGTTAATTAATTTTTGATCTTTCACAGTGCTTTGAAGATTACAGATAAATCCCACACTGAATAGAGTGAGCAAATATATTCTTGAGAAAATGCTTTTCAGAAATCCAAAATGAAAAAAAAAAAATGGACAAGTACACTGTAGCCTTCTAATATTCCCTGACTCTCTCCATTGGACAACTAAAAACTAGATTCCTCACTGAAACAGAATGTGACATAAAGGCACAGTAAACTATGTTCCTGGGTTTATCTGACACTTAAAATGGTCAGTTTGAAGTGTGAAGAAAGGAGGTGCATGTAAATCAACAGCAGAGTCAGACTCTTGCAGTGAAGGGACGTTGCAATCTGCAGTTTTCTTTGTAGACTACGTTTGTGTTGGATTGATTCTGAGGGCACAGACCAGTCTGGTGCCTAATTCAAAACTAAATCCTAAATTCTATCAGAATATGGGCACTTAACAAAGGAATACCTGAATCCTTTGAGAGGCCTGAGCCAATAGGATTTTTTATTGCATACCAACAGAATCTCCCCCACATCAAAATGCAGTGGGGGCCACTTTCTTTTAAAAATGACAGCGGCAAAGCTGTTCTATTATATGATGCTCTAGTTGTTAGAGTACTATCCTGGGAAGTGGGAGATTTGAATTTAAAGCCCAAGTAGGTTCAAACTTGCATCTTTCACCCTCCTATGAGCGTGTGTCTCACCACCAGGTAGAGGTTAGACTGGAACTTCCCCTATTCTCCTGTGGAGGATGTGACACTGCAGCAAGAAATAGGAGGTTTCTGGGGCCAGCAGCAAGTGTGATCATGTATTTGTAACTTAATGGTGTAGAGGGGTGTCAAAGATATGGCCCGTTGACGGATCCAGCTCACAGAGCTATATCATCAGGACTGCAGGGCTCTTGGAGGGTCAGGAATTCTGGAGGCGGCCCACAGCCAAATTCTGGCATGCGGAGCCCTGTTGGAAATACATGTTATCAGTGGAGGGATGAGTGCTGGTCGTGTGAACTGGCGCAGGTTCCTGAGCTGTAGGAGTTAACACTGCCACAACTCATCCTGCTGTGAGAGGTGGGTCCAGATTTAGTGCTTGAGGAGGTCTAGGGGCTGGATCTTTTTCAGGGGACCAAGGAAGTTTGACACTTGTAGTATAGAACATTCAACTGAGAAGAATGTCGCTTGGATTCCAGTCATTGCATTTAAACCAATGCAAGTATAATGTATGGTACAAAAACTGTCCTGGAATCAGGGACTGGGAAATAATAAAACTACTGAACTACCATGCAGTAAGATGGTTACCCTTCCCTACCTCTTCCCTCAACCTCATTTTAAAATAAAAGCTTGAACCTTGTTCAGTTGTTTGAAAGCATGGATTTAGAAACTAATCCTCAGGAGAGGATTCTGGGCTCTGAATCCCAAGTGGATAGAAGTAACAACCTGCAACCCTGAGTACCTAATGTCCGGAAAGAGGCTGGGTTTAAGACACAATGCTTTCTGGATCTTTTCCTGTTGGATATCTTTGGGTTGTACCTTCTCCCATGTGAGTTTCTAAGGGGCCTGACTATCACCAAGCATTATATATGGAGCCTGGGCCCTTGATTTGGGATTCCATTTTTGGGAGTCAACTGCTCCAAAAACAATTACAGTAGGGCCTGTTTTGTAGCTGCCTAAGTCCTTTATGGGATCTAACCTCTTGTCTGTATTCAATGAATGCAATCACACTTGGTTTCAGAGGGTTTAAGTCTTTGTATTCATGAATGTTCTGACATGTCGTATTCATTTATTCATTCACATTCCTAAAGTTGATAAACACTGTTTAGCTGTCATGATGAACATCGCACAGTGGAAAAGGCTGCAGAAAGTAACTAACAATGGTTAAATGTTGAGGAGGGTAACAGTGTTTCTGTTTTGTTTTAATGACAAGCAGACCTTGTCCACGGTTGATTTGTCTCATTGGATTTCTTTGGTGAGTTTTGCAGTTGCAAAGAAGTGAAATCACTTTGCAGATCATCCAATACTGCCCACTGGAAGGTCACTGCTATGAAACCAGAAAAAGTAGGTTCTGCAACTTAGCTTAATGAACTGGTTCAGGGCTGTCCAACTTCTAAGTGGCTGAAGGCACCTCAGAGACTACACTAGTGCAAGTAATTGGCCCCCAGGCTGCATCCCCATTGCTATACTGTTCATGCAGGCAGCCTCCCCAACTGCTGCACCACATATATGGGAAGCTCCACACACCAGCACTGTACCACGTGCTCCCCTCTACTACTGCACAGTGCACTCATGGGTAAGCCCATCTCAGCTCCCTCACTGCACCATGCTGCAGGCTCCTCTAGTGTCATTGGCTGTACCACCCCACCCCGTGGGGCAGGAACAGGAAACAAAAGTTGAGGGATGGAGGAAGAGCCTTAGAGACCTTGGCTGCAACAGTAGTTGGAGAGAGAGGGACAGTGGTAGCCAGGAAGAGCTTGGGGGCTGCAGGTTAACCCCTTGCATGGAGCCTGCAGGCTGCCAGATGGACACTCCTGAGCTAGGTCACAGAGCTATAGAAGGCAGTGGTTCTCCCTCGGCCTTCGTTTTTTTTTATAAGTGGGCCAAATCTTAAAATCAGAAATGGGTCAAGGGCCACATAGAAAAGCATTATTGTTCTACACTTTGGCATATCTTAACATCAAGTTCAAGTAAGATTAGAAAGGAATATGTATGTTTTTTAGTAGTTTTAGGTTTATTAATACTAAGTAAAATGTTCAGTATTCCATAGTATTATTTTAAATTTGATAAAAATAATTACATTTTCTAAGGACCTACTGTGCATGGCAGAAGAGGTACTGAAACTGGACTGGGTTGGACCAAGGTCAAGCACTGAGATGCCTGGCTCAGTGCGCTATGCAGCAGCAGGGATTGAGGTTGGTGTGCCACCTGCTTGCATTAACCTGTAAGGAGCTGGCTGGCTTCCAGGTTCTCAGTGTTTTGGGGGCTTGTAGCATCTCAGGTCTGTGAGAGGAGAGGACAGATGGAGATTGTCTAGCTACCTTCCCTGAGCTTCCCAGTGCCCTACCAATGTCACAGTGAGAATGGGATTAGGTTCTGCTCCCGAACCATGGGACTTTCTTTGAAATAACATTTTTTTTCAGGTGCTGTAGCCAGCTCTGTGCTGTGCATGCGTGTGGACACCAAGGGTGAGTCTTTACTGCCTTTCCCTTTCCAGCTGCAAGTTTTCCTGGGCTCTGCAGGAGCTGAGTTGTCATTGCTGTTTGCCTTCCCCTCCCTTTCTTCCCCACTGAATTGAGAGAGATCAAGCAGTAATAGCAGTGCTCAGCTTGTGGGGTGCAGAACTGCACAAAAGCTGTGTCTCCAGCCAAAGCTCACACTATCATGTTGATGACCTTGGAGTTTTCATGTTGCTTCAGGGTCCATGGACTGAGCACTGTTGTCACTATTGCTCATCGTTTCTTTTCCCTGCTGCTGAATTCACTGAGGGGGAGGAGGGGGAGACAGCAATGATGCTTAGCCCCTACACTCCAGAGCTGCATGAAAGCTCTGATCTTACAAGCATGTCAGTGAGATACCTGCGCTCAATTCAGCTGCAGGGGAAAGGAGGGTTCACCTGTGCTGGTATGCCAGTGATGGGCTGTTCACTCAGGCTTTGTGGGCTACCTCTGGCCCACAGGCCACAGGTTGAGCACCCCTGACATAAAGCATTACTGGTGAGTTCTAGCATTGAAAGAAGTTAATTCAAGCCCTTTCTCTTGAGAATCCCACTCTTTTGTTGTCTGAGAAATTCTTGATCTGCTTTATCCACTTCTGCTGTCCTAATGGTTCTGAAGTCTGTGATCTGAACAGCCCTAACTATCAAGGAGGATGTTGTACTTTTTAATTAACCTTAATAATTGTGTTAACTTTCAGTCTTGCTCTAGGCTTATCAAGATTTCATTTAATTACCATGGTTGCTTGAGGGGAAAAAAGAATAATTGTATGCAGAGTCATATCAGGAAATGCATATTAATGAGTGTATGCTTTTGCAACCAGGCTAATAATGACATCAGACACTGCTAAAAAAATGGCAGAAGCCAAATAAAACAGCTGTAAAATTTTCAAAAGAAACTTTTCTTGTTTTCCTAACATAATGTGAAAATTACATTTTGGGCTTGCTTATTTATTTGGTCATGTGTCTTGAGACACTAGGAAGCACATGATGACAAATACATAAATCAGAAATGTGTTTAACCCTCATCTTTGATGCAAATCAATCACAGTCATTGCCAATTGAAAGGTGAATGGTAAATTTTGGAAAAAGTAACCTTCAACATTTTAATCACTAGAAACACAGCAGAAGGTAGATCAAACTTAGCATCAGATCAAGAAGATCAGTAAACTCATTGGCTAGGGACAGACATTACACACAAACTGGTTTAAGTGATCAGAAATTGGTTTAAACCTGTAACAGAACAGATGTTCAGTGCACATAAACCAGTTTGAAAATGGCTGAAACTGGTTTGAGATAACACTGGTTGAGTGTAATATCAGACTCAACTGATTTGGGTCAAATCGGTTTATTCAGTGTCTGTCCCAGACCCCTTGCTAGTTCAAAAGGAACCAGACTCTCCCAGCATCACGGCATGCTCTCTGGGCTGAGTAGGGGTCTCTGTACAAGGCAGAGCTGGCTCCTCCCCTTTGCTCCATGGCTGGAGCTCCAGCAGAGACTACAGGTACAGCAGGGTCTGCCTGGCTTCCCCCTGCCCTACCCCCTCTCGCTGCTCAAGCAGGAATCGCCCTCCCCCCCACTTCCTCCCAAAGCACAGACCCAGCCCCACAGACCCTAGGCATGTGGTGTGCTAGCTAATGCTGAGAGGTGTCTGTGTGTGTGTCTCCAATTTCAATGGGACAGGAAGACAGAGCAGTGACTGCTTAGGGCTTTTTGGAGCTAATCAACAGGTCACCTGGCAAGCTGTTTAAGAAGAGTTTGAACTAATGGAGTGTATTGTTTTGCTGATGGAGTGATGAACACTGTTATCAGCCCCCTGCTAGCTTGCTCGCATGTCAGTTTGCTGCAGACAGTATAAAGAAGCAGGGAGGGAGATCGAAAAGCTCTGTATCATCGACAGATGCATGCACTGCACACCACCCTTTGCTTCACAGCGCTAGCAGAGGGCTGGGGTCTGGCAAAACTTCCTCCCCTTGACCAGCCAGTGGGAAAAAGCCTGGGATGGTGGAGGCAGACCTCCCCAATCAGAGGTCCTGCTGGGGCCTGGCCATGCCTCTCCTCAGCTCAGTACGGTGCAGGGGAAGGGAGGACTGCTCTAATGCCCCCTGACTTCCACCCTGAGCCAGTGCAGTCATGTGCCTGAATCTCTTCAGTCTAGAGAGAATGTGTGTCTGGTTACAAACTGGTTCAGCCTAGCCAGGTTAGACTAACTTGCAAAGATTGAATCAATTCAGGCTCAGGCTTTTTGAATATCTGGTCCTAGCCATTAAGTTTAATTTGAGCCCTGTGTACCAAGATGACTTATAGAGGGGGTATGATGGCACAGTCATCCCCCATCCCCACTTCAGCTGTGTTGCATGTGAGTTCCCCACAAAGACCCTGATTGGAGCCCTTTTTTTCACATGGCTCTGGAGCCCAGGGGGTGACTGCTTTTGCTGCAGTTTGTTCCCTTCTTTCCCATGTTGCTAAATTCAGCAGGTCAAGGGGAAGAATGAACACCAATAGTATTCAGCCCCTAGGCTCTAGAGCCATGTGAAAGCAGGGGTTTCAGCTAAACCCCACAATGATCAGCTGGTGAGTTCAGAGCTCACTGATCACATGGAGCTTTAGTAGGATCCTGCACTGATCAGGGAGTAAGCTCAGAGCTCCCTGTGCATTTTTGGCACAGTCAAAGTGGGGAGAGCTGCCCCACTTTGCTTCCCTTGCACTATTCTTGGACCTGCTATTGGTAACTTCCATTCCTGTTCTTTTGATGAACACCAGTTCCCCCTATGTATACTTTCCATCTAACTGTGGCTCATGAAATGTCTAGAGGAAGATGCAAGACAAGTAAATGGATACAATTCACACACTCTTGTCTCACAGGATTCGTAGACCCTCAGGAACCTGTCTTCCAGTTTTTGCTCTAATTCACAAGTCACCATTTATACCACCTTTGCACTAACTGAGTATAGGTAGGTTATGGTCCAAAACCATCCTTCCCCTGAATACCTACTTTGTGTAAACCCAACCATATCACTACAGGGCAAAAGGCTTAAGTATTGTATGTTTGCATTTCCTTTGTTTCACATTTCATATCTAAAATGTCATTCTTAACTAAAAGAGGTGTTGACATTTTTGGTTACTATCTAAACCAAGATTTAAATTTTCACATTATTTGTCCGTTACAATTGCATTGTTTTCTGAAATTCATGTATCCTGTTCTCTGGGAAGATCAGTTTAGCTCTGTCTCCTATTCAAGTCCTTTAGCCATCTGAAGAACTGTGTTTAACAGCAGTCACAAAAATGATTCTAAGAAAACTTCTAAAAGAAAATCCCAGGAAATTTTGCACAAATGTCAAATTATTAATAGAAATTAGTCATGCTTGTAGGGATCACAATGAGGTATGTGGAACATTTCACCTTTAGGGCCAATGGTTCAACTGTAGTCCAGAGTACTAGTAGCTAGATAGGCTCTGTAAAATCAGTATGTAATCTTAGGACAGTGTATGAAAAGAAGTCTACATCTTATGGCTTTGTTACATGTTGTACTTTGAGTTGCACAAATGATGATCAGTGTTAGTCCTAGGTCAAGTTTGGAGCAGTCATATGTTCAAGCCAGCAGGGGCCTTGAGGACTGAAAGGTAAGAATCCCCCACCATTCCTGGCTTCCCTCCTTGCCCCCAGGGCTCCTCAGCTTGCCTCTCAGGGTTTACCCCTTCCTTGTCACTGCTTGGCTCACTTCCTGCCTACCTTCCTTACCCCCTGACCGCCCCCCACCAGACCTTACTGCTCACCGGCACCCTCCCATGCCCGTGGCTTACTTGTGGCTGTCCATCCATCTCAGAGACTGGCAGAAGTGTTGATAGGGGATGGACAGGCAGGTTCCCATTCCCTGCAACTCCCCCAGGACACCATGGCAGCTGAAAGTAAGCTCAGGGTAGGGGTTGGGGGGCATAGGAGGTGTGCACAAGTACAATGTCTGCACAGTGTAACACGAGCTGGGTAAAACAGATCAGAGGGAAACTGCCTGGAATGGCATAAATATAAGTTTCCTAAAGGTTGTTTAAAACTAGTTTAGGTGTTAATGTGTGGACAATCCAGGGGTTAAGAGCTCCAGGAGCTGCCTAAAATTAATGTGTAGCAAGGCCCTTAAAAACCCTCACCACAACTGGAACTAATTAGTGCTCTGTTGGAAGCCACAGCAAAGAAGCCAGTGACTCAATGAGTTTGGAGACTAAATTATCCTCTAACCCAGTATATGGGGTATAGGTGACAGCTGAGATGTATTGGCATGGTAATGCTAACAAACTTGCTCCTTTATATAGCATACCCATGTCAGGATATAAAGAGAAATTCATTACTTTCAGCTTTCTGATAAGAATTCATTTTATATTTTAACTGAATGTAGCAGTGGATATTGTTCAAAACACCAAGGAGGCTGATTCTGAGTTAATATACATCTGGAGTTGGTAAATGGAATCTAATGGAATTACACCACTGCAGGATTATTGTCAGATCAGAATTGAGCTATTTGGTAGAGAGATGGATTCACAAGGAATTAGAAAACAGAAGTGTTCTAAAAGGGATGGTTTAACTCTCTGTAGGTAATATGTATCCCTTTCATCAATTGCAGTATTTGAATATGGACTTTCAAGAGCAAAATCTTTAGAAAGCAGTAGTTTTTCCTCTGCAAATAGCAAAATCCAGTAGTAAATTATGCACACTAAGAGCCGTTTTTTCTCTGGGAAGATTGTACAGTCTTGCGAAGGGTTTGAATGTGAAGAAATAAAGATAGTTGTTTAAACCATTTGTGTGTTACTGCAGTCAGTATATCCCACATTTGTAGTATTGATGCCATTCTATAGAGGAAGTGCAGATGTACACAATATTTTGCTGGCAGTTATTAATTTATTCTGGCTTATGCATGGTTAAATACTCAAGTCTGCTTACTCAAACTGTAACTCTAAGTTGTTTGAAATATTCATTTATGTTGCAAGGGGCAAGAATTCCTGTGGTTTCTAGCTTTTCTTGGACTGACTGTGTGGTTGTGATAGACATAGGCAAGCTTTGGGGTGCCACAGTACCCTTTTGATTTCTAGGAGATAAGAAGGCATAGCAGAGCTAAATAGCAGATGGAACAAAAGCTCATGCAAACTGCATATTTAAATAAAAATAGGATATAGGAAAAATGATCAGGTAGCCAATAGGCAGGAGAAGTGTAGAAAATACCTTATAATAGAAGAACAAGATTGTTCAGAAGGGTGTTTATGAACTGTGAAGTACAGAGGTTAGCAGGTACCAGGTAGATTATAATGAACCATGAAATCATTTTCTTTGTTAAGTCCCTGGTGTTTAATATCCAACAAGCTAATGCATTTCTGTTCCCAGGCTCATCTTGAAGTGCTAGGAATTACTTATGCTATAGTGGAGTTAGGAGTCCTGAACCAAGACTGAGGTTCCATTTTCTGATGGACTAAGTCAACAAGGAATGAGAGACCATTTTGAATAGCTTGAAGTTTAATGAGGTTATAGGTCATTGGGTAAAATCAATGGGAGTTTTGTTATTAATATCAGTATTGCTGGTAGTTCACCTGTGGTATTCAAAATGTACAAAGCAAGGAAAAAATAATCTAGTTAATTTTCCAGTTGCATGGTTTCCCAGATAATAATAGCTGGTAAAATAGTACTGTTTTTATGGAAGGTTCATCTGCAAAATAATCAAATGGAAAAAATTATTCTCTGCATAAACCTGCTAAATACATTTTAGAATTTACAGATTCCCATTACCACTTTTCATATCAAATTTTATAACCTTGTTAAAAATACATGCTGGGCTGTTTTACTGAAGTTAGATCTGACACTGTATAAGGCTGGGTTAGTGCCATGCACCTGGTTTATGTATTATTGTAGGCCTCTCAGCTTTGAAATGGAAACCTAATGGGTATTGTATCTTGGAGATGCATCATTTTAATTTCATATAGGTATATACTTATTAGGTAACTTTTAGGATCTTTTTCTGAATACAGAATTAAATTTCTTATGCAGCCACCCCAGGGGAAAGTCAGTCAGTCACCTGCCAAAGTTGGAGCCTGATCCAAAACCCACTGTAATCAATAAAAAGATTCCAACTGGTTTCAATGTGCTCTGAATCCAGCCCATCGGTCTTTAATTAAACATTGAACAAAATTCTGTGGAGAGCCTTTTGTAGACTTTCAGGTTGTTTACAGTATGGTGGTCTTCAGTGCAGGTTTCACTGCACTGATATTGGGCAGAGTGAATAATGTTCCATCTGTCTTTCTGATTGCATGTAATATAGAGTAGTTATTTAGTAAATTTCATTTATCATTCATACTTTCCAGTCCTGTATGTACTATGCACGTTCCCTCCCCAGGATACCTCAATAATTTTAAATCTTGGAGCAGTTTCAAACAGCTGCCACCAGTTTGGGAATCCAAATAAAATTCTTTCATAAATCATAAGTAAGAGATTGGATCCTGCTTGGTAACATGTAAATACACAGTATATTGACCTATAGGAAGGTGAATGAAATTCTGAGAATGGCTGTGGCTGTATTTTGATGCAAATTGAAAGCACATTCAACTGCCCTGGTAGCCACCCAAGCTTCCCCTCCATATTGGATTACATTACTTTGATGTAACAGCATGTGGGAAACAGAGAGCAAGTAGTGGGTGGATTGACTCCTATGGGAACAGGAAACTCAGCCTTTCTGGGAACCCCATCCCCATTTGTCTCTGCTTCTGTGCTTGACTAAATTATGGGCAGTAGAGACAGGAAGTGGAATGCAAGAATGTGTGCTTTGTTTCAGACTTGTACTGTGCCATGTGTTGCTTGGGTGAGTTGTGAATACACTGCCAGGAAGCTTGGGAGTGGTTTTAAGCAGCAGTATAGACATACCATCTGAGATCTTTCAGTGCATGATGATTAGCATGGTGATAAATTTGTTTACTGATTGGTTAATTTTGACTGTAACATAGGTCATACAATTATTAACATGGATAGATAATGGATGAACCTTGCACAGGTCTGGTGGCAGAGAGCAGAGGACAGAAGGGGTTCCTTCTGGACACAGGTATCCATATTCAGGAGGAGCATGTTAGGACTAGTCCTCTTTGCACCTCTAAAAATAGGCATTACCCTGGGAGGGGTTGAGAAGGACTGAGATAAAAGTAACAGCTTGTATAGCCTCTGTAGTCCACTTACATGTAACCTGCATACTTTAGACCAGGAGTGTCAAACATACAGATATGTCATTTGCTCTGGGCTCCTGGAGGAGCCTGGGATTTGCGGGCAGCTGCATTAACCCCCACAGCTCCCTATTACTGTTCACCCCACCACCTCAGGCAGGTCTGATTCTGGCCTGTGACATGGGTGGATCCTGGATTTGTTAAAGAGGAGTGTGGAAGCAGTGGGAGTAGCTGCACCCCCTACTTCCAGCCCCGACCAAGGGTGGCAAATAATGCTATAGGAGCAGCAAGTTGGGACTTTTTAAAATCCCTGAATTAGGTAAGAATCCTCCCCACTCCTGCTCTCAGCATCTACTCCCTTCCTGAACTCTATGCTCAGTAGCATGTTTCAGTCCCTTCTCCCCTCACCCGGTGCTGCTGCTGTCCCCAGTACTCCTGTCCCATTCCAGCTGGAGTATACAGGGAGCTGAAGTCAGCTAGGGACAGGGACAGCAGCAGTTGACAGGTTCCCTCTCCCTGCGCCTGCACCTGGGCTCTGGGGAACACCTGGCAGGATGGGGTGGGAATTGGGAAGTGAGGAGGAACCCACCCACTGCTGCTGTCCCCAGCTGAGCCAGGTTCCTGTGCAGCCTGGCTGGAGCAGGGCAGGAGTGGCTCTGGAGCTTCTGTGAGCCTCAGGTCAGCATGGACAGTGGCAGCACTGATGAGGGAGAAGGAGAATGGGAGAGGGGGGGGACATGCTGCAGAGCACAGAGAAGAAGGGAGATGGTAAACTCTTACCTGGTTTGGGGCTTAAAGAGTCTCCAGATCCTACTCTCACAGCATGGCCCAAAAGGAGAGTGGAACTACACTACTGCATCCCCTCTGGATCCACCCCCTACCTCACAAGGAGCTCTGTGGTCTGGATATGGCCCAGGGGGCCAAACAAATTTTACAACCCCGCTTTGGAAAATAGCTTTTGATTGTTTATCCAAAGGAAATGTTGAGTGGCAGTGGAGAGAAGATCAGTTGTTAATTAAACTGGGATTCTTTCTCATTTGAGGAGACAAGAGAGTCAGAGTTAAGTGAGTTCAGGGGTGTTTTTTTTACCAAAGTAGCTAAGCTTATAGGGAAAAGAGAGTGCTCTCTAGAGTTAAAGCCTTATACTGATCAAGGATCTGGATGTTTTATAGGTTGATCCCTGTACCACAGGCTTCAGATTTTGTTTTACCAGCAGTGGAAAACCAGTTAACTCTTATTCCTGGTAGTAATCTTGATAGTTGTGGAGACCCAAGACAGTTTGTTAACTGATATCCTGAAGTGTTTAGAAGGAATTGAACTGCTGCTGTTCTTCTCCAGATACAAGCAGCACTCATGATATATTATAGTTATGTATGAAAGATTGAAAAATGAGATCTGGGGGAGTGTGCTTGTATACGTACTGCACTGTACATGTATAGATAATGTACTGAAACCTTGTATTTGTGTGTGTGTGTGTTGTGTATAATACAAAGTTATAACAATAACGAAGTAGTTTATTGCAATTCAAGTATGTATAAGGAATGCCAGTAGAATTAGTACCTGAAAATTCCTGTTTAAAAATTATTCGTAATATACTTTTTGCTATTTACAGTGTAGTGTACTATTATACTGTTTCTTCTGTTCATCAAAAAATGTTTTTAGTAAGTACATTTTTATTATGCTGTCTTTGAAAGTTGTCTTGGGCCTCTTATCCCTTCCTTATTAAGATTTACACATAGTAGTTCTGTAATGTAACAAGAAAAGCTTAACCTTCATTGTAGGAAGAAAGAGAGTGTAATGGTTACCCACAGTATTGCCTAAGCATCTCCTTAGCCCATTATACAAGCAGAGTCAGGATGGTACCACGAAGTTCCTATGTATTCTGGTGGCTAAAAGCCATAGTTTGATTTCATAGTTGAAATATTTAGAGAGATACTGCCAGGGTTGTCATAGTAACAGTAACTTACCTACATTGCATCTTAGTAAATGGAAAGGCATTCAGTTGAAGTTCACATGCTTTACAGAGTTGAGATGGCAATGGAGAATGGAAGATCCATGGAGCCATGGCATGTGGTTGGGTCAGATCAGGTGGGCCAGATTATACACCCTCTCTCCCCCCCCACATGCCTTCAGCCAGTCTGAGTTCCCCACATGCCCCCCACATGCCCAGAAGAGCTGTGGGCACCTTGCATGCCAGATTGGACTCCTGCCACACCCACTCCACAAACCAGATGAGGCTTGCCAACCAGACCTGGCATATGGACAGATGTGGCACCACCCATCCAGCCAAGGGGTGAAAAGTTTGGGCACCACTGCTTTAGTATCTTTTACTTCCGTGGATCTTTAGAGGACCAGGCTACCCCATTGGATAAGCTTGTAAACTGGACTAGTCGAAGTAGGTGGTAATGTACTATAAAGTGCAAGATTGTGTATTTGGGACTAATAACAAACAAACCAATCATCAGTTGAAAAGAATGACTTCTGTGTATCAGTCTGTGATAAGATGACTATGAGATGTCAGTTTAATGTAGTTTTGAAAAAGTTGTACGTGATTCTAGGATGCACCAGAAAAGGGATATGTCCATTAATCATTGAGAAGTATCACCACCATTGTAGTAGGCTGGCCAGTGGGCTCACCGGCAGTGCAGCTTGTTGGCTTGAGCCCAGATGGTGGGGAGCATTTCTCTCACCCACCAATTGGGAGAAGTCAGGAGACAGGCTTGCCCTACCCTGATACAAGGGTGAGGTGAAGAAAAGGACCTGAGGGGGAGATAACCCCTCGGGCTTCCCCATTGGTCAATTTTCAGTGTGGGGACGGTGCCTCCAGAAATAGATAAAAGCCTGCATGCCCAGCACACAGGTGGCTTTGATGAGGAACGATGAAGAAAGGCTGCAGAAGGGCTGGTGGAGCAGTTGCTCCAGAAGCACCCTGAAGACGCCTCTGCCAAGCAGGAAGCAGCCAGTGGCTGTGCCCCAGCCCTGCCGCTGAGGGGTGCAAAGAGCAGTGCATGGGGCCCCATCCCTGCGAGGGAGGGAGTTGAAGGGACCCTGCGGCTGCACGAGGCAGTGCCGGTCCCCATCCCTGCGAGAGGCAGGAGCCCCACAGTGCACAAAGCAGTGCATGGGGCCTAGGAGGAGCTGAAGGGACCAGTTCTCATGACTGCATGAGGCAGCAGAGGTCCCTATCCCTGTGAGAAGCAGAAGCCCCCATGGTGCACAGAGTGGAGCATGGGGCCTGGAAAAGCCCCACGGTGCATGGGGTCTGGGTGGAGCTGAAGGGCCCTGCAGCTGTATGATGCAGTGTGGGTCCCCATCCCTGCAAAAGGCGGAAGCCCCCATAGTGCCCAAAGTTGTGCACGGGGCCTGGATGGAGCTGAATGGATCCCACAGCTACACGAGACAGTGTGGGTCCCCATCCCTGTGAGAAGCAGAAGCCTTTTTCAATTTGTCCTTCCCTACTTTCTAAAATTATCCAAGAAGTTTTAATTTTTGTACATTTTAAAAATTGTAATTAATGTTCACCTCTTACGACATTCCTCTTCTTTTACATTCTGAGAGCCACCGCAGTTATCATTTTAAAAAATCTATAATGTGCATAGATTGTTGTGTATAGATAGATAAAACTGTAGAAAGTAGAGGAAGTAATTATTAGTATGCATGGTTTGTACTAAATCATTAGATACAAGCATCTGTCTCATAATAAATTAGGTCTTATTGTTATTACCTCAGTTGTTGTATCTGTTTTGAAAGCTTATGCAGGAACAATTTGTAGTTTCTATTCAGATAAATTTGTTTGAGTCTGGTAATATGAAAGATTTCTTACCTTTATGTTCTTTTCAAGATTGTATATGCAAACTGGAGTAATATTAAATTCTTTCTCAATACCTATTTGGTAATAATGATCATTTAATGACTATGAAATCTTACCTTTGGAAAATTTGTAGTAAGTAATCACTTCTGCATTTTAAAAACCTGGCAACATATTTTTGCAAGTAGAATAATCAAATATTGATTGGATTTATTCACTGCATGGAATACAAACGTCATGATTTTGAGGTTAATGGATGTGCTGTATGAAAGCTAAACATTGGTCTTTGCCATTTAAATCTACATTCTTTACACACACATTTTCTCTAGCTTTTTATTGAACCTTCTTGTGTGTGTTCACTGTTGTAGTACTTAAGCATTTTTCAGGTAATTTAGAAATGCAGAGCAAAACTTCTAATAGTTTTGCATTCTTTTTCCTTCTTTCAGTTATTAAATGTGTCATTTTTCTTTTCCTTCTAGTTATCAAGTACAAACAGGAGCCATGTACAATGATATGCATACAGTACAGTCTCTCTTTGCGTTCGTGAGTGAATGTGTGAAACAGATTTCTGATGGGTATTGCCATCATTAACTATTAATTACTATTATGTTTACAGATTAATGGTATATTAGATGATTGTAGCTAGGCTGGCATTTCCAAGCCCCAGAGAGTTTACAGTCTAATTTTGGCTGTAACAGCATTATGTTAATGACAGTAGAAAGTACAAAGGGTAAGGAATGGCAAGGTAACAATAGGTAATTTTGGGGAATCAGACCTGCTTTTCCATTAATCGCTTCTTAATTATAAATAGTTAATATTGAATACAGTGTTTCTGGTCCAACATTCAGTACATAAAGACTCTACAAAAGGATTACCACAGTGATATTTTCACCCTATTCACTTCATGGAAAATACACAATTACCTATAATTGGTTAGCCCAAAGGAAGTCTCATTTGAGCTGCCTTCAGTAGAGCCATGGTCCTGGTCAATCTCAGAAGGGTGATGCTGTTCAGCAGTGTCTAGTTATAAAGAACTGTATAACTGCTCTGGCAGTGTGTCGTAAACAAGTAGGGGAAATTTGTCACCCTTTAAACTGATTTGGCATGGGATACTTGACTAAAATAATCACTGTTCCAACTTACTTTTCCTACCAGGGTATTACTAGCTGTGGATATTATTCCCACCTAGTATTCTGAGGTGACTTTAGTAATTTGATAATAGCCTAAGTGAAGAAATGTTCTTTTATTTTCTAAACATAATGATGCTTTATTTTATCGTATGTTCCTTTGTTCATGTATTATGGAGGAGGATAAAAGGTGATGAGCTTTCACTGTGATTTTCTTACTTGTACTGTCTCATTTGTGAGCAACTGCTACATAGGATGCTGATAGTGCATTTGCAAAATACCTATGCTTATTTCCTGAAGCTAATGCCATTCTACATGATGCTGCCCTAGGAAAATAAATAAGTGTCTCATGATTATCAGCAGTCACATTTTTGCTCCATCAACTTCCATCTAAGGCATCAGCAGTGGGAGAAGGGAGAACCAATACTTGATACCGGATGACGTGGTAGGCAGAACTGATATCTTGTATGATATTAGTTCTGCCTATCTACTGAACCTTTGGTATCTTGTACTATTAGCATCGGTATGTTTGAAGAGTAACCTCTACATTTTATATGCACAGTCACAGGTTTTAGCTATAGGAGAGTAAATAGGAACAATGCTACTAAAATGCTAGGTGATGTCATATTCTGCACTCAGTTACACCAGTATAGATCAGAAGGTTTTAAGATAATATGTCACATTTAAAGCTGTTGATTTTAACCTATTACTTTGAAATGGGAAGCATGTAGTGATACAGCATCCAATATCCCTTAAACACTTAGCCAGATAAGAATAATGAAAATAAGCTTAATTCAAGAAATACAGAGTTCATTTCATTGAACAAATAAAATAATTCACTGATTTCCTGGTGGTTTAATTATATTTGTTTTTTCACCCTTTCGCTTCATATAAAACAGGAGAAGTTTTATGGAATTTCCGCCTTTCATTGCCATGTTTTGTTTTTTAATTTAAAGCAGTTACTACCAAGGGAAGGAAAAGCGTAACAGGAAAACAAATTCAAATAAGCTGAAGTCAAGTGTTGCTGCTTCCATATGAAACAAAACAAAACAAAACAAAACAAAACAAAAACCCTTCCTGTGTGTACAGTGTTAGCCCTGTTTTGCTTTAGCATTGTATAAAGTCTGGGTTTACCCTGAGTATTATGAGAAAAGTCTCACTGATGAAATAATGACCTTTTTACTGGAAAAGTGACTGCTGACTAGTTGAAAACTCTCCTTTTCCAGGGAGAATTATTTCAGTTAATAAAACAAGATAGTTAACTCATTATCTTAGGATACTAGCAGGTTTAATTTCAGCTAATGAGTACTTAAGTGAGCTAGTTAGTATTAAACTAATTCCTCTAATATATTTTTGGTTTTGTCTTTCCTTTGAGACTTTCAGAATATTTAAAGTCTTGGGCTAGGGACAGAAATTCAAAAAGTTTGACCTGAATTGATTCAATCTTTGCAGGTTGGTCTAACCTGGCTAGGCTGAACTGGTTTGTAAGCAGACAACATTCTCTCTGGACTGAGGAAATTCAGGCACATGACTGCAGCGGCTCAGGGTGGAAGCTGGGGTGTGGGGGGTGCTAGAGCAGTCCTCCCTTCCCTTGGACAGTGCTGAATTGAGGAGGAGCTTGGCCAGACCCCAGAAGGACCTCTGGTTAGAGAGGTCTGCCTGCACCATCCCAGGCTTTTCCCTGCTGGCTGCTCAAGGGGTGGAAGTGTTGCCAGCCCCCAGCCCCCTGCTGGTACTCTGAGGCAAGAGGGGTGTACAGTGCATACATCTGTTAATGATATGGAGCTTTTCAATCTCTGTCCCGGCTTCTTTATACTGTCTGCAGCAAAATGACAGGCAAGCAAGCTAGCAGGGGGCTGATAAGTGTTTATCACTCCATCAGCAAAACAATACCCTCACTCCATTAGTTCAAACTCTTCTTAAACAGCTTACCAGGTGACCTATTGATTAGCTCCAAACAGCCCTGTTCTGTCTGCCTGTCCCATTGAAATCGGACATACACACACACACACCTTTCAGCATTAGCTAGCATACCACGTGCCTAGGGTCTGTGGGGCTTGGGTCCGTGCTGTGGGAGGAGGTGGGGTAGGGGGTGGTATTCATGCTTGAGCAGTGAGGGTCGGGTAGGGCAGGGGGAAGCCAAGCAGACCCTGCTGTGACTGCAGTTTCTGTCGGAGCTCCAGCCGGGGACCAGAGGGGAGGGGCCAGCTCTGCCTTGCAGCAGAGTGCCCTGCTCAGCCTAGAAAGCATGCCAGGATGTTGGTGGAGTCTTGTTTATTTTAAACAAGCAGGAGTCTGGGACAGACACTGCATAAACTGGTTTGACCCAAATCAGTTAAGTCTGATACTACATTCAACCAGGTTCATCTCAAACTGCTTTATATGCACTGAACTTCTGCTCTGTTAAAGGTTTAAACCAGTTTCTGGTCACTTAAGTTGGTTTTGTATGTCATGATACAGCCTCCCCAGGGATGGCCGTGATGTCCCTAGGGCCCCGTGACCATACTGGCTCCACCCTATGAGTGCCTACTAATCTCAGCTGCTACGTCTTGCTGGTTTAAATAATGAGTCAGGAAGCTGCTCTCGGGTTGCTGCTCAGTCAGAGTCCTGACCGACTCTTCTAAACCCTGTGGGTTGTTGGACCCCTTACTGGGTTCCACACTCAGGAGGTGCTTTATGATACCCCCAAGCCTTATGGGCTAGATGCGTGGCTCCAAAACCTCCCCTTTACCATACCCCATGCCTTGCAGGTGGTAATTAAATGTTGTCCCTTTTTATGAGGCCTCTATTTAGCTCAGCCTCCTGTTGTCACTAGGTCCTGGGCCCTTGTTACTGTACCCTCGCTGGCTCTGTGGCTCTCTGCAGCCCTGCCTGCACACCCTTACTGGTGCTGGGGCTCTCTGCAGCCCTGTCTGTGTACCCTCACTGGTGCTGGGGCTGTACACAGTAGTGTGCCCCAGTGAGGCCTTCTCCTCCCCAACAGCTTCAATCCACCACATTACAGACAAAAACCAAAATATGAGCCCCTGGGCTATAGCATAATACAAATGGTATGGTGCAGGGTACAACTGTGTCTTCGGGCAGTTCTTTTCTGCCGGAACTCCTTCCCTTGGCAGCTGCCAGAGAACTAATCCCGGCTGGCCTCAGCCCTGGGGCTTATGTGTGCCCAGGGCCTCGCTCTTTCTAGTCACCCGACTAGGTGCAGGTGCAGGCTAAGTCCCTCACATTAGCGTGCTGCCATGGCAATCTGCACCTGTGGGGGTTCTGCCTGGTTCCTAGGGCCCTGTCTCTGGGCAGTGTCTGGCCTTAAAGGAGCAGGCACACTTTAGTGGCCTGTGACAATGTGTAATGTCTCTCCCTAGCTTTGTTGTTGCCCAGCTTTATTCCAGCTTCAACCTTTACTTCTTCTCCAGTCTGATAGATTTTTGTTCCTCTTTGGGCCTACATGCTCTTGTAGTACACAGGTGGTTTATTATAACAGTTTTTGTGGCTACTACAAAACAGAATTTGACTCTGGGTAGAACATCATGGGTAAGCCATATCCACTGAAAAATGGCACTCAATTCCTATACACAAATACAATGAAAATAAGGAACCACACTCATCAGGGCACTTTCTGTATCAACAAATCATCCTTTGCTGCAGACCTTAATCCTTAAATATCCCCAAACCTGCCAGTACATTTTCATTATACTTCCTTGAAATATATCGACTTTTAGGATTAACTTTTACTAGACAATTGTGTGGTAGCTTAAGAAATTTTTATTACAATGAAAGCTGATTTTGGAATACCAGTTATGGTGTGCTAGTACAAAGATAATGTTCAGATCTATGTTGTGTATGCAAAACAGCTAGATGGTATAAGAATAAACCTTACTGGATGAATCATTTCATCTAGATAATGGCATACATATTGGGACCATTTCAGAATTGTAGTAGGTGCAAGAATACTGTGTGTGTGTGTGTGTGTGTGTGTGTGTGTGTGTGTGTGCGCGCGCGCGTAGGAGGGGGTTGTTGAAGAAAGAGACTGTATTTCACCAATATTTTGCTTTCTGTGCTGCTCAAACAAACCTCAACATAGACTTCAAGAAACTCTCTCACTCCTTGTGAGACTTCTGTACTTCAGGTTTGTGGACATACTTGAGCTAAAGGTTCTTCTTGATAATGGGAGGGAGCAATTCACATTTGTCATGAAGCTCCTCCCCTACAGGTTTTTCTTCCCTCTGGTGTTTGCTGTAACACAGATTTGTTAGTTTTCTAGGCAAGCAGAAAAATCCTTAAGCAGTAATGTTTGAGCGCTGTTTGAGTAGGGTTATTACTAATATTTATTTTGGGACGGTTAGGGAGGATGATCATGGATGTGGGCAGTTAGTTTCTTGTGATTTTAGAATCGTACTCTACCAAATAATATCTGGTTGATCAGTTATAGGTGCTTTCATCCATGCACTGAATGAGCTAGGGCTCTGTAGAGAAAGAGTGTGTGACCACATAATAAAAGATTTTATTATAATGCATATGCTCAAAAGACCAAAGGCAGAAACTTGACTTGAATGGTATAGTCAGAGATGATCCTGCCTTGAGCATGGATCTGGACTGGATGATGTCATGTGGTTTCTTCTAGCTCTACTTTATCTCTCTTCCTGACTAGGAGTACTTGAATTTTCAACCTTACTATGTTCCTTTACTGTATTTTTTTTTTAACTTAAGCTGTATACTACAAGATCTGTTCTCTTCTCAGTTTCTTATTCACAGACTTCAGCATCACCAACATCAATGTACAGACCAAAATGAATCCTTTAGCTTCCTGTTGCTGAACCAGTAGGACCCATATTCTTTCTCTGCATGTAATCAGGACTTCGGGACTGGCCAGGAGGCAGGTTATGGGTAGCCTAAGCAATCCTCTGTTGTCCTGTGAAGAATATCAGTTACTGTATTGCATTAGTATTTCAGTCATGCTGCCTTTCTGTTGCAGTCCTTGCTTGAAGGACTGGAAATCACAGAATAATTTGCATGCATTTCAGATACAATTTTCCAGTAGCTCTAGGCATAGGGTCTTGAGTCTGTTCCCTACTTAAATATGAATCTGGTTCACCAGTCTATTTTTATATTAATGCAGTAAATATTCTGAGCTTCATTAAGTTGGGTCATTCTGTCCATAGCTCTCAGAACATCTTAAAGCTGTTTTCCCCTTTGTATAGTAATTGCCTTTACTTTAGTGAGCAGTTAGCATATGTGGCCCTATAGAAACTAACTTCCTAACGCTAAATACAGATTCCAGATCAGCTTGCAAAATTCTCAACCTGCTGATAGATGCCATGTTCCTTTCTGTGCTGCCTTATGTTATTATGTAACATTTTCTTTTTGCAGAATTACATAATGTATTTTACTGATTTTATGCCACTGCTTGATTTAACTGTTGCATTTAATTTTATGACTGAAAATCTTGAATAATTTGCCTTTCAGTTAACCTTGTTCACTTTGAGAGTAGTTCAGACATACTCTATTGTAACACAAGTATTTGCAAAAGGACCTTAAGGCCCCTGCTGGGATTCATTTGGATCTTTATGTAGAGATTCAGGATGCTGAAGTGTGTAAAAATAAGGGAGCTTATGCAGCTGTCTGTAAATAAGAAACTGCTGTGAGAATATCTTGCAAACCAAGGGGAGGAGTTACAGAGAAATGATATCTCCCTGAAAGCAGCTAACTGCCTTTTCTTTCTCTAGACTTAATATGTGCTCCCTCATTGTTTGATGCTTGAAGCTCAGGCCACCATGCAGTTTTACATTTCTTGAACCTCTCCCTTTTTACGTCATTAGTTGTTTGAATTTCCCTGTGTATTCTCCACCTACCAAAAGAAAAGAGGGGCCCAGGTCCTTTTTGATCCAGTTTTCCATCTGTAGATGGACAACCTTAAATGTAGCCATAGTGGGCACTTTTACACATGCTTCGGGGGTGGGGAAGGGGGTGGTGCTTTCAACAGAGCGGCTCCGAAAGCTGGTTTAATAAAGCACTGCAGCATCTCATGCATCAGTGTCCCCGCACTTCAAAATGGTAGCAGGGGTGCTTGAACTAAAGCTTGTTTAACGAACTTTAGTTTAAACACCCCTGCTGCCATTTTGAGGCATGCGGATGCTGGTATATGAGATGTGGGATGCTGCTGGAGCACAGTAATTATCAATCTCCAGCAGACTCGATTAATTGATTAATCGAGTCTGCTTCAATGTGGTGTACTTTGGGGTAGCCTCTGCATTCCTGTACATGCACCCAGTGTGATTCCACCTAAGTCAGAAGAATTGGAAAAGAAACATGTAAACATGCATTCACAGACAGGCTGATGGAGGACAATAATGCTTGAAGGTTTTCAGGAGTGGTGTATTCAGGTTTCCATTCTCCTGGCAATCTGACCTTTCTCTAAGTATCATCCCAGATGACTAACGTGAGAAAGAAAGATATGATTTTTGATGGCATTGAAAATATCTTTAGCTGAATCTTCAGTTGCAACTTTCGGGTAAGAGACTAGTTTTTGGTACGTTGGATTTAAAGCAGTGGATTTCTGCTCTGTATAGGGAGTTTTTTTACCAGAATACCATACTGTAGAGACATATCAGTCAGGAGACATAAGAAAGAGTCGGTTTGTTCTCCTTGCCTCTTTTTATCTTGGGCAGTGTGCCATTGGCTCATATTATTCAGTATAGTTCCAATGTGTGGATTTATAGTGGCAGAGTAGGAAAATAAGATATATATTGTATTTAGATGGCCTGTTGATGTTCATCAACTCTCTTGGCTTTGGTTTTCCAATATTTTAAAATAATAATTAAACAGGCTGAGTTTAGTGCTGGACTGCTTAAGATGCGACAGTTCAAACGAGTGAAATGTCAAAAGATAATGAGTATCATTTGAAAAACACTGAAAAGTCCTTCCCTGGGAGAGTGAGATAACATGAAAACATGCTTTAAAATTAATCCAAAAGACTCTAGACAAAAAAACGAATAAGACTTGGCAGATCAGTTGACAAGATTAATCTGAAGAAAAAATTGTGGCTGTTCCTATCAGGGCTGGAAAAATATGTAAATTGGAAACTGTTTTCTAGGATTGTATTATAAATGTAGGTCCCAATAAAAATAGGTTTTAATTTATTTCTGTCTCCCAACATCTACTGTTAATGGAAGTACATATTGGACTTGGATTAGAACATCACATCAGATGAAACATTTAGTTCTCTCGTATTTGGACTATTAGCCCCTGCCAAACTGCCTTTGAACCAGGTCAGAAAGCTGCAGGGTCCTGACCTATGCCTGCATGACTTGCACACCTGAATCTTTCCCAGCTGGGAAATTCAGGGCATGGAGGATTTTTCTCATGATGCCTCTAGAACCTGACTAGAGGTTTCCCAGGACACAAGTAGAACATCTAGGGGATTGTTGGCAGTGACAAATGACTATAAATTCTAGACAGTTACAAAGCTAATACCACTTTGAGAGAGCTTGAAATTCCCCTTTTAGTTAAATGGGTGAAACATGAGCTTTTGTTTGTATGGTACCTTGCATGCTGGATCTTAAACTATGACTAGGGTCTCTGGGTCCTATGGTAATACACACAGGTGGTATTATATATAACTTAGACACTGATAACAGCAGCTGATGTATAACATTTGTGTAGCTTGGGATATTTTTGCATGGAAGGAGCTATTGTTTAATGTAAATTATTATATTTAAAACTAGTTCAGAAGTATGTTCCAGTGGGCACTTGGGAGCCACAATCAGCTGTCTCTGGAGTATTCATTGATTAACCAGGAGGCTGTAGAATTTATCACTAGTTGTTTGAGCCACATAGGGAATTTTCTAGATGCCTGGGGTGTTTCATCTGACTGATGAAAGTGTGTGGCCATCTCTGGAAGTACTAGGAGTTCCGGTTTTGCTGGGCTGTAGTAAGTTAGGGTGCTGTAAACCAGTATGGGAGAAAGGGGCCTCATGTCCACTGCATGACCTGACAAGAAAAAAAACCCAACACATTAATGAGCAAAGAGACACTAAACAGGGTACAAAAACAGCAGCTAAAAAACTTGGGGACAAATATAAAAAGTAAGAACTTACTAATAAGACAGAGATAACAAGTGCAGGTTTGTAAACTTGGAAGACAGAACAAATAAAGATGAGCATCTTGACAAAGAGAATGATGAGAATTAGTATGAGACTGGGAGCATACAGGTATAAATACAGGGATTGGGAGACCTGACTCTTGTAGATGCCTAGGGGAAAATGAATAACGTATGGTGTCACTACCTGTCAAGGACAAGCTTCACGAAGTTGGAATGACTGTCAAACCAACTGGTGTGCTGTCTGATGATAATGGACCTTTCTCAGCTGTTGCCACTGAACACGTATCCGAGTTGTGTTTTCTGTGTCACCTTCAGAATCTGGAAGACAGCTCACTAGCCTTGGGCTTCCAAAACACACAGACTCCAGCAGCCTGTACATCAAAAGCAACAGCAACCAGCTACCACCTGAGAAAACACTGATTCCTGTTACTGACAGAGCAGCAGGGTTGCGGGGATAGAACTGCTCTCCTGTGCCATGCAGTCAGTCATGGATGGCTTATGCTCAGGGCAGGCTGGGAGGTGTGGGAGAGCTCCCCCTACCTGCTGGCCTCTGGCAGTGTGAGCCATCTCCACCAAACGGTGAATGTCTGTTTGGTTCAAACCCACTCTAACTTACATTGCTTTAAGTAAAGCATGATAGAGCACTTTCTCCGTAGGCAGTGGCGATGTGTAGTGGGTGCACGGGGGTCCATGTGCACACCCTGAGAGTGCTGGTGCACTCCCTGACAGGCCTCACTCCCTGCTCAGGTGACAGGCAGGGAGGGCAGGCAGGAGTGCCAGTGCCAGCCAGAGTGCGGGAGTGCCGCGGCCATTTACGAGAGCACTGCAGCTGCTTCCAGGGGCATCATGGCTGCTTTCCAGTCAGCATGTTCAGCCATGGGGGGACCCCCCAGTCATTGACTGGTTGCCAGGGTGACACGTGACCCCCCTGACTGAGTTGCCCTTGTCCAT
This sequence comes from Crocodylus porosus, assembly GCF_001723895.1. Lineage (NCBI taxonomy): Eukaryota > Metazoa > Chordata > Crocodylia > Crocodylidae > Crocodylus > Crocodylus porosus. The sequence goes on along the minus strand of NW_017728931.1, from coordinate 74,010,116 downwards.
AGGCTTTTTGAACATCCTGGGTTCTTTGGCAGATGGTCTCAGTTCCCTTTGTAGTACAGGTTTCCCTCGGTTTATGCTGTACATGCGTTCCTGGAAAAATGGTGCATAACACAAATTTGCAAAAAGCAAACCCACTTTACAATGTAACAAACAGGGTTACATTCTAAGACCTGGACTGTACTGACCCCCAGACCTATCCCTGCTACCTTTACAAGACAGTTTGGTACTCAGCAACAGCAGACAGTGCACACAAGCACAGGGCACTATCATAATGGGGTTGGTAACTACAGAAATGTGTGTCTTAGACAATGAGCAAGGAGCACAGATCCACACAGGAGACTGTATTTTGGTGCACATCACTCCTGCGATGCACCGCACAATGCATCTGACTGCAGGCTTCCACCACACTGATTGCATAAGAGTGAATTGACCTCATGTATAATGAATTTTTGTCCTAAAAAGGGTAATTGCGTAAGAGTGAGTTCACACATACAGAACTCGTATAAAGTGAGGGAAACCTGTAACTTGTTTTGGGGATAGTACTGTTGTGCTGTGTAAGGAGATCAGTGCAACCACAGAATGGTTGATAACATGAAGGTTTGGAGAGGAGAGGACTGGTAGGTTAAGAGAGTTAAAAATACTCATGTTATTATTGGTTCACTGTAATCAATTGCTTGCCAGTTTAGAGAGGGTTAATTTTTGCCATTAGGATAAAACAGAGTTAATACTTTTAGCCAGACCAATTCCTGGCACATTAACCTGGCTCCTTTCTCTTGAGTATTCCATTGTTAAACAGGTGGTATGGGTGAGAAAAAGAGGCAATAGGAGAAGAATTAAAGGGTTTTGGAAGTCTTTCTATTTTACATCTGTCCAGTTACAGTAGATTTGGAGATAGTTATTTTTTGTGGCCTGTTTTAATCTGGTTAATGTGATTATCTTGTCTTCTAATTTGATGTTAATAAAACCTTGGTAAGTAGTAAACTTTGGCATGAATCAGCCTTAAAAAATGTTGATACTTTTGAAGGTTTCCACTTTGATGCTTTGGAATAACATGAAAAGTCAAATAATTAAAATAACATGCTCACCGCTTTTACTATGTGCTGCAGCATGCTTCATTTATTTCACTTCTGATAATAGTAGGGTTAGAGTGGCGTTGTGACCATGATGGTCCAGGAAATGTAAGAGAGGCAAGCATTGTTTGTGATAGGTTTTTATTGAACCAACTGTATAGTTGGCAGAGCTTTTGGACAAGCATTTGAGTATCAGCCACCTTTCCTCACATCTTCAACTGCTGATAATGAAAACAAGAAATGTGTGATCCTGTATAATAATAATAATGACAATAACCACAATAAACATTACTATTATTATTATTTAAAGGCAAAATATGGGACCTGGAAAGCTCTTTCCCTCCCCTGTTTTATAAAATGTTTAAACGCATCAGATTATTGCCAAAATAGAAAGTTTCACATGCTCATTTTATGATGAACTGGCCAATAATATATTTTTCCCTTGTCTTGTTTCTGGAGTTTTTTGCACAGAGGTCAGTGCTCATCCATTGCACTTGCCTCATATATGCTCCACGTGTTTGTTTTATCATTATCATAAGTGGTTTGTTTTTTTTTTAAATAACCTTGTCTATAGTGCTTTCTTCTAGGAGTTGATAGTTTTGGCTGCTGCTGGTATTATCCCATTTGCTGCTCTACTTAGTGTAAAAGCAACGTGAAAACATGCAGGGTACGAGTTAATAATGGGAGGGGATGAAGAACTAAATTCCTCTACTCTGGAAGCTTCAGTTTACCATTGATGACGACTTCTGGCACAAAAGTATTAATTTAAAATTAATTTATAAAAGATCACATGCTTGAAGAACAAATTGGCATGTGTATCTGTGGGGACGTTCTGCTTTTAAATTACCAACTGGCAGCGAATCATTGTATCTAGAGATGAAAAGGCCATCTAGATCAGAGTTTGGCTTTCTTAAATAGCAATATATTCCACTGTCCCTTGGTAGCTGTATTGGTTGAAAGAAATTATAAATTTACCAGAAGCCAGTAAAGATTTTGATTACATGTATACATTTTTGTATGATACTACAGTACTGCAGATTAATCTGTTTATTTTCCAATGATCTCCTGATGGTGTAAGGGTCCTCATTAGCCAGTCAGATGTCACATTGGAAAAGCTGTTACAAGCTATTATATATTTAGATGTATCGTTCTTTCTCTGGCCCTGGTCCATTTGTACTGCTGTTTTCCCAACGAGAGAAGCAGGTGTTCTGCTAAATTTGAACATCGTCTTTAATGAGATTCTGGCTTATAATGCTTCCTGGGAGGTTAGTGAATTTATCCATATGCCATTTAGATACTTGTATTAATCCTTTTAATCTTGCAGAACAGAACTAATTAGCTCATGTTTTACTTCATTTTTGTCTGATACCAAAAGCGTTAGGTACGGTGTACAAAAATGCAGTTTTAAGGAGTGCCGATTTACACAAATTCAAATAAATGTTCTTCTGTTGGAATTGTAACAACAACTACATACAATAGTAGTATTCTGTGCTGAAGGCACTTATTTAGAATACAGTATATTATTGCCTTGAATTGGATATGGATCTAGTAATTTTTTTTTTACATAACAGGTTACTGAGTAAATATTTTCACTTCTTCTAAAAAGCCCTTTAGAGTTGATGGTGTATGGTCCATAGAATAGTACCTGCTACAGCTGTGAAGTGGAAATGATTTGACTAAAGTGCTGATCATATTACTCTTGATTCTTTATTATACTTTATGGTGAACATGGGCAGAAAAGTCAGAAGAGTAAGAATTTTGTCTGTATTGGGAACTGTTGCTTTTCAGAAGACTCCATTAGTTTGAAAAGGGAATTGGGAGTACAAAAAGAGTTACAGCTATCTATCAACAGAGCTCTGCGTATGTCAGTAAGTTACCTCTTTTATATTTTCTTAGGATATTAATACAGATCCTTTCCACAATATGAAACACTCCAGTAGTCAATATAAGTGGGTAGATCTATAGTGTATATTTCTTTGGATACAGATAGTTTAATATAGTTCTTAGCCACTATATGAAACACTCTGCAATCGTGCATATATATGGAATCCAGATTTTACCAAACAAAGCTTTCCAGATAGTTTCTGCCAAAGCTCTGAGCCAAGAAAATAAACCACTCCCATAAAACTATAGGATGCCAGTTAATAGTGGCTTTTAGCATACACTTTCCAGTTTTCAGTCTCAGTTAAGCATTTGAATGGTTCTTTCAGGAAGCAACCACAAATTGTATGTTTTTTTCCTTTTCATACAGTGTAACAAACAAGTACAATAAAAATATGTACTTCCTGATACTTTACTAACATACTAATTATATATGTTGAATGATGCCCTTTTTAGTAATGACTCCCTTCTGTTAGTCAAATGCATGCCTAGCAACAGATGTCCATCAATGCAAATTTTGAAACATTTGGAAGATGAATTATTTTTTGTTTTAATAAAAGAAAAATTGGATTGCTATTTGAAGAAATGTAACAGTTTCAAATCTGCCCCCACCCTGAAGAGATCACCCGTTGTTTTGATTATTCTGAATACAAATTTAAAGATCCCTGAAAGCACCAAATTGTGTCAGGAAAATAAAGGGGATCAGTAAGTCCAAATAAAGAGGGGACTCTTTTTTAAGTGTCATGATGCAGAAAAGGGATGACTTTTATACTAAACTGTATTGTCAGACCTCTACACAGGCTTAAAGTTGCTTTCCTTAAAGCATCCCTAGAATCAGCTAGAAGATATAGCCAGATATTAGGAAGATCCTTCACATTAAATGGGAAGACAACTGTACCAATGCCAGCATCCTCTCTGCAGCTACCATAACCAGCATTGAGTTAAAGATCATGAAACATCAACTTCTCTGGGCTGGTTCTGTGTGCATATGGCTGACATTTGTCTCCTGAAACAAGTCCTCATCTCTCTACTCAGTCACCATGGTAAGAAGACCTGGAGAGAACATAGTAAATACTACAAGGACACCCTGAAAATATGCCTCAAAAAGTGTGGCATTAACCTTACAAACTGGGAAGCGCTGGCTGGTAACAGGTGTCAAAGGTGCTGTACCATACATCAAGCTACAGCATACTTCGAAGAGAACTGTCTTGCTCAGGAAGCTGAGAAATGGCAGAGGAGGAAGGAAAGTGCACAACATCTTGGTCAGCAGCTGTACACCTCCCCCCCCAAGGCACCACCTATCGTATCAACAGAAAAACTTGTACAGCACAGATTGAACTCTTCAGTCATCTTAAAACTCACCAATAATCCCCCCGCCTCCTCCGGCAAACATCATCTTCATATTGAGAGATGGCCGAAGATCACCAAATATCACTAGTGGACAGTGATCATCCATGGCAGGGGACCTGGGGGGTATACTTATCAAAATTCACACCCCTTGCTGGCAGCTAGTATAAGACTGTGGCTGAGGAAAGAATGCATGACTGGCACCGTTTGTTCTGTGCCCCACTTATCCTCAACCAATACATTAGCATTTGGCACAAATTGGAGAAGTTTAAGGTGGCTCTGAATCAGGGGTGGGGAATTATTTTGGTTGGCGAGCCACTTAATAAGTTTTGGTGAGCTGTTGGGGGTTACACACATCAAATCTTTCAGAAGATATCATTTTAACAAATTATACATAAAAAGCAAATCATATACTAAAAATCAAACATCTACTACAAATATATTAATTTGATTTCAAAAAATATTTTTGTCCTGATTTATTAGTGTTTGTATAGTGTACATAGAGGTGCCTGCATAATAACTCAAAATAAAGGGGTTTGGTGTGGGGGTTGGGTGTGTGTGAGGGTGGTGTGGAGGAGGTGTGCAGTTTATATGGGTGTACAGCTTTGCCCTGGCACTGTACAGCATCTACAGCTTCCTGGTGGGGCTACTGCTGCAGCTGCCCAGGTACTGCTTGGCTTCTCCCGCTTCTAGCAGCTCTTCCTCCTCCTCCTGTCTCTGCTGCTCTACTCTGCACAGTAAGTAGCACAGGGAAGCCATGGGGACACATGCTGGGCACCAGATGCCCAGCCAGGCAGGGGGTGGAGCTGCAGCTGGGCGGCTCCTACCCCAGCATATGGGGATCCAGCTCCAGCTCCCATCTGCCTTCCACCCCTCTACCTGAGCAGAGCAATACCCAGGTGGCTGCAGAAGCAGCCCAACTGGGAAGCTGTGCACAATGGCCAGGACCAGGGCAATGCCACTGGCGTGCATGGGGTGGGTGCAGCCAGGAGTGCAGCACAGGCTACCTTGGGCAGGAATGGGTGGGGCTCAACCCCATGTGGACCGCTGTGGGACAGCCCCAGGTCAGATACAATCAACTGGCGGACCAGGTTCAGCCCACAGGTCATATTTTGCTCACCCAGCTCTGAATAATGCCAGGGTATTATCTTGGTGTAATCTCACAATGGATTGAATGAATGCAGAGTCACCCTACCACTGTGTGTGTGTGTGTGTGTGTGTGTGTGTGTGTGTGTGTGTGTGACATAAATTCAGTTTGTATAATGTGTTGGCTGTGCTCTGCACATTCTGTAGTCAGCAACTGCAGTTGATAGATTTCTTATCCTTTTCTGAGCTTAATAGAAGCCCTAAAGGAAATATATTTATCAAAGCAAACAAATCTTGAAAGAAGCAATTCATTAGCTTTCTAGAATCTGTAAAGGCATCACAGTTTGAAATGTTCTGTGCCTTTTGGCTTTTGTTACCTGGTGTTATTGGATTTGGCTGCGAGAGCAAGATTTCTGTAGCCGTGCTTCTGGCAAACATGGTCTGCACTTAGTGCATGCCTATGACAAAATTCATATACAGCTGGAAGTGAATTATTAAATGGATTAGGACTAGAATGCAAAATAGGATTAGGTGCCTAAAAATTAGGGCTTGCAAAACTTAACTGTGACCGTTACTCCAGGTTCTGGATACCTAAAGTGAGTAGATATAGTGCATATGCAGGGACAGACCCCTCCAAAAGGGATCCATGATGGCTGGCATGCTGAGAGAGAATCTGCCTCCATCTAGCCAATAGGAAACATTGGGGAAGGGATCAAATTCAAGTGTTCTCCTTGTTTGGGGAGTGTTATGATTAATAGGAGACTATATGAGTGTGCCAGGCCTACCCATGTTCTAAAAGAAATCAGCAGTGTCCCTGTGTAGTAAGTATGCTTTACTGACTGAGTTTTTCAGGAAGGTTAGGCAGAACACCTCATTTCTTGTTTTGGATTAGGATGAGATAGATGCCAACCTGTTCATCTTTGTCAAAAGTAAAGAACATCATCTGGTCAGGCACATAGGCATGTGGGACATTTTCAAGTAAAGTAATGAAGTACTTATGAAGTTCGTATTGCTGCTGGGGTTGGGAGGCAGGGTTTTTCATGATAGCAGTTTTGGACTGAGACGTTTAAATTCTGCCTCTGTTCTAGTTTAAGCACCAACCCCCCCCCCCAGTCTAATTTTCAGTAACGTTAAATTGGTGCTGCTTCCGCCAATTTGACTTTAACAGAAGCTGTGGATGCTAAGCATCCTGATGGAAATAGTTGATCTTGGACATTAAAATCCGAACATAATTGATCGTACTTTCATTCTTTTTGTATTTCTCATCCATCCAAAGTCAAGAACTTAGCAGTGGGTCACAGGAGGCAGACCTGTACCATGCTCCCAGATGCCACTCCTGAACCAATCTTCAGAAACTTTTCCTGATCCCTGTTCCTGCTCAGTACGTGTCAGTTTATTTCAGTTTAGAACCACCTTGCTTATTCAAATACATCCACTTGGCTGGAAGGATTTTTAATTGTGCAGACAAAAAAACAAAAACAGGAAATCAAGACTTGCGTGCTAGGGAAAATGAACCTATTCCTCTTAGAATATTCAGGCACCGCAAGATTTGCCATTTCCCTGCTGTCTTTCCATAGAAACAATCCAATCTTACTGCTATTGAGCCCAATCCTGCTCTGGTTGAATGGAATGGAAAAATTCTCACTGACTTTAATAAGTGTAGGATTGTGAGTGCTGAGAACTTCAGCCATTCGTAACAATAATCATACTTCTCCTTTCTGTAATACTATGTCTTGCAGGACTTCAAACCACTTTATAAATATTTATCCAGATGTCTCAAAACTCAGCCACAGCATTAAACCTTAGGAGTTAGGGCCAGCTTTTAAAAAGTATTCAGGCACCTAAATCCCATTGATTTAAAAATCTTGACTTGAAGGGTGTGGACAGATTAACAATTATATGCTTGAAATGGGAGGAGAAGGATTTATAACAGTATACCTGACTCCCCTGTTATTGTTTGGTCAGTTTACTTCTGTCCCACAGTAAGTGGAATATAAACTGGGGGTAGGGTACTCTGAAGACGATGGTGTTAAGTTATGAGTAGTAAGTGCCCCTGCTCTAAGTGGGAAAACTATTCATCTGCCTGTAGCTTCAGATACTTTATACAACAGAATGACTCTAAAACTGCAAACTAAGAAATACTCCATTGCAGTTGCAAAAGGCATTTTGATATACTCCATAGGAAACAGACTACCTGTTAATTGGTATGCCTGCTGCACTGACCATAACAAAAGACCACAAGAGCACCAAAACTAGGTGCACAGGCCACTGTGGAAATTATCATTGATTTCCAAAGACCTCTTCCTGCGAGCATTCTTCCAGCCATTTCTCATCTCCTGTTAAATACTGGCATAACTGGGGGTGAAAGGTGAAATTCTTTCCCCTCTATGACCAGTAGCTCTGTGTCCTACATAGTAATTATTTCTGGCTGAGTCACTCAAAAACAAAAATTCCACATTCTTCAAGTTTTCTGTTTGCTGCTCCAGGACTTTACTTTCACTTTCATCTGTGATATGTGTTGTTCTCTTGCCTTGTTTTGTTTTTTGATGCCTAGATAAAGATGACAGCATTAAGGAAAAGAGATTCATACTGCCAGAAAAATATAACAGCTTCAATGGTGGGGGGGTGGGGCTGGATTCTGTTCCACCCTCAGGCCAGACCTCAGCCACATGAGGGTATTCTAATTATTAGGTTAATTTGTGAAAGATGACAGCCCTCAACCTCTGTGCTTTCTAAGCTGCATTCTAAAAGGAAGGAGTGATGTAATCTGCTTTTTGACAGAAGTGGTACCCAACTTCAGGAGAGTGTTCAAGGCTGTGAATCCCTCCCTCTGCATCCCATAGATTGTCACCAGGTTTGGAAAGGATGGATCTTTTTAGCATTTCCTATTGGATAGTTCCTGTTCCCTGTTAGTCATGCTGGCTGTTGTGTATCCCATTCCAGGAAGCAGGCAGAGAAAAATTATGTATTGTAACTTTAAAAGTCCCTGGCAGAAGTGCTCTAACTTATTGTGCCTTACCCAAAGCAGGATAAGTTACAGCAGAAGCCAACTGAACAGAAGTTAGCTGTTCGGTAGGCGGGGGGCTCACAGCCTGCCCACACTCGCCACTGGAAGCTGCCAGAGTGGCCCCTCTTCCTAGCCCCTTCCAAACTGGCAACTGTCAGCAGTGGTTGGGGGAGAATTGGGGAAATAAAGACCCACCACCACAAGGGATCCCCCCAGTAACTTGCTGACTGAGGTCTCGGGCCAGGGGGCAGACTGGGTCTGTGCAGGAGGACTCTCCTCCACCCCTCTCTCACCCTGCCTCTTGACAGCTGCAGCACAGCTGCATCCAGGCCAGGGTAGATGCTGGGAGAGAGACCCTGGGCTCCTTCCCTTGCAGCCTTTCTTCCTCTCCAGCTGGGCTGCAAGGACAAAAATACCTGTCTTCCCCACCCCCCTGCAAGCTGCATGCAGAGCTGGGATCAGAGGTTGTCACTGACTAGGGTCAGTGACAGCTGGGGGTGGAGCTGGCTTAGACTTGGGCAGAGCAAATGAGCTCTGTCAGAGGCTGGAGCACAGCCCTGAGTAACACCGCCTGCGATGGTGGCGTTCATGCTCTAAATTAACCCTTGAAAGGATCTGGCACAGATGTTTGATAAAGCTCTTAATGGGAAGTTTTTGCAGTAAGTACACATCCATCCAGGGTTAGAGTGGGATCCACCATTTTTGAAGCATTTTATATGCCATGAGTTTCTGTTCTGTTTCAGCTGTAAAGTGCTTTCTATGTTCTTAAAGCATATTAAGTGTAATGTCTGTACCTAGTCCCAATGCCTAAGTCTCTTGTCTTGTTAATCTAAATAGAGAAAACTGTCTTGTCTGTTGTCTTCAGTGGTGTTATTTCTAATTTACAATGCTGTAGGAACAGATGACTGTGGTCTGGATGCTATAAAGCTGAGAAACAGCTTTACATGTTTTAATTCCCATGTTAGGAAATGAGTGTTATTTATGTTTAATGTTCAATTTAAATTGCAGCCCATAGGCTTTGCTATATGACACCCTTGATGGATTTAGAGGAGATGTATCTTGTGCTTGGAGAAATGTTATTACATTAAGCACTCTGGCAAACTGATTTCTTGCAAAAGTACTGACCTGAGTGGCTAGCTACAATTCATGATCTTCTTGGCTGTTCCAGTTTGAAGAAGAAATTGATGATTGAGTCAGGTATCTTTCTTGTGATTTTTGCTCAATACAAGAATATACAAAGTTCTACCTTCTTGACAGCAGGGTGTGGGGGGTGAGAGTGGGATGAGATAGCAAGTGACAGGTTTTTTGGCTTAAATCCTGTAAGCTCTTTGAGCCAGCACTTGACTCAAAAGCCCACTTTCCAAGCCATGCCAGTACTATTTGGGCTGTGCCCCTTCTTTTTCTCACTCTGTTCACTTTCTCTGCCTCTGCCTCTGAGCCATCTGCGCACACCCTATACTCAAAACAGTCATTTTAAATGCACGGAGCTATAGAAGCCATTAAAGGAACTTAACTGGGTAGTTAAAACTTTGACACACATAATAGTTCTGGAGGAAACGAGAGGGAAGTTGACTATTGGGAATATCCCCCACGTGGCTAAATACAAGTTGAAATGTTTTTTCCTTCCCATGACTAAGACTAGGATCAAAGGTAACATGAACCAAACAGATGCTAGAATCAGGCAGGAAACAGGAGATAGACTGAGACAGAGTGAACGTGTCGGAAGACATTTTATCTAGCCTCCCAAGCACACCAAAATGTTATTATTGTTCCTGCCATTAGTAGACATGGTCTACTTCCTCCCACCCAGAAATGGGAAGTTTACAAATGTTTGAAAGAGAAGTTTAAGATTCAGGTAATGGGATATAGGTGTCTAGGTCTCTTTATGGTGTGTAAAAAAAGCCCTGTGATCCAAGCTTAGATTAGTTGACTGTATGGTTCCCACCACAGTGAAATATAGGAGGGTAAGCCTGTCACTTAAGGAGTTCACTTGAGAGATACAAAAACCTCACTCTTTAATATAGTTTACCCTGCAAGACTGAGACTGTAAAAAGCCATTGTCCCTGAAGTGGGATCTTGGCACAGCTGATCTACTTCACTGGCTAACACAGATGTCTCCCATTGTCCTGAGTGAGGGCACAGCATCTCAGTACAAACATTCATATAGGATATGCTTATATTTGTGTCCCCAAGGTTGTATCAGGAACCTTGAAAAAAAGTGGTGCAGTAAGATATATATGCTTTATATAAGCATGTAGAAAATAAAGTGGCTTGTATTTCTGGGAGATTCCTGGGGCAAGGGGGAAACCTGCATAGGTGCTCCCTGGGGTTAACGGGCCCAATCTTGCAAGGGAATCGCTGGAGTGAACAGGATCAGGCCCTTGAAGCCCTAGGGCTAGGGACAGACATTCAAAAAGCCTGAGCCTGAATTGATTGAATTTGTGCATGTTAAATCAGTTTTGTAACCAGACAGGCATCCCAGAAATGCAGGCACATGTCTGCAGTGGCGCAGTCTAGAAGCTGGTCCTCCCTTCCTTCCACAGCACTGAGCTGAGAGAAGCATGGCCATGCTCTGATTAGCCCAGCAGGGAACTAATAACAAGGTTTATCACCCAATTAAGAAAACAACAGAGGGACATTACCAGCTACTTGTTGATTCTGCCTGTTGATAGTACCTGTTGATTCAGCAAGGACTGTGGTCAGCATGCGGTCTGCTCGCTAATATACAGATACCTCCTCAACCAAGCAAAGGGAAAGGGGGAATATCTGCTTAGCAGGGAGTGGTGAGGAGAGCAAGGAAACAGCCTGCACCCTCTGGAGCTGCAGCCAGGCAGAGCAGAGCAGAGGCAAAGGGCCAGCCCTGCTGTGGAGCAGAGAGCCTCACCCAGCCCTGAGAGCATGCTGGGGTGTTGGGAAAGTATGATTTAATTTAAACCAGCAAGGGGTCTGGAACAGACATTGCATAAAATGATTTGAACGAAATCAGTTAAGTCTGATACTACATTCAACCAGGTTTATTTCAAACTGGTTTCAGCCATTCTCAAACTGGTTTATATGCACTGAGCATCTCTTCTGTTATAGTTTTAAAACAGTTTCTGATCACTTAAACCAGTGTATGTGTAATGTCTGTCCTTAGCCCTGGAGTGCCTGATCTGGGGTGCTTGGAGAGTGTGGGTAGCTCTGGGCTGCCCACATTTTCTTGGCATAAAGCAAACGCTGTCCACTCCAAAAAAAAATGGCACAAATATTTACTATGTATAATTGTGGTCACAATTCAGGGCATGTTTTAAACCATAAAAATGTTTATTGTGGCACAAAGGTGATGCATGTTTGCAGCCAAGACAACCCGGTCTTTGTGGGAAGACAGGTATCACCAGAAAATGTTATTAAAAGATTGTAATGAGTAGCAACATACCCCTTAAGGTCATGTCAGGTATTTCTTTCCTTTTTTAGGTTAACTTTTGATAACAGAAACCACCATGCTCATCTTCCATTTGTGGTCATAGCAGAATATGGTAATCACTCAAAAAAAACACCACCACTTCATCTGCCAGTGGCTCCGAAGTATGGATTTGCACATAACAGAGTCCCGGTTGAGATCAGTCATTCATAGGTTCAAAGATGTGGGGTCAGAAGGAACCTGAGCAGAACGTCCAGTTCAACCCCTTGCACTGGGCAGGAATTAATACTGCCCAGGGCCCCTGGTAAGTTTAAGCTCATATGACCCCAGCCAGGTAATTATCATGCCTCCTTTTAAAGACCCCTAAGGTAGGAGCCAGTACTACTTCCCTTGGAAGGTGGTTCCAGATCCTGGCCACCATGACTGTGAAGTAGTGCCTCCTGATGTCTAGCCTGAACCTACTCCCAGTCAACTTGTGGTCATTATTCCTTGTTATTCCAGGAGGTGCTCAGAGGAACAGGGTCTCACCCATTCCCCTCTGGTCCCCCCCGGTAAGTTTATAGACAGTCACTAGATTCCCCCCTCAGCCTTCTCTTGTGAAGGCTGAACAGGTTCAGGTCCCGTAGCCTCTCCTTATAGGGTCTGCACTCCTGCCCCCGATCATGCAAGTGGCTCTCCTCTGGACCCTCTGGATGCTGTCCACATCCATCCTGAAGTGCGGTGCCCAGAACTGGATGCAGTACTCCAACTGTGGCCTGACCAGTGTTGCATAGAAGGGGAGGATCACCTCCTTGGACCTGCTTATGATGCATCTGTGGATACATGACAAGGTGCAGTTAGCCTTACTGACTCCGTCCTCACATTGGCGGCCCATGTTCATTTTAGAATCAATAATGACTCCAAGATCTCTTTCTGCCTCTGTATTTTTGAGAAGGGAGTTCTTTAGCCTACAGGTATGCTTCTGGTTCTTACTGCTCAAGTGCGGTACCCTGCGCTTGTCAGTATTGAATCCCATCCTATTCACATTCGTCCACCCCTGTAACCTGTCCAGGTCCAGTTGTATCCTGTCCCTCCCTTCTAGCGTGCCCACCTCATCCCAAATCTTGGTGTTGTCAGTGAATCTGAACAGTGTGCTGTTCACCCCCTTGTCCAAGTCACTTATAACAAAATTGAACAGTACAGGCCCGAGGACCGAGCCCTGGGGGACTCCACTGCCCACATTCCTCCAGGTCAAATATGAGCCATCCACCACCACTTTCTGGGTGTGGCCCCCTAGCCAATTTATGACCCATCTGACTGTGTAGGCATCAATGCCATAGTCCCCTAGCTTTTTAATGAGAATGGGGTGTCAAAGGCCTTCCTAAAGTCCAGAAAGACTACATCCATCATGACACCTGTGTCCAATGATTTTGTGACCTGATCACAGAATACAATCAGGTTGGTCTGACAGGACCATCCCCTAATGAACCCATGCTGGTTGCCCTTGAACATCATCCCCCCTGCTGGTCCTTCATAGATGTGCTCCTGGATAATTTTCTCAAAGAGCTTACCTAGGACTGAAGTAAGTCTAACGGGCCTATAGTTGCCTGGGTCCTCCCTCCTCCCTTTTTTGAAAACGGGGACCACATTGGCCTTCTTCCAATCTTCTGGCACCTGGCCAGAGAACCACGAGTGCTCGTAAAGCCATGCTAGGGCCCCACGATGACCCCTGCCAATTCCCTCAGCACCTTGGGGTGGAGAGCATCTGGACCTGATGATCTGAAAATATCCAGCGCTTCCAGAAATTCCCTAACTTGGTCCTCCCTGACCCGAGGCCTAGCGGACTCTCTCTTGAGTCCATTCTGAATCCCAGTGGGGGAGATGTCCCAGTCCCTGCTTAGAAAAATGGAGGCAAATAATTTGTTAAAAAGGTCTGCTTTTTCATCTGGTGCAACCACCCGATTGCCAGCATATTCTGCAGGGGCCCTACATTGTCTTGTGCCTTCTTTGTACTCCCTTTGTATTTAAAAAAGGACTTTTCGTTGTCCTTGATCCTTGTTGTGAGCCTTAGTTCCATCTCTACCTTAGCCTTCCTGACAGCCTCCCTACAGACTCGAGTGATGGAGGTATAACCCTCTTTGTTGATAACCCCTCCCTTCCACTGGATGTACACCTCCTTTTTGGCTTTCAAGCATTCCTAAATGCCTTTGGCAAGCCAAGGGGGCTTTTGAGCACTCTTGCCCCCTTTGACTCATGTTGGGACTGTCACCCTTTGGGCTTGGAGGGTTGTCTTCTTAAGGAACGACCATTCATCTTGGACATCTAGTTGGACATCTCCAGGACTGCAGTTGCCTCTCCTACCAATCTCCTCAACTTGTTGAAGTTGGCCCTCCTGAAGTCAAGGGCTACTGACTTGCTGCAGGCCCTTGACACCCTGCACTGGATGGTGAATTCCAGTAGGCGATGATCACTATCACCCAGATGGTCGAGAACCTGGAGTCCCCTCACCAGGTTGCCAGGAGCAGGTCCAGCAGGGCATTCCCCTTGGTGGAATCTCCGATGACAAGAACTTGAGTGTGTAATGCAGGTCAAGAGCTTGTAGAGCTTGAGTGTGTAATGCACTTTGAGCCAAGTCCATCTTTTTTTAGTCAAGATACAGAAAAGCATGCATCTGCTATCTAGTAAGTCACTAGATTCTTTTTTAGCTTTGCTTGTAGTATAAGTTAGCCTTCTGGAATATATACGACTAAAATGGTTAGACAGTAACTATTTTTTAATTTTTTATTTTTTTGCATCTCTAGATTTAACATCAAAGGTAAGCAATTGTCTCATGTCTTGGCCTCCTCCTTGGGTCATTATTTCTTCCTAAGATCAAGCTAAGAAATCTGTCCAAATGCTGTGTAACTTTTACAAAGAACCTTTTACTTAGCAACTGCTGAAAGACATCTGTGAACCTCTCACAGCAAGCTGAAGTGCATAATAAATTAACAAACATCTGTTTTAGTAAGAATGCAGGCTTGCCTTCAGTGGAGCAGGATGACTTGCATTTACACTTCCATGCTATGGTGATTAAATATCCTTTGCTTTACATCTGATAAAATCAGAAGGATTCCTTTCTCTGTAGACAGTTGTTTGCTGTGCTTTATTGCAAAGCTGATTGTTCAGTTATTGCCATGTGCCCTCTGTGCCGTTGTGGTTGTTGTGCATTTGGAATGTAGAGCATGCTGCCACAATTAATTAAAATATCCTGTTCTTAGGATAATTGTTTACAGGACTGTGTTGTATCACTAACTATGA
Source organism: Crocodylus porosus (assembly GCF_001723895.1). Lineage (NCBI taxonomy): Eukaryota > Metazoa > Chordata > Crocodylia > Crocodylidae > Crocodylus > Crocodylus porosus. Next base: position 73,995,049 of record NW_017728931.1, on the reverse strand, counting down.
CTGATCACTGTGAACATTTAAAATACCATTTTTAGGATGTAATAATTTTTAATAGCTTACAGTACAAGCCACTTTATTTTCTACATATTTATTCTATATATTTTACTGCAGCACTTTGTTTCGGATGTTTCATGAAGAATCCCTGGGGGCACAAATTTAAGCATATCCTATATGAATGTTTGTGTTATTGGCTTATAGCTTGACATGCATAGGAGCCATGTGTTGTTACCTTTGTGCTTTCCCTGGCCTACCCTACAGATATCTGTTTTTAAGAGAACACTTTTGTGGATTTGAGGGAAATAGAATATATGTGCACAATACACAAATGCATAATATTTTTATGAGCACTATCTTAAGACTATCTGACTGAGTCTGGCTTTGTTTTATTATAAAACCAAAGACTGAGGAAGCAAAATACCCAATTTCTTTCTTCCTTTAGTGTGCAGAGTCTTGTCGTTTCTTTTCTTTGTCAAATTCTTCAGCAGATTATAGGATGGTGCTTTGGGTTTGAGAGTCATGTTGTTATAGCTCAGGAATAATTGTGAGGCAGAAGATATTGATTCTGATATAAACTATAACAAGGTGCTAAAATGATATACACACTTTAGGGTGAACTTTGAATGTTGATAGTGAAAAGAGAAAGCAGGGAACAAAATCAAATATTCAGTTGTTTTGAAGCCTTTATCTGAGGCAGCACATCTTGAGAAGTGCATTAATTTGATAATATTTGTAGCTTGTAGTTACCATGTATTTAAGTTCTATAAATCTGAATTAAATCATGATTTAGTCTATATATTTTTTCAAACTATTCCTCCAAAGCATGCCTCTTTAAACCCCTTTCAGCAATTAGATGCATTCAGCAAATCATACTACTGCGAGGACAACATTTATTTTTAAGGATATAGAACCATGATACTGTGTTTAAACAAACTATATGGTACTAAGTCATGCAGTACAAGCAGATCACACTTGCATCTCACTCATGGATTGCTGGGAGATCATGAGAAGAGCTCTGCAGCCCAGAGCAAGTGGATATTGGAGAAGACAATGCTCAGCAAGAGGAGAGTGAAGTAGAGCCCTGTAAATAGCTCAAATAAAATAGATTAAAGGGAAAAGGATAAGGCTGTGAAGGGGAAAGGATGACACAAAAGGGGTGGATATGTGTAGCTGTTTGCTGTCCCTAGGTTTCAGAACAGACTGTAAGGTATTTGTTTTTCACCCATCCTTCTGGGGCATGGAGTCACATGGGGCCAGGAAGGATTATTTTTCCCTCCTGTTACTACAGGTGTCAAGGGTTTTTATTATCTCAGAAGCATTGGGTGTTGGCTGCAGCCAAGGCTGGAGATTTTGACTGAAGATCCTGCTGAAACTAAAAACAGAAGGTTTCTGATTAGAGTGTCTTGCCCCACTGCTCCAGGTCAGATTGACTGCCACATTTCGGGTCAGGAAGGAATTTTACCCCATGGTTTTTGCCTTCCTCTGCAGCTGGAGCTATGGTCCTCCTCCTTGGATCCCTTGAGTGTATTTAACAGCCTGCCTAGTGGTGGAACATTAGCAATGCCCTTGTCCCCTTGCTTCACCTGTAGCAGGTTAAGTTGTTCCTGGTGCCTTTGGGCTGTGTCTTGTAATTTTGCAAGTGTTGTTTGTCTGCATTTAGAAATAAATTAGGCAAGCACTTGTGTGAGATGTGGATGGTTTAGGTGTGGATGCTCATATTTGGAGCTGGGGGTTGGACTAGTTTTGAACTCCAGAGGTTTCTTTCAGAGCTACTTGTCTATGATTCTATCATAGGGTAATTTCTGCATAATGGTTATTGTAATATGGACTAGATCCACCAAAGGACATCTAAGCCCCATCTGAACTCCACTTTAGGTACTTAAAAATGTACCTGGGTGCCTAAGGTTCTGTTTCTGGGCCTGGTCTGAAACATCTCAGTCTTGACAGTGCTGAGCAGTAAAGCCCCTTTCTGATGGCTAAGACCCATATGGATCCATAGGCATTCTTCTACCTATAATATAGTCCAGTCTGCTAGGCATTCACAGAACATGCCTAACACCAAGACTGCACAAAATAGAGATCTGAGAAGGAGCAATATAGCTGTGGATCTCCTGTGAAAGCTGTATTCAGAATTGATTGGTCAGGTGGAAGAAGCAAGATACTGTAGCTTAGTGGTTGGACCTTTGCCCGGGATGGGTAGGATCCTTTCTTGTCCCTCATATCATACTTTTCTTTCTGTATTGTCCTTCTGTTGAATAGTATAAGCTATGAGCACCTTCCAGACTGTTCCTTTTAAGCTAGCACTCTGCAGCCCCTCACAACGTGCCCGGCTGCTTCTCTCCCCATGGCTCCGGGCTGCACCCACAGCTCTGCTGTCACACAGAGGAGCCCCATGCTGGCCTCTGCAGGGAAGCAGGGGACTCCCTCCATTGCAGCAGTGTGTGAATGTGGGACTGCACAGTGGGGAATGGGGGAAGCACCTAGCTCCAGCACGGGGCTGGAGCTGCAAGCTCAGGCTCAGAACCCTGGTGGGGGACGAGGCAGACTCTGCTCCCTCCCCCAGTGAAGTGCTGGCTGGAGCTGCACCTATGCCAGGCACAGGTGTCCTCACTTCCTTGTTTGCTGCAGCTGCCAGGCAATGGGGGCTGCAGCTATGGGGGGAGTGTGCAGGGGTCCCTACAACCCCTACCCAGCCCCTCACAGAGCCCCCCTCCTCACCCCATTGCAGGGTAGGAGGAGGAGGAAGAAGAGTCTCCCAGCACCAAACAGGGCTCCTGGCCCTGTGGTCGTGGGGGAGAGGGAGGCGGGGGAACATGGGGCAGGGCAGCCCTGTGTGCCCAGGTTGTTCCCAGCTGTCAGGGAGCTGCTGGCGCCTGGCCACAACCCCCCCGCCCCTTCAGCTAAGCTTCCCTGTGGAAGGGAAGGGGGGGATGCTGTAGCACCCCTGGGCTTTTGGCCTGAGCCACTGCAGGCATGTGCCAAATGTCTATTCACTTGTAAACTGGTTAACTCTCTGCAGGTTAGACTAACCTGCAAAGACTGAATCAATTCAAGCTCAGGCTTTTTGAATGTCTGTCCCTAGCCATGGTGTTCAGTAGACTCCAGGTGGGAGCCAGCTAAAGAATTTCAGAACTGTATTTTTAGTCTTTGGTGTCTAAAATATGTTATAGGTGCTCTTAAAACAGCTATATCTGGATCCGCTTTCTGGTCCATAGTCCTTTGCAATAAGCATAGGACTATTAAAAGAATGTATGGTAAGTGCCTATTTCCCGTGAATCGATGCTACATGTTTCTGGGTTTTTTACCACTTCATGGAAATGGACATTTTCAGGAATCTGTCATCCTGAGGTAGATCATTTGATAGCACCTGGTTTGCAGTTATTTTAATAATGGCTGTGCTTCATCCGGCTATAAACAGGCACTTCTGAGATGATGATTTTTTTTGTAGGAAAAAGAGGGTTTTTGGTAATTACTTCTAAAAATAATTCTGAGATTGATTGGCAGTTCCTAGGGCAGGCATTTAATTATCAGTGGAAGTGGGTGGTTCTCAACACAAGAGCCAGTTGGTCTAGCACAGTGGTTTTCAAACTTTCTGAAGTCATAGAACACTTTCATATTGCTTATTCTGCTGCAGAGCACCTACCTCTATACTGAAGACTGATGCGGTGCCAGGTGACCCGGTCCATAAATAGTAGTGCACTGCCTTCCTGCCCTCTCTGTCATTACCCCAAATTTCTTTGCAGAGCCCCTGATGACCTTGCACAGAATCCCAGGGTTCCACAGAATGCAGTTTGAAAACCACTGGTCTAGAGTTAGTAATGTTAGTATCACTTATGTACTCAGGCAATAGATTACAATTACCAAAGATTGTTCCAGCTGTTTGTATGTAATTGGTAGATAAAGTGATCCTTGTGTGCAGTTTATATATTGCTTTGAGGCCCTGATCTGTAAAGGTATTTCTCTGGACATGCCAGTAACCCATCCCTTCCATATTACCTCCCAGAGATTCAGTGAAATCAAATGCACGTCTATGAGCATAGATCTTTGCAGATATATAAAGGTATATGACACAAGAAATGACTGCTATCTGCATTATTGGGATAGCTATTATGGGGAGGGGGTATCAAATCACTTTGAAGGTGGAAATGAATGTGGAAATTTAATCGCTGGTTCATAGGGACCTGCTGCTTCAGACATTTCCTCTGTCTGTATGGCATATTGCCACAGCTGTGGCCAGTGAAGATGTTTCATATGGTCCCTTCCCATCATGGAGACCTGGGCATGCTGCAGAAGTCATATATTTGAAGGGGCTTTTTTGGAAAGGAACAAGGAAGGATATTCTCCTGGGTCTGATGTGGGGTGAGAAGCTTTCTGTTTTTGATGTCAGTTGGCTGTGGTAAAATTGTTATCCATTTCCTTATCTAAGGCTTCTGGCTTTCAGAGTTTGTTTAATGTACTAGTGTTTATGATAGTAGCTGCCAGTTAATGTCTGATTAAGATTCTAATGCACATTCTTTTGCAGTGTTAAATTTCAGTAAAATAAATAATGAAAGAGGCATATACCCGTCGAGATGAGAATGGAAATATAGTTTTTCTAATACTAAAACACTTTTTTTACTAGAAGAAAGATATTTGGAGGTTGTCACCTATGGAGGCATCATTATGTCTTTTCCAAGCTGCAGCCAGTTAAGCACAACAGAGTCAGACAGAAGTTATGTTTGTTCGGCCCCTTGAAAATGCTCTACAATTGTGCCCTTACAGAAGTTCCCAGCTACAAAGCGCCTTAAAGGCCCAATCCCACAACAATCTGAACCTTCATTACATGAGGTTTCAGATGAAGGTGCTCCAAACCAAAGTACCTGTATTACCGTATTTTTCGGCCATAAGACGCACTTTTTTCCCCCCAAAAGTGGGGGGAAAACGAGGGTGCGTCTTATGGTCCGAAGGTGTG
>NW_017728931.1:73977031-73989710 GCF_001723895.1 Crocodylus porosus | reverse complement strand
CACCCCTCCCTCCAGCACTGACTGGAAAAACTCCAGACTGGGCTTCCTCTGGTCCCTTTCCCTCCTCCCATTCCGAAGACAGTGCTGGGATGGGGAGGGGGGAAGAACAGAGTTAGAGGAGAGTGGCTGCACACTCCAAATTGAAGCTGGATTCCCCAACCCCTGGGACCCAACAGTGAACATCTGCTGAGTGCAGGGGATTGCTGTAACTCATGGCGCTTCTTGTGAAGTGCCATGAGTTAGTGGGGAGATGCACTTCTGTCTGTGCCCAATAGGTTTTCACACACAGGGCATTATCCTGTTTGATCTACCAAACAATTACCATTGAAATCAATAGGATGGTGAATGGGCCCAAAACTATTCAAACTGAAAATCATTGATTGCAGCTTGTTGGGTTTATAGCTATAAGTTTTGAAGAACATTATGAATGATATTCGTAGTTGAAGGGTTATTAACAAACTTTTATGCTACTGAAATTCAAAGCAAAATTAGACAGAAGTTAACATTTCTAGTTGGGCTCATTGTTTATTTGCATGCAAGTATTAGTTATTAAAAAATTGAAGTTTGAAACTTTTCCATTTGCCAGAAGTTGACAATTTTTAAACAAAACCAGTTTTACAACCCAATGAGGGCAGTAGCAAAAGGAAGACCTTTTAGAGAAAGTTATGACCTCTCCATAACAAAAACCAAAAGTAGGGCTTAGAATTATTATTATTTCTTTGCATCTTTATAAATCAGAAACTTGCTCTTCCATTTCCCTAATCTTTCCCAAAAAAGGTTGGGGAAAGGGGTTATTTTAATCCATGGGCCAAGTTATTTAATGCCAAGTTTCATCATGGAAAGAATATCTATATTCAAGTTTTAAATCCTTACAATGGGCTGTGATGGAAAACTTATGAGAAGTTTCACTGTAGAATCTGTAGGCTTGGTGCTATAGGGCACTGCTGTCACTTCTATGTAGTCTCTGTCAGTGATGGCCTTATTGACGTGGGGTGGCTTGTTGTTTCTGAATGGTACAGAGACTGAGGAAGGGAAAGTATTTTTTATTTGAAAATAACTTTACAGTTTCTAGTCATGTCTGTGTTTGTAGTTTATTTCTTTCCACTTATATTTAATTTGTCAGCAATTTTTGTGACCCAAAGGAAAGCCTATGGAAGTACTGTTCTTTTTTACTATTTGCTTGAATCTAAACTCGGTCCATTATGAGTTTATTAATGAAAGAGACTAGAAGACAAGATATGGAACTTATCCCAGCAGTTACAAGACACAGATGTTTCAAAGAGGCTGAAACAGGAGGTAATCCAAACTTAGAATGATGCTGTAATGACCAAGTCAGTTATTTCATTTATCCCTAAGGGGGTAATCATTAGTTTTATTTATAAAGTGTGTGTCTTCTCTAGTACTTGCCTCGCTGTTGGAGATTAAAATATACAAAGAAATGGTCCTGCAGGCTGTGCATTGCCTCTGGTTGCCTGTGCGTAGACATGGTGATAAGAGAGCAGGTGCTCTGTTCCAGCCACTTTGACTGCTGCCCAGGAGACGCTAGGAGAGCAGGGCAGGAAGAAGCTACTGCTGCGTTATCTCAGAAGAGTAGAGTAGTGTCTCTGATAGAGAAGCCTTACAGCTGCCACATTGGGAAGCCTACACAAAGGACTCCGTGCCTTCTGCTACACACCTGTTCCTCTGGACTGGCACTGGTGCTGCTTCTCAGATCACCTTTCCATGTCTTGGAAGTGTGATATTTTCTTTTCTGCCAGAGTATTTTCTTCTCATTCAAACACCCTTGAGGAAAAAAAAAAATCTATCCTATCCTTCCTTTGTCTCTAGCTTGATTTTACTGTCACACTCCCTCTTGCTTATAAAGTGTCCTTGTGAAAGTTAATTGGTGTTTAATTTATTTTATAATATACAATGAACATAGCCTCCTTTTCCATCTCTCTCTGTGGCAATGACTGTTGCTGCCTGTTGCCTCTAAAGGCTTAAGGCCTATATGAATAATTGTGGTGCCATTACTGTCTTTGCAGTAATTATTGTATGCAGTAGTGTATACAGGTCTGTTAGAAACTGCTGTCTGCATGATTGGGTTGCCTGTGCAGCATGAAGATCTAGCTCCTTCCTGTGGCACTTTATTGCTACTGCATGAGACTTGAAATCCTTACTGCATTCAGACAATTCAGTGCAGCGATCAAACTTGTAAAGCAAATCAGTCCATGTCTCTTCAAAGAATGAACAGCTTGTTTAGGATGTAGATGGGGGGTTGTTCTGTTGTAAGGTAGTGATTCTTTTTCAAGATACAGAATCCTACAAATGCACGGCCAGTGTCATGCTTTTCATCTGACTTGAAGTTCATTTAGCTAAAGCTTGAAGTTTTTATACAAATAATGATTATGGACTGTGAGCACTTGCACCAAAAAGCAAACAGTATTTAATAGGAAACCTTAAGAAAGAGAAAGTAATAAGACAGTACTCAGGTTGTGGAGATCATTGGTCCATAAACTGAAACTGCTCCCTAGAAACGTACCATGCTTGAAAAGGGTTGAGTATATGATCTACAGATTGCTGGCAAGTGCTGTGTAGAGCATAATTTCTATGTATTTCCTTAGGTCTGGCATTGCTTCTACCTATTTGCCATCACTAATTATTTAGATTTTATTGAATTAAATTGAATTTAATTTAAACTGAGAATTAGTGAATGATGTTAGGGGCATTCATATATATTTCTTGTTAAAAAAACAAATTGTAGAGATTTGGATGTTTCATCTATTTTGTATTTGTAATTTAAAATAGTTTCTTTTCATTAACAAGTAATTGTTCTCATTTGCTCAGTTGGGATTTAGGGATGTGGAATATGGGTTATCATTTACGGCTCTTTTTGTTAAATGAAAAGCATTGGCTTCTGACTTGCTCATAATTTAAATCACTCTAGTTTCAAATTATGCTTCAAATTGTGTACATATTTCCTCTCATGGGATTCACATAATGTCCCAAAGAGCTTTCTGTTTTCTTTATCATACAGCAAGCTGGGTAGAGAGACAGAAGCAACAGTAATACTTAAAAATAACATTTCTACCACAAGCAGCTGTTCCTGCCTGAAAGAGAGTGGATGCTGCCATACACCTGGGATGCATTTGATTTACAGCATTTGCAATATTGCTCTTTAGCACAGTAGGAGCCTTTTTTCAATGTGTGCCCAGCCAATCTCACTGCCTATGTTTAGTTTAATTAAACTGGCTATTCCATTTTTTCCTCTCTAAAGTCTTCCTAAAAAGGAAAGCAAATAAAAATGTTAGAGTTCCATGCAAGAACTTTAATGGCCAGCCAAAGTGAAAAGATGGAACCATTAATAGTTAAGTTAATAGTTTGATGTGCTTGTTCTGCTTCAGGTGTGGGTTTCAGAAGATGCTGTGATTTATAGATTCATTAGATCAGAGCTTTTCACCTTTTGTATCGCTGCTTCAAATCCATATCCTTCGAGACTGATGGTCTGATTCTCTTGTGGACCAGCATACCGCAGAAGGGTGATCACAGGAACTGTCTAGTATAGGATCTTAATGCTGAATGTTCAGTAATCTTAGTTTGGGCAAAACTTTCGTGAAGAGGACATGACCAGAATGTCATATGGCAATGCAGTTATTCATGGCTACTGCAGTAGTCTTATCCAAGTATGATAGAGCAGTCTTGAGAGTGTTTGAAATTACGCTGAGCATAGAGAAGGCATGGGGTAGTATCAGAATATGCCAAGGCACTTAGGTAGCATGAAATTGCCTATATCCTCTCTACTGTTTCATTTCTAAGTATAGCTCACCCAGAAAACAGGATTTGGTTCTGTAAGTCTCTTTTATCATAAGTTCTTTCCTGGATCACATGAAGTAATAAATAATTTAGTAGTCTCAGTCATGTTCGCAATATGGAGGTGCTGTTGACATGATTGTTGACTGCTTCAGCAGACAATCCAAGCATTTGGAATTCACAAAAACTGAACAGTACTGTTCACTCCTATTATAGATATATGCTGTCTGGGTCAAGATTATGGCATATTTGATCTGTGAGGATTTCAGCTGGAAACCTACTTACTGTCTTCAATCCTGCGGAGAATGGAAAAGGGGGGAAAGGGTGAACAATGAGACTATTGCTCCTTTGTATTAATTACCCAAGATACAGTTTCTGTTCATAGAGCATCCTACATGATATATCAAAGGAAGAGTGGCTGGTGGTTATCAGTAAGTTATGTATCAGAGCAATACCCCTCCCAGTAAAGGCCCATTGTACCTCATCTGATCTTGAATAGAGTTGACAATTGTTGTAAGGTCCAGACATAATTCAGTTAGCTATTTTCATAGCTATAAGCAACATTGACATAAATGAGACACAGCAGAATATGCTTCTCAATGGTGACATGGGGGAGATCTCTTCAAAAGCAGAAAGCTTCTGTTCTGTGAAAAACAGAGTATTGCAGCTGGATTCTCAAACGTGAGATCTGATTTTTTTGTTTTTAACTAGGTTTGTTCATAAAGCTGTCTGATATATGACTACTGACAAATGATTAAAGAACAGAATAAGGAATCAGAATAGTTCAGCCAGAGCCCCAGCTGTGTTCTGTCTTAAAAAAAATAACCTGAAGAAAAACAAAAATGAAATGGCAGCAAAGCATGTCATCTAACCAAGGTAGAAAAAAAGCATCCACTATAAACTCCCAAAACAAAAATTCTGTTTTTCAGTTTCCCTACTTCTAAAAAGAAATCCACAGGGATGCAAAATCTAAATTTTTCTTTATAAAACATATGGAGATAAAATCACACAGAGGGTGTGATGTACTATTACTACTGCATTTTGGCTAACAGTAGATGTGAAATCTATTTGACGTTTCTCCCGGTTTTCACTTACAGCCCGTAGGATATGTTGAAGTTTCTTCAGTCTAGATTAATTTTAGAGTGGGTATGTGGTAGGACCTCCTGTTCTCTGGGTAAATAATTCAGAATCTTAGTTAAAGCATCTCCTAAGAAAATTATGTAGCAACAAATTGGAGTTTCCCTGTTCTTTTGTGCTAGAACTGAGATATTATAAAGCAGGTTGTATCAGTACACACTTGGCCAAGTGCATCTATTCTGTTCCTTATGGCAATGTGTGAAGTACCAAAATGAAATTCATAACTATATTTGGGTATTGGCGATTGTTTAATTTCCTCTACTCTTAAAGGATAATATGACAAGCAGTTAAAGAATGCAAGGGGAAATCATTTTAACATGAGAAGGCTGTGCCCTAGTTCAAATTGCCATGTTGAATTCTGTTTTACATTGCAAGTAGTTAAATCATCAGAGACTCTGGGACAAAGTTAGGAACACACACATACAGAATTTGTTCTTTTTGTTATCATATTGTTGAGACTCATCCACTATGGCACAGATAACACAGACTCCCTGTATGCCTTGTTAACAGTTAGAGCCTGATCCAGCAGATGAATAGTTCACTGTTAGTGTGTTCAAAGAACAGTGCGGTAAGAGAGGAGACTGTTAAAGGAAATGAGTAAGTTCATTCCAACAAGCAGTTATAAGGAAGCATTAGCAAAGTGAGTGAAACATTAGCAAAGTGATTGTTGGCTCCGGGAAGAGGCATAGCAATGACTAACCCTTGTTAGGTTTTTTGGAACTGCACTGTGCTTAAAGCAGTGTATACACCAGTTTAACACATTGAAGAGAATAATATTTTAGGAAACATATTGAGCAAATACAGTTGAACAAATAACACACAAGACGACAAAAACAAGTATCATTTCCTTTAAAACAGTAAGCACACTCAGCTTCCTCTGGAAGGTTCTCAGCACCCAGCCCTGGAGTTCTGATCAAAGGTAACAGACTTGTGGTAGCATGACAATGAAGATGTAGCTGTGATGGCCCAGAAATTACCCAAGAGACGAGGTCTTTTTAGGGTGATATCTTTTATTGGACCAACAATGTAGCTGCAATAAACTTAGACAATGTCTTGCTTCCAAAAGTTTGTCTACTGCAACTACATTGTTGGTCCACTAAAAGATATCACTCTAAAAAGTCCTTGCCTCTAGCATAATTGAATTACAAAATTGTTGACTTGTATTCTCTTGTCTGTCCATTTTGTACTGCCTCTGAGTGCTCTGATTGTACAAGAGGGTTGGTTTGTGTGTTCATGTGCTCTCTTCAAGAAATTATTTTAAGATCAAATATCTAAAGGGCTGATTATTGTCTGATAGTCATAACCTATAAAGACCAAATTCTTTATTTCACTTGACCTTTCCTTCACAGAGCTTAGTCTAAAAAGAATAGAATACATCACCGCAAACACATTCTTATAGTTTCATACATCTGTCATACATGCTTCTCATTTTTTGTGTCTGACTTTGAGCAGTTGGATCCCTAAAAGAATGAGGTGAATGAGAATTGCATTCTAATACCAGGGGGAGGAAAAGAAGAAAGCTGCGGGTCCCTACAGAAAAAGAGGAAATTAAATTGTGCATTCCATCTCCAATGTTTATTGGTTTGGTGTATTGCTTGTCAGTGACTCTTCAATCTTATACTTTTAGACTGTTTGTAAGCAAAGGATCTTCTACTGGACTGTGTCTCCTTCAAATGCTCTAATGTGCTTTTTTGACTTTCAAACCCAACAGTGTAGATCATAAGGGAAGTCTTTGTGGACCTCTGTTGAAGCCTTAACTTGAAAAAACTGACGTATATGACCAGGATCTTTAAAAACTAGTGGTTTTGTTATTTTTTTTGTTGGAAATATGTTAAAAATATCACAAAAAGAAAATGGTGTTTGATTTGGTGGGTAGAGTGTGTTTTTTGAGTTTGAGATGCCTGAAAAAACAGCTGTCAGCATGACAGCTTCACTGGTTGTTTTGTGAGAAGGATAGTTTGAATTGTAGACAAAATTAGGATTGGTAGAGTGGATGGTCTGTGGGTGTGAAGTACAAAAAAGGGAAATGCACAATAAAGTATTTCTATTTGTAATATAACACTTTCACAATGTAACCTTACTGGATATTAAATTATGTATGTTCCATGGGGTCAGTTTCATTGAAGTAGAGGAAATAGTTCAGATGATAGTATAGTAATAGTCTGAGAGATTAGTTTAAAGAAATAAATAAAGTTGAAATCCTAGTAGTCCAGACACCATAATAGTGTGGGTGTAGTATAAGGTTTTATCATCCTGAATTCAGGGTGTTCCAAATAAGTGCTAAGATACTCTTTAGAGCATTCTTCATCACCATTTAATCATTCTGTATATGCCATGTATGTTAAAAACACTTTAGAGATATTGAAGAGAGTTTAGCAACATAGTAATGTAGCTATTTTGATTTCTCTGTCTCCCAGATTATTTTGAATGGGTAACACAATAGTGGATGAAATCAGAGTTTATAAATGTGGTGTGTTGTTAGAAGGAGTCTTCTTGGTTAATAAAAACTCAAAGGTTCATGGCAGCGCAGCAACCCACGAGAATTTTATCATCCCATAGCCACTTTCCATAGCCAATCACAGACAAGGGAATAATGTAGCTAACATCATATTCACCTGCCTTTGATGACTCCTCCACAGGCTGTATGACCAAGGCACCCATTTACAGATGGGTCAACTGAGGCCTGAAGCCCTATCAAGATGCCTTAAACACTCTGCTACCCTGCAAGGAGAGGGAGAGCGGGAATCTAGGATCCTATCTAATGGACTTTTATTTTGAATGGAAGGGTTCATTTCCATTTTCTGAATTTCATGTTTAGAATTTTCATATTTTACAGTGGTCAAAATAACTGTGACAATTTTGAACCTATCCTCAGATACGTGATAATAAAGACACTGTATCACACAAATTGTTAAATTATAATCTGCGACACATCCCGTTACCAAGTGGGGAAACATATGTGTGCCTAAAAGTGTTCAGGAGCTCACAGAGTGTACACTGAAAGTAGCTAGAAGCGTTTGAAGTAGAACTGCTGAGGCACCATAATTTGCCATGATGGAGAAAGGATGATGTTGGTCTTGTGGTTAGGAACAGGACTGGGAATCACACCTGGAGTCTGTTCCAAACTGTGCCATAGTTTCCTGTTTGACGTGAATGAGTAGTTCACCAGCAAAATGGGGATCCTGTAGCTTACTTGTCTCTAAAGGGTTCTGTGAGGTTAAATAAATGCAGGCTTGAAAAGTGAACAGGGATTATTGGGTGGAAGATGTGCAAATGTGACATTGTCTTCCGTATATTTTCTTCTAGTGGTGATATGCTAAAAAACAGAGAAAAGGAAAGAAAACCTGTGTATAGAATATTCTTTTATTCAGTTAAGGCCAGAATTGCAACAACATCCCTGATATAACTTCTGCCAGTAGAGGATACTGCAGTAGTTAGATTGGCTGCACCAATCCTTATGCCAACAGTGAAAAGTAAAAGCAGCCAAAAGAACCCAAAAATGGGCATGGCTGGCTGGGAAGGAGTTTTGGGGGAGCTTTGCACAAAACGTCTGTGCAACCTCAAATTGTAGTCAAACCTCCCAAGAAGCTTAGTGTGTCCTGGAACATGGTGGTCTTTGCTGTAATTTCTGCCTCTCAACAGCTTAAGTGAATCTGGTCACTGTGTGTATTTTGCACATCCCCTTCCTGTATATCTACATGGTTTTTAATCTTTATTCTCTAATTTTTCTGGATGCATTTTAACCTTTGGTTGACAAATGCCTTTTTGTGCTGTCAAGTACTCCTGCTGAATAACATGAGTTGATCCAAGCCCACAGTCTCTGACCCATTTTCCTGGAGAACAAACACAACATACTCCTAGAATATGTGCTCTAATTTCAATAGCATGACTACTGTACATTTGTTGCTTTCAGTCTCGTATTTCCACAGTTAGCAGGCTTAACCATAGGTGACAGAGCAAATGAACTGTCTCAGCACAGTGGGAAATTATGATTATTACAGAAAGTGAAATAAAAAGATTGCTGCCTACAGTAACATGAATGACAAACCCAATAAGTTCCTACCAAAGCGTGCACACAAACTGGTGTTATGATTTCCTTTTAAACTCTTCCATTTTTATAAAATTTATGGTGTGTGAGTTGTGGGGGAGGGTGAACCATACATGTGTGCACGCACATGCGTGTGTGCGCATGTTTAGAGAGAGACGAGAGAGGTAGAAATGTAGAGGGAGGTGGAGTTGTGGTAGAAGGGACTGATTTATGGCAGGGGTTTCCTTGATAGTCATAAAGGGAATTTTTGCTTGGTCACAGTAGTGAGTCTGAACCTTCAGGATACAAACTGAATCATTTCAAGTTAAAATTAAACAGAAAATGGCAGGGGGGGAGAGGGTTGACTGTTTTTCTTGAAAAAATAAAAATGTTTAAACAGTTTCCTTTGGTGCTGACTTCTAAAAGCAGAATGTGATCCAGAATAGTTCTCATGTGTAAGCCAACATTTGTCTCAAGAATTTTTATTGTCTTTTTTCTCTCTGCCCTCTCCTTCCTATTCCCCCCTCTGCTCTGCAGATTTACACTGACTGGGCTAACCACTACCTAGCAAAATCTGGGCACAAGAGGCTGATCAAGGATTTGCAACAGGACATTGCAGATGGAGTTCTGCTTGCAGAAATCATCCAGATCATTGGTAAGACCTGTGCTTAAAAAGAAGCAGCATGAGCTTGTTTCCTTGCATCAGGGCTGGGGCTGTGGGGGGACAGAGGTACATAATTCAAGTTGAATGTATTTAATAAGATGATGAATCCTGAATAATACACTTTGACTTGGTCCATGTGTCTCTAATATTTATGTGGTTCATCCTTGTTTTAATTAAAAAATATGCTTATATGAAGATGTTTGGAAGTGGCTGTTTAACCATATTTTAAATGGCCAGAACTATATCTAACACACTTTGAATTGTCACAAATGAATGCTCCATTAAACCATATGTCTCCCATGTGTGCATTTTGCTAGTCGGAGTGGTTCATACTTTCTGGGATGCCTTGAAACTGTATCCTGACCCTGCAAAGACAATTGTGGAAGATTTCATGTCAGCAGTTATTCGTAGGGGCTGAAGAATTAGCAGCAACCTCCTTCGCACTTCCCATTTTGCACGATTTGGCATGTGGAAGCAACTGTTGCTAACAAGAGTGGTGTTACTGTAGGGCTGTGCTGTACTTAAAAAGGAGCTGTGTGTCAACAAACCCAGGGCATTTCATTGCTTTATCTTTACTATACTTTTTCTAGTTTTTCTTCTCTCATTATTTATTCCTGTTTTTTCACTTCATTGTTTTTCCTTAGCAAATGAAAAGGTTGAAGATATCAATGGCTGCCCCAGAAGCCAGTCTCAAATGGTAAGAATAAAATATACTTTTAGTAAATGTTGGTGCCTCTGCTTTTTACTGAGATGATATTTAATAGTAATCTTTCAGTTAACTGTCTAATATTGTGCTTAATAGAAACTAACAGAATTGCTGTAGTCTTCCCAGTACTTTTTAACTATGCTTGGTGTTTGTCAGTTCACTTTGGCAGAAGCTAGTGTAGGGTCTCAGGGTAACTCTGCAACTAAACTTCATGACTCAAAGATAGTATATAGTGAACTGCTTTAATAGATCTGCTATTCTCCTGATCATCCAGATAATTTCATTTAACTTCTTTTTTTAAAGGCAGGAAAGCCCCAGAACAAATTTTAAATGGAGTCTTTGTGTCTGAACAACTGGTTTGATGAATGAAGCTTGCCAACTTATTTTTAATATAAGTAGCCTTTGGATTGCCCACTGTGGAGTCCAATTTAGATGCACTGACTCCAAGATTTTCAGAAATAGAACTTTAGGCATATAGCTTTCTGAGCTATCACTGGCAGGCAGTTAAAATTATTATAATACTGTCAGGCAACTAGTCTTATGTGACTGTGATTTAGATGAAGGATTATTACATTTTTTTTACAGTCTTTACTGGTTTAGTAAACTGTAGGCTTAATAAGAGAACTTTCAAAAGTGGCAGGTATAACATCTGAATTACAATAACATCTCTATTTATCCAATGAAATGTTCTGGTATTAAACCATGTTGTCTTTACTGCTCAGTAGACGCAAGCAGAGGATTTTTAACTGTTTATTCAGACACAAACATTGTGTGAATAAGCTGCAAATGCTCACTGCTGGCAGAGTTTTGGGAGTGAGACACTTTTGATGAGGTTGCATGCTAACGAACTGCTGAGACGAGGGTTCTAAATGGAAGTTGGAGATTATCAAAGAAGAAGCTGCATTTATATAACTGTTTCTAGTGAAGGCTATTTTTCCCCTAAAAACTTGAGGAAGAAGAGTTATTGAAATGTTAAGTCAAATTTTAATTACTGAGATTTTTGACCTTTTGAAAAGAAAGCCATAAGAGCAGACAGGATGCTTCTAATTTTCTCTATTTTTAGCTTGCTAACTTTTCATAACATCCATAGTAATGGGATAGCATTTGTATTACAGCAACAGCTCACAGTCCTAGCTGAGATCAACTCCCACTGTGTTAATCAGTACGCAGATAATTTTTAAGAGAGGTGTCCCTGCTCTAAAGCGCTTACCTTATACATGGGCAAGACAGTTGTTATGGAAACCAAGGCACAAAGAAGTAAAGCGATTGTTCCCAAGATCAATGGTCCTAGTTGCGGTTTGAAGCCACTCCAGTAAGTCAAACTGTCGTCTTAGTTAGTATTTCATAGCGCTTTAGGTCTGTAGTTCTCAATGAAGCTTGCCATGTTTATTTGGCACTGTTATCCCCATTTTGCAGATGGAAAAACTATGACACTTACATTTTGAGAGGATAAAAGACCACAGGGCTTGCATCTGTTGTTGTGAATACCATGTCTTGCTCTCTCTTTAGAATGTCAGTTTGCCTTATCTTTGGTTTTGTGCCATCATTCAGCTGTTGCTTTACCTCATGTGATGATCACAGTGAGATCTGTTTCCCTTTCCTTCCTTATATCCCAGCACAATGTACAGCTCTTCTCCCTTGTAGCTCCCCACTTTCCCTCTTCAGTTTGTTTCTTATTTCTAAGTCAGCTTTCTACATTATTTTCAATAAAAGTACCACAGGGCAACATTTCTAGTATTTCTTTTTACTGGAAATTGTATTTGTTTCCCATAAGGCATAAGTTAGATATAGTAAGACTGATGCATATGTCCACTCTGGCTATTTTGTGTTTTTTTACACCACAAAATACTCAGAAATCATCATAGAGTGACTCCTTTCCATGACTGTAGACACAGGTGGCATGGCCCAGGGCACACTCGTGCTTCTGTAATACACTGCTGCTAGAAATGCTTTTTGAGGCAACTGAGAGCTGTCAGCCACGTGCACTTAGCAGAAATCACACACAGAATTAGACCTTCATACTTTTATTTCTGAATTTTAAAAGTGCTGTGGGTGCTTTGTGGTCTCAGATTGGATTCTCTGAGATTGTCACGTCAGCATTCATTAGTCTTTGAACTTAATGCAAGGATAAGATCTGTACATTTCACCACAATGGAGGTAGATTTTTTTTTTCCACCTTCTTTTTACTTCATACTACCTCTTATGGACTCCGGCTCAACCACCTGATTAGCAGGGATCCTAGTTTTCTCTGATAAAAACAATTGCAAGTTCTCTGATAAAACCCCCAAAATCCATGCTTAAAATGAAACCTCTCTCTCTCTCTCTCTACATACATACATACATATACATACATACA
>NW_017728931.1:73926095-73976931 GCF_001723895.1 Crocodylus porosus | reverse complement strand
GTTTTATTGATATCCTTACAATTTTAAAGCAATTTGGAAGCCAACCAGTGCCTCAGTCACTATAATAAAATAAATTCTAAATACGTATAAATTTTGATATTTTATTTTGGGTTTTGTATCATGGAAAATCAGAGCTCCTGCTGCACCCTTAGGTCACAGAACACAGGTCCAGGCCCCAAGCCACAGCCCCCCTGCCCTGTTGGTGCCTATCAGCCCCTATTCCCCACACCCTGCCCCCTGGTCCTGCTGGTGCAGGACACAGGGGCTGTTGCAGCATAGCAGTGTCCAGAGCTCAGGTCCCTCTCCCTCCCTCCACCATAGGCAGCATGGCCAGAGTGGAGCCCATGGGGTGGGGTGCAGGCTGTCTGCTGCAGGCTCGGGCAGGAGGGATGGCTCCCCACTGCTGCATACACTCCTGGGGTGTAGGGGGCCACGTGTCCCCCAGATCTGTGTGCTGGGTGGGAGCAGGCTGCCTGTTGTGGGCTCAGGCTCCCTACCCTGCTGCCCTCCCCCAGGGCTTCTGCAGCCAGTGGGAGGGACCCAGCATGGCAGGGCAGAACGGGGCTGGTCAGGGAAGCTTGTTGCTGCTGTGAGCTCTGCGCTGCCATGGTGATGTGCCCCCTGCCCTCCCTGCAGCCATAAGGGCCACTGCCCCCCGCCCCTGCTGCTGCCTCCACTGCTGAGTGGGCAGGGGGCACATCGCCATGGTGGTGTGGAGCTCACAGTGGCAATGAGCTTCCCCATCAAGCCCTGCTCTGCCCTGCCATGCTGGGTCTCACCCACTGGGCTGTGGAGGCCCTGGGGGAGGGCAGCAGGGTGGGAGCCTGAGCCCACAGCAGCCCGCATCCACTCCCACCCCACACACAGATTTGTGGGTCACAGGTCCCCCATAGCCCCCTCCCTCAGGATTGAGTGTAGCAGAGGGGAGCTGGCCCCACTCCCCCTCCCCACCCCCTAGTACACTGCCGGCAGCCCTGTCCCGCTCTCCTCTGGCATTCCAGCCCCAGGCCCTAAGCCCCATGCCCTGCCTGGCTGGACAGCCCTGCCCAATTCCCTCCTTCCCTTCCTATGAGGGCCTTAATATCCCCCACCCCCTTACCTGCCATAGCTGCTCTCCAGGATGCCTGGCAACCTCATGGGTACACGTGCACAAGGCGCCCTCCTGCCAGACCACGTTCCTCCTGCTCCCCCCAGTCTCTTGCAGGATGAAACTCTGCAGAGAGCTCTTTACGAAAACCGTGCGTTTCTCTGTTAAAATGACAAAAAGCTGTTTTTCTCAGGTAAAGGGGGAAATCCACGTTTTTTCTGATTTTTTTTTTTTTTTTTTTTTCCCCATGGGAGGTGGAAAACCCTGCTGATCAGTTTACTCTGACTTGCGCTGAGAAAGCTATTTTAGATTTGCTGATTTCCTCCAATGAACAGAGAATTTCAAATTAAATGAATTTTCAGTAACCAGAAGTGGAAATCCTATGTTTGCTTTTAAAGGATGGCTGACAAGTGCTGAGTCTACATTCTGTATGCCTTTTTTTCAAAGTGCATTTATGTGGTCTTGTCAAGTGCACTGGCTTATTATATTTTCCATTAGCTTTCCTCAGCAGTGTAATGGAGTGGTCTAGCCCATTCTCCCATTCTTTCTATTTCAACAAACAATTCAAGTAGTTGGAATCTGGAGAAAAATAAAGTGCAATCGTTTACACAATCTTGTTTGAAGCTAATTTATATTTCTTTCAAAATACGGACCAAAAATGTAAGGTATCTAACTAACTTTTTTGTCATAGTAATATCCTGTATGTTTTTTCAATGGTGTTTGGGTATTTGGAGAATCCATCAGAGAAAACCTTTCAGAGTTTATCCAAACTCACTAATTTTGCTTCTCTGCAGAGGTTGTTATCAGCATGAGGCATACAAATGAGCTTCTTACCCAATAAGAGTTACCCAATAACAGTCATCTGTTCCTCTGAATCCAAGAAGTATTTTTCCAACTTTGGAATTCTGAGTTGAAGAGAGACTTTCCCTCAAATCAAACCACAGCACTAATGTAAATGTATTTGCTAGGCTCAGAGAAAATTAAGAAGGACAAAAGTTCTCTCAGATGTGTCTCTCCATAGAAACATTCTGAATGTCATACAAAAAATGCAGCTTTTTGAACTCCAGAAATTTTCCCTCTTCCCTTCTTTCTGTTATCCATCCTGGCAAATTTATGAGATCTACGATTTGATGTTTCTGTTTTTAGGAGTACCATCATCATAACATTCTCTCAGTATTTTATTCCTGGTATTTATACTTACTTAGAAAAATGACAGCATTCCATCCTCTTTTACTCTGCATTTGTCAAAGAAACAAAGTTCAGAACAGAAAATGTTCTATGGCTCATTCAGTAAAGGGCTGTGATTTATGGATCTCAAGAATCTTATCTTTTTTTTCTTTCCCAAAAGCTGTAGTAACCCATTGTTTTTATGTCCTAATCTTACAAAGGGATATTTTCCATTCATGCCATGTCATGAGCATATAATCTTCCCATATGAAGTTTTCTAAAAGCAAATATGATCTTGAGAGTGCAGATATAGATAGGATATTCCATCCTGATAAGTAAGCACTCAAAATATAACTTATGTCCACCATTAGTCATTGTGCCAGCAGCAATTCCTAATTAACCAGAAACAAAAGAAACCCCTTTTTAGTGTTGTCTTTGGCTGTTGTCCATCTTGAAAGTGAGTTTTAGGATACCACCTCTATAGCCAGAAGTCACATTTTAAAATGCTCTGTTAACATGGAAGAGAATTTAAAAACATATTCTTTCAAACTCTTATACATAACAATAATTTCCTCATCAAAAAAGCAAGAACTTTCTTTAGAAATTTAAGAGAAGCAAAAAGATTGCAGTGAAGAAGCAACATGTGGTTGATTGAACATGTGTTTGGAGCACAGTTATCTGGCCCTCTGTAGTATTTCATATTGAACACCAAATGTTCACATTTCACAGTGAAACAACTGCTCATTATTTAGTATACACAAACTGCAGGAAGAAACCAACAACAACCAAAAAGTAGCTTCATAGTTGGGATGTGAAGTGGGTTTTAATGTCTTTTTATTATGGTCCAAAGAGTAGAGAAAGTGAGATTCTTTAGTCTTTCTTCATGGGGATGTTAAAAAAAAATGCTGGAAGACCTCCAGTTTTCTGTCTCTAAATGGATCAGATCAAACACACAGAAGGAGCACATGGCATCTGATTAGATCCCTCCTGGAGGCCTCAGTGACCATTCAAATGACTCCTCAAAGTCTTAGACTGAAAATTAGGGCTGTGCAAAGCTTCGGTCCCTGATTCAGTTCAGCAGAGATTTGGCCCGATTTGGTAGCCGAATCTCTGAATCTGAATCGAATCAGAGGACCCTTTAATCTCTCTGAATTGAATTGGAACCCTCCGAATCTATTTGGAGAGATTTAGAGATTTGGACGTAGGGACAGCTTTAACTATTTTTTTTACATACCTCTAGGTATCTGGGGCTTTTGAATGCTGAGATGCCAGGGCACATGGAGTGTCCCACAGAAGCATGGGGAGCTCCCAGCATGCTCAGCAGCAGAGCTGGAGGTGGACCAGAAGCAGTTCTGGTCCACTTCTGGGGCTGCCAGGAAGTGTGTGGGGGATCCCCCTCATGCCCACCTGGCTTGGCAACTGGTGCTTCCTGAGTCTGGGGGGCACCCGGGGTTACCCTGTGGCCAATTGCTGAGCTGGAGGGGCGCGGGGGCACACACACACACACCCCAGCAGACTCAGAAGTAGACCAGAAGTACTTCCAGTCTACTTCCAGGTTCTCTATCAAGCATGTGGAGGCCCCCCTGCACTTCTTTGAGACACTCTATGTACCCCAGCATTGCAGCGATAGAAAGCCATGCCTGCTACCTCAAGCGATGTAGAAAAAAAACTTTTAAAGCTGTGTCTATGTCCAAATCGCTGATTCTCTGAATCAGCATGAAATCTTCGGCCGAATCAAATCGGGGACAGTGATCCAAATCAATGAATCGAATCACTGTCCCTGATTCGGGCCAATTCTGAATCCAAATCGAATAGGGCCTGCTTCGCACACCCCTACTGAAAATCCTTTTTACAGTGACATTTGCAATGTTGCCACTTGATATTGCAAATCCTTCCCAAAGCTCTAGAGAACTAACATTTTCACCTCAGCTCATGCAGTCTTTGCTTTTACCAATTTCTTTCAATATATGCCAGGCAAACAAAATTACAGAATTATAGTACTTCTTTTTCATTTTTGGTTCACCTGCAGAGACTTGTTATTGCCTTTAGTTAGATGTTTCTTTCCTTCTTTGCAGATGGGTCTTGTTACTTCCTGGGTGCATCTAGATGAGACACTTACTGTGCAGTAGCTTGTTACTACTGTGCAGTAACGTCACTAGGCATGAACTGTGACGGAATACTACTATGCAGTAGTAATGAGCTATTGTGAAGTAAGTGTCACTAGGTAACTGCTGGGACACTGCTGCACAGTAATCCTAGTTACTATGCAGTCATTTAGTACTTGGTTATGGAAATACTAAATGAAGGTGCAGTAACAACTGCACAGTGGGCATGTTGCATAGACACAGCCCCTGTGAGTTTTGTCAAGATGACTAGATGGCCATATGTGAGTGTTTCCCTACCTGTAATTTTTACTTTTTCATAAAAAAGCATAAAACAAGAGCCTAGCCCTATAGTAAGTCTTCTAATAAGTAAATAGAGGAGATTTAGTTTTAGTTATCCTGGACTTCTTCATGACTTTAATATTTTCTACAAGTGTATGTGATTTCAATCTTGGAGGTAGTTTTCTGGGGTTAAAATACAGGTTTGCTGCAGTCCAACTGAAGGAGTCTAAATTTAACTAAGATGGTACGTCATGCTTGCGTTCTGATTCTGAGTAAGTGTTAAGGGTTGAAGTGGATAAGCAGTTGCATATACACTCTCAATACAGTGCTGTAGTTAAGTGAGCTAACATAATCCTTGGATATGTGAGTAGAGGATTATGCTGTGGAAGTTGTTATCACTATATATGGCATTAAAGAAGGCCACTACTGGAAGTGTGTGTTCAATTCTGGTATCAACACCTAAAAAACCATGTTGACTAACTGGAAAGGTTTCAAAAACAGAACTCTAAGAATGGCTTGGAAAACAGTCAATGGGTGTAGCTTATCAGAAGGGAAGGTAGAGACTTGTTTTGCCTTATCCCAAGTAGAGGACATTTAAATCTAGGAGACAAAGGGCAATAATATGTAAAGATTAGAAACTGAAATTAGAAATAATGTATAAATTCTTATGAATTTAATTAACCCCCAGATCAATTTACCAATGAAAGTGGCAGATTTACTGTCACTGAAAGTTTTAAAATCAGGATAGAACAGTGATTCTCAATCATGGTGCCATGATATCCTTTAAAGGGTGAAACCGAGTGACATGCAATATTAGCATTGTCAGGTTTCAAACACCTACATATGATTCACAGAATAAACATAGAGATTTCAAATAGGAATCAGTGTAAAAAACATAGTGATGTTTTGTGGTCCTTCTGGGTTATTTGCAGCAGAAGAATTTTTTTTTTTCACAGTAAAAAAATAAGTGAAAGCTAAGAGCTCTTGTTTTCCAGTTGTGGGGCATGACTCTGTGAGGGCTGCCCTGAGTATAAAAAGGCTATAAAGGTAGACTTTTTTTTCTAAATGGTATGATTCAGCACAACAAGTAGTTTATGGATTAGCTGAAAGAACTACTAGTCTCTCATGTAGGAGACAGATGGTAAGAAGTTCACTTTTCACCCACAATCTATGAAAGAAAGTGAATCTGTCTAACTAACTACTTGTTCCACTGAATCATACCATTTAGAAAAAAAGTCTGGCTTTTCAACCATTTCAACCTTTCCCCTATTTTTCTTACAGTGAAATTATCAAGATTAACCCATGAGTTGTGTCCAAACCAAGAGATGTCACCCAATGTGAGAAATTATAAATTACCATTTAGGAAACAAATCCTTTCTTAATGGGGAGGCAGTCACTAAATAGTCTGTATTCCCTACGTATAGTTTGATGTTAACATCTGGCATTTATAGCAAATGCTGGGTGCAAAATTGAGTTATTCTTCTGTCAAATTTAGAAGAAGTGTCCTTGGCATAAGAACACTGGTGAGTCTGTGCCAGAAGTGATGCAACGAACAGGCTGCAGGGTAACACTCCTCCATATTCAGGAACACGTTAAACCAGGGAAAAATATTATCACTGATGCAGTAGGGCTTGCACTCTTTAAAAATTGTTTGTGAACACCATTTACATTTTGTTTGAACATGTAAAATCTGAAAATAGTGGTTCCAGTATGCTCCCTAGCACTGTACATGAAACTGTGGTTCTCATTAAATGGACACTGTCAAGGCTGGTAAGCCTGAAGCTATATCATTCAATGTTGTTTTCATTTGTAACTGCCTGCCTGCTGGCTCTGTTCTTTTCAGCTTGCATAGTATTGAAATTTAAAAGGATATTGTGCTCTTGCCAGGTCAAGAAAAACAGAATCTGCACAGAGATCAAAGCAAGATATCCATGTCCTGCTATGCTGCATATATACCAAGGAAAAACTCTGAGAAGATGAGAACTTCTCTATATTGCAGCCTTCGGTTTTGATGGGATTATAGCAAAAATGATTCTGGTTCATTTTGAAAAGCATAATTAGTTAGAGTAAGGATACAAAAGGTCCAATCCCTACATATCCTGTGAAGTTAGTGATAGCAATTCCAGGTATCATTTTAACATATTAACACAGTTCCAATTCAGTTCCTCCATTAAAATATATTTTTCTCTGAAATGGTTTATACTCTGAAATTTTTCTTCCAGTGTGTTATCATGAGTAATAAAAACTCATGGACCATTTCTTTAGTGACATCTATTGAATGTCCTTGTATTTATACTGTGCCATAGGTGATTCTTGAGCATGCCTATTATAGCTGATGAATTTGCATAGGGCTACATGGTGACCTATATATGTACGCAAAATGCCAAAGTCAAGGTTTCTCCCTCAGCCATGTTAGACCTGAAGTGCTAACAGGAGTGAAAGGCAATAGAAATGTAAGTTGGTTGCTACAGTATGGAGGTATGACCAAATAACTAAAAGGCACCATACATATCTGCCAAGTGAAATGGTGCAGGCAGTTTCCACAGAGGTGTAACAAGCATTTTTTTGTGCCCTGGGCAGCAGTGTCAGTTGGGATAGTGGTAGTGGCAACCACTAATCTTGCTCTTCTTCTAAGTCAGCCCTGCTTGTGCACTCCTAGTTACACTGCTGACTTTTAGAAGAAATATACTGTAAGACCTATATATTTTTCCCAGATGATTTTCTCAACTGCAGAAAAAGGCCACTAGGTTTAGCTGGTTTACATGTATTTTTTTTTTAAAAAAAACATATTGGAACTTTGAAATGCATGCTGCTTAAAATGTAACTGGAAGCATGTGAAAAGGAATCACTCTCAAGCTCTCAGGTCTTGTTCAAACAAGACAGTTTCCTCTGTCCACTTCGATACTTACATGGTGTCCAGAACCATCATATTTGAGCATGTTCTTCCTTCTATTTCTTAGAAGCCATTGCTTTTAAATAATGCCTTTGGATATCAGTGACAGAAGTATTTTGAGAGCTCATCTTCAACATTATTATGTAGTAGCCCATATAATTTTTTCTATGGATATTGTCCAGACAAAAAAACTAAGGGAAGGTGGGAAAGTTTCAGTAGTAGTATATGCTGACTTCACTTGATAAAGAGGGTGGTTAGAATATATTTGGAGACCTATCTATGGTTCTTTCTGCCCACTCCACTTGTAATGAAAAACACACACACACTTACTTTATAAAAGGAACTTCTGAATGTTTAGTTCTCTCAATTTTGAAGTTTCTTTTTTAATTCTCATCATTATTATTTTATTTTATGTATTTGTATTGCTATGGCACCTAGCAATTTTGGTTGGACACTAGAGCCTTCTCATACTAAGGCCTGATGCAACACAAAACAAAATGATTGTCTATATTGGGTACCTGGGACTTCATAATTTAAGACAAGAAACACTAGGCAGGGAAGCACAAGAAAACAATGAGACAATATTGGTCAGCATTAGAGGCAGTACTGTTACATACTATTGGTCTAATCTTTGTTCCAGTTTTGTAGATGTTACAGTAAAGAAGAGAATAAGACAGTTGAAGGAAAAAAATGAGGTAGTTTTGGGTTTTTTAGGGCGAGTTCTTCCCAGGTGTTTCAGGCAGCGCTGGAAAAAACTCAAAGGTAGAAGGATCTAGTACATTGGCAGTGAAGCTGGAGCTGAATAGAGATGGGAGTCAATTTTTCTGTAATGGATGAGTAATGCTAGGTAGCATAAGATAGACTGGGAAGGGCTTTGAAAGTAAAGATAAGAGACTTAGAGAAGAATGTTATTAGAGTGAAGCATAGAGTTGGAGGATATTCAGTGCAACAGACTCAGAAAGTCTTCTTTATGATAGCATTTGGGGATGCGTATGATAGGGGCAGGGTCGAATTTGTCAAGGCTGAATTTGAAAGGGATGTCATAGTAATCAAAATGTGGAAAATAAGAACTTGGATGAGAAAATTTTAGACATATAGTTATCTTAGATATGGTATGTAGAAGGAATTTGTAAGATTTAAGATATAATCTGGATCTCAAGACCTAGAAGGAGGTGTGAAATGAAGAATATAGATTTAGCTCTGTCACTAGTAACAGAGCTAAATGACAGACAGTATGATGGTATCCACCACTGTTGAGGAGGGGGCTGGTGAAGATGGTTTTGGGGGGGGAGTGTTTTAGAAGTGTGTTTTACCTGTGTTGTTTGAATTGGCAGTTAGACATGCACAAGGAGATATCAGAGAGACAGCTCGAGGTTTTTGTTTGAATAGGAGCATCAGATCAGAAAGAGAAGATCTGTGATGCATCAACACAGAGATTCTAGTTGACTTTGTGTTTGCAGTTGAGATTACTTCAAGAAAAAGTGTAGAGGAAGAAGTGGGAGGATCACAGACAGATCCCCATGAGACTTTTGGAGAAAGTTGGAAGAGGGATGAATATGATTCTTCAGAGGATAACAATAGTAAAAAGAAAGGGTGGAGTTAGGGGAGCCAAAGATGACAAGACTTCCAGAAAAAGAGCATGGGCAGCTGTGTCAAAGGTGACTGAAAAGTCAAGGAGGATAAGGATGGCATAATGGTTCTGCGTCTTTGGTAGAAAGAGATCAGTAGAGACTTTGGTGCAAGTAGGTTCAATGGAGTGCAAGGAGAGGAACTCCAGACAGAGTTGGAAACAGCATGCTCAAATAGCTTAGCCATGGAAAGGAAAAGAGATATGGTGTTAGTTTGAGAAGCAGGTAGGATCTAGGTATTTCTTTAAAAAAGGAAGAGACTTGTGTGAAAAGAACCAGAGGTAGTTTGAGGGGTTGCAGTGAAGGTAATCAAGGAACTAAAGGTGCATTTAAGGGAGATCAGGAGAGGGGCTGGAATGAAATAACCAGGGCAAGCAGAGAAGGAGAATTGTAGAAGGAAAAGGGGGCAGGAAAGGCAAGTGTATTCTTGCTTGTATGATGTGATGACTTTCCTGGTTTAGTTTCATTATTAGAACTCTCTATTCTGGACTGAAACAAGGAGTTCTTCTTGCGCCCAAATTAGATCTGCAGACATTAAAAGAACCACAGGATTTCTGACAATGCCCCTTCACAGAGCAACTCAGAGTTATTCATTCACACCAGTCAGTGAGCTCCGTATTCCTTTGAACCGCTTACATTTGACTGTGTGATGTCACAGCAGATGCCCAGCAGGATCACATCCTGGCTCTCATCATTCTGTGCTGGAAAAGAGCACTGTTCAGTAAAAAGGAAGGACACACACTGATTAGATTCTTTGTTTCAGTTTATGAATTGCTTGTCATTTTAATGCATTGATTCACATGTGTACAAGTCACCAGCACTCTAATGAAAAAGTCACGTCACAACAATATTTCTTTATGTCTGTTGTATCGGCTTTAGGAAATATCTAAGGAAAATGGCAAAAGCACTCTTACTTGAATATCCTTTGCAGCTTTTGTAGGTTAAGTTCAGGTCATTCACCAGGGGCTCTCAGCATTCCTTATAGTAGTTAGTGAGCTCCTGGTATGTGACCCTCCCACCCGTCTCTATTTCAGGGAATCCCTGAATGGGGATTCTGCTCAACCCTCTATTCTCCCTCCCCTCATATCAGGTTCAGTATTTTTACCTCATGCTATGTGCTCTGTGCACATCCTTCTCATTTTGCTCTTCAGAGCCCAAGTCCTCTCATTTCCCTTTCTGGCATACCAGGGTCACTGCTGTTAGATGTTCTTTAGGCTTTTCATTCCTCCTCTTGACATACCACAGTCCTCCATTCTCTTCCCCATGCTAGTAGCTCTGTGCAGATCTCATTTCTACTTCCCCCAGAGCCTTGTTCCTTCCTTATCCCTATAGAAGAAGTTCTCTGTGCTCCCTAGTCTTCTCACACCCCTTTCCCATCTTTTCCCCATGCTCCCTTTCTTTTCCCCCATCTTTAGCAACTCTTTTTTCCTGCCTCATTATCCATTACCACACCGAGCTGTGCAATCACCTGCTTGCATGGAGGTCCCTGAGTTTTGCCCTGCCAGGATTTCAGGATACAAATTGGGCACTCAAGTCTGTGTTAAACATGTTTTTGCCCTTGAATTGGATTTAAATGCTAAAGAACTTATTGTAATAATTGACCCCACAGTGCAAAACACAACTAAGTTATGCAAAAATATATTTAATCTGACTTAATCCAGCTGTATGACAGGCTAGTTATCACAAAGGCTTTTTATTTCAGAAGTATTTACTAATTCCTCTCCATGTAAGAGCTTTTGATCAAGTTCTTTAAAATATTAACCCAGTCTTTATGCAACTTGGCTGTACACATTTACTGTGACCTAACATTGCACAAGATCTTGATTCGAGTTAGAATACACCAGTTATGATGTTCTTTTAAAATACTATACATTATGTATTAGTTTTTGCTGCCATATTTTGAAGAATGTTGGCCTGAGTAGGTAGTGGGGACAAATGTTCAGCTGGTGTGAAGTCAGACTGTGCCCATTTATACTACTTGAGGATCTGGTTTAATATCTGTAAGTAAATTAGGTGAGGCTAGGCTTGAGTCGGTCAGAGGCGGGGTTCAAGTTTTTATTTGATAATACCAAAATCCCACAAGCTGATCACATTACTTTGAAGTGTAGAAATTGAACCAGATTAGCTATTCTTCTGACATTTTGACCACTTCTAGTATTTCAACAACCACAGGCTACTGATGTTAGCAATTCTTAAGATCCATCCAAATGAGAATCAGAAATGACTCTCCTTCCAAATATTGACTAGGCCTGAAATTCATGGTATAGAGGCAGGTTCAAGTCTAGTGAATTGAACCTGAGCACTTTTCCTGTATACCAAATGTGGATGAACTTGAAATCCTAGTAACAGTCTTTGCCTCTTATTTGAAATAACAGGAATGTTTAGGTTTGTAATGTTCTCTGACTTGAACATTCTTCAGATTTTTGAGTTTTCAAATTAAGGTCTGGAAACACAATGAAAGCAAACTTTCCCCATGAGATTCCTGATGCTTCTGGTTTGTCCTTAGGGAAGGAAATATAACAAGAACCTCTTGTATCACAGGATTTTGATGCTTCATAGTACAGGCCTATTTCTGTGTGGTTGAACATGTAGAGTTCTGAGTGTTCTGATGGCACATGCAGCTAGAAGTCTAAGTTCCTAGATTTGTGAATTGATTAATGCTTCATGTCCTTGACTCACTGGGCATCTTTACACATGTTCTGGGGTGGGGCAGGGGTGCTTCAATTAGAGTGGCTCTTAGCAGCCGCTTTAATTAAGGCACTCACAGCATCATGTGTATTCAGTGTCTAATGCTTCAAAATGGTTGTGAGGGTGTTTTATCTAAAGCTCATTTAATGAGCTTTAGTTAAAGCCCCTTCCAC
This sequence comes from Crocodylus porosus, assembly GCF_001723895.1. Lineage (NCBI taxonomy): Eukaryota > Metazoa > Chordata > Crocodylia > Crocodylidae > Crocodylus > Crocodylus porosus. The sequence goes on along the minus strand of NW_017728931.1, from coordinate 73,964,911 downwards.
CATTTTGAAGCATGGGGGTGCTGAATACATGTGACACGAAGGCTGCTGGAGCATTCTAATTAGAATGCTCCAGCAGACTCGAGTAATCATGGTGCCCAGGAAGACTGGATGAGCATTCAGTAGCTTGCTGAGCTATAATTGCAACTCTGCTAGCCAGTTTATACATACAGAAACTGCAAGTATTTATGGAAATATTAGTGCTGAGATGTCCCCACAATTTTACACATAAATCTGGGGCTCTGTTAGGATCTCTAAGCATGAAATTTTCTTTGGAACAATCATATACATGGTATATACATTGGCAAAACTGAAGTCATGACCCACAAAAGGGCAGGAAATTCTATTATTCAATTATACTTCTTTAAGTGCAAAGATGTCTGGATAACTATTTCAAAATTTTTTATCTTCATATACCAGGGACAAGATAAGTAAACAGAGTCCTGACTACAAATCTAGTCTTTATATGTTGTGACTCCCAGGCCCTAATCACTTTTTGTTGCTCTGAACTGGCACCCCGCCCCACCCCGGAACATGTGTAAAGATGCCCAGTGAGTCAAGGACCTGAAGCATTAATCAAACTGTCCACATCCTTCTGGAAGTGTGGGGCCCAAAACTGGACCCTGTCCTCTAAGTGAGGTCTCACTAGGGCTGAATAGAGCAGAAGAATCATTTCCCTCAATTTGCACTACTCCTGTTGGTACAATCAGTAATGCTCTTAGCTTTGTTTATTTTTGCAACAAGAGCCCATGGTTGGCATATTAGCTAGGGACAGACATTCAAAAAGCCTGAATTGATTCAATCTTTGTAGGTTAGTCTAACCTGGCTAGGCTAAACCAGTTTGTAACTGCACAGACATCCCCTCTGGACTGAAAAAATGCAGGTACATGGCTGCAGTGGCTCAGGCTAGAAGCCAGGGGGTGCTAGAGCAGCCCTCCCTTCCCTTCTACTGTGCTGAACTGAGGAGGGTGTGGCCAGGCTCCAGGAGAATGCTGTGACCATCTCAGAAGGGAATTGATAACAGTGTTTATCATCTTTAACTCAGTGTTTATCACCCCATTAAGAAAACAACAGAGGGACATTACCAGGTATTTGTTGAGTCTGCCTTTGTCCCATTTGCCACAGCACAGACCATAGCCAGCATGTGGTCTGCTAGCTAATGCTGTGTGTCTGTGTGAAGCAGAGGGGATGGCAGAATCCCTACTTAGAGGTGTGTTGGGGGGGGGGGAGCAGAAGCCAGGCAGATGCCTGCAGTCACTGCTGGAGCTGCATCCAGGGAGCAGAGGGGAGGGGCCAGCCCTGTTGAGCAGAGAGCCCCGCCCAGCCCAGAGAACATGCCAGTATATTGGGGGAGTCTGAACAAGGAACTGTTGGACCTCATTAGACTCAAATGAGAAGCTACACCAGCTGGAAAACAGGAAACATCACCAAGAGTACTACTCAGCACTCACCCACACCTGTAGGGAGTGGTCCAGAAAAGCCAAGGCACAAACTGAGCTCAGGCTAGCTACAGGGATCAAGGACAACAGAAAGTCCTTCTTTAGACATGTAGGAGGTCAGAAAAAGAACCAAGATAGCATTGGGCCCCTGTGAAATCAAATGAGGCAGCTGACATCTGACACCCAAGAAAAGGCCAATCTCCTAAATTACTTTTTTGCATCAGTTTTTCACCCTCCCAAGGGGACCACACTGTCAGAAAGGACACAAACCATCCTGGGAGGGGGTGGCGGGCCCAAAATTTATGTGGATTAGGTAAGGGAACACCTTGAGAAACTGGACATTCACAAGTCTGTGGGCCCAGACAGAATGCACCTGAGAGTCTTGAAGGAGCTGGCAGACATCATTGCACCCCCCTTGGCAAAGATATCTGAAAATTCGTGGCACTCGTGCAAGGTCCCAGAAGACTGGAAAAGAGCCAATGTGGTCCCTATCTTCAAGAAAGGGAGGAGGGATAACCCAGGGAATTATAGACCAGCCAGTCTGACATCCATCCCTGGAAAAATCCTGGAGAAAATTGTCGAGGGATCCATTAATGCCAGACAAATGGAAGGCAAACTTCTGAGGGGCAGCCAACATGGTTTTGTGACTGGCAGGTCTTGCCTGACCAACCTCATTTCCTTCTATGATGAGGTGACATGAGCCCTGGACAAGGGAGATGATGTGGATGTCATATAACTGGATTTCAAGAAAGCCTTTGATCTAGTTCCCCACAATGTCCTCATGGATAAGCTGGGGAACTGTGGCCTTGATCATCTTATGGTCTGTAACTGACTATGGGGTTGGACCTAAAGAGTACTAGTTGATGGGAGCAAATCAGTGTGGTGCAGGGTGACCAGTGGAATCCCTCAGCTCAGTACTTGGGCCAGTGCTCTTAAACATCTTCATTAACAATCTGGATTCAGGAGTCAGAAGCTGTGGTGGGCCAGTAGGGAGTGCTCCTGCACTGCGCCACACACTTCATTGCGCCCGACCATCTTCCAGGCTGTGAGTGCCTCCCTGGGGGTGCCTCATGTCTGGCCAACCCCCTTCCTGGAGCACATCTGCTAGCCTGGGGGTAACGTTGCCACCACCCAGGGTCTGGTGTGATTCTGGCTCTGTGCCACCTGGGAAACAGACGCCTAGTAGCCCTTGAGGGTACTCGACCCACTGCAAGAGCTTAGGGTACTTCCCTCAGTCTGAAGCACAAATAGTGGTCTCCCTTAGTCAGCTGAAGCAAGGGGACCACAAGGCATAACCTAGCCCCTCTCCCAATAGGTCTCCCATGCTAGGTACAAAGAAGAACTTTATTAGCTACAAGGAGTCGGTTTGGAATAGGGTACAGGGTTGAGCAATGTCAGAGAAATCCCATAGAGCAAACTGGCATGGCTGGGTAGCCTTTAAGCATGCATCTGAGTTACTGCAAGCTATATATCTAGTTAGATCTCAGGTAGCTTACTCACAAGTATCATCCAAAAGCAGGTGGAGATTCCCTCTGGAGGCAAGCAGTTCATTGATCATGAGTTTCAAGACAGAGCACATTTCAGATGGTGCATCTTCTCTCTCTGAGTTTTCATCATAGCTACTGCCCCTCCTCTTGGGCAGTCCTTAACTTATATAGATCTTATGACCTGATTTACCTGGTCCAATGGAGGCCAGCACCCGCCGACTGCCAGCCAACCACTTTGAAATGCATCACTGGTTGCCGGGTAGAGTGGCAGGGTCGATAGCCCCCTCCCACTCAGTTTGGCATTGCTTAGAACAGTAGGCATATCACTTGATCCCAGCTGACTTCCTGCCTGTGGTGGGGGCAGGGCTGTACTCAGTGGTCTCACGAGGTCCCTTCTAGCCCCTAATGCCTTTGAAATCTATGAAAACTTAAACTGGCAAGGGGTTTGAGACACGTTGCAGAAACCAGTTTGACCCAAATCACTTAAGTCTGATATTACATTCAACTAGGTTTGTCTCAAACTGGTTTCAGCCATTTTCGGACTGGTTTATGTGCACTGAACATTCGTTCTGTTACAGGTTTAAATCAGTTTCTGATCACTTAAACCAGATCATGTGTAATGTCTGTCCCTAGCCATTAAGTTTATGCTCCACTGTAACCCCCAGGTAATTCTTTTTGGTGCTGCAGCATAGTCACTCATTCCCCACTCTGTATTTGTACATGCAATTATTCTGTCCCAAGTGCAGTAGTTTGCACTTAACTTTGTTGAATCTCATCTTATTCATTATGGACCATTTGATACAAAATGTGAGTTATTCTAGATCCTAGTCCTACCCTCTGGAGTATTTTCGTCCTCATCCAACCTGGTGTCACTTGCAAATCTGCTAGGCATGAACTCAGTCTCATCATCCAAATCATTAGTGAAGATATTAAACAATACTGGACCAAGGGCAGATCCTGGGGAAACCCCACATGTTCCCTGGGGGACCATAAAGATGCACGGGCAGGCTTATCAAAGCAGGGATCCTGGTTTGCTCTGTTTAAAAATCCTAAATTCTCTGATTAAAACCCCCCAAATCCATGATTAAAATGACACACCACAATATGTATAGGTTTGAATTCAACACAATGTTTTATTCATATATTTGCAATTTTAAAGGAATTTAGAAGCTGACTAGTGCCTCAATCACTATAATAAAATAAATTCTAAGTACCTATAAATACGGATATTTGATTTTGGGTTTTTTATCATGAAAATCGGAGCTCTCCCTGCCTCCTTCACTGCCACTAAGATGCAGGTCACAGCCCCCCGCCACTGGTGCCCCTCACTCCCCACAGTCCTGCCCTGCCAGTGCCTCTCACTCCCCACCCACAGTCCCTGGCCCTGTTGGTAGCCCTCACTCCCCACCCACAGCCTTCTTCTCCCTGCCCCTAGCCCTGCAAGAGGGGGCCCCCAGCTGCCAGCGCTGTGGAACCAAGGACCCAGGTCTGCAGCTCTCTGCTCCTGCCCCAGCACTGACTGAGCCCCGGCTGCTGCAGTGGAGTGGAGCACAGAGCCTGGTTCCCCCTCCCCAATGGGCAGCATGGCTAGAGTGCAGCCCATAGGAGGGATGAGGATGGGTGCTGGCTGCCTGCTGCAGCCTTGGGATCCCTGCCCTGCTGCCCTTTCCCCCCAGGGCCTCCACGGCCCAATGGGTAGGACCTGGCACAGCAGGGAAGAGCAGGGCTGGGTAGGGAAGCTCGGTGCCACCACTGGGAGCTCCATGCCACCACTGCCCCTGCTGTGAACTCTGCACCACTGCCCTCACTGCTGATGCAGGGGGTGCTTCACCAGGGCAGTGTAGGGCTTGCAGTGGTGTCAATGAGCTTCCTTGCCCACCCTATTCTTCCATGCCGGGTCCCACATGCTGGGCTGCAGAGGCCCCTGGGAAAGGGCAGCATGGTGAGAAGCCACAGCAGGCAGCCCTCACCTGCCCCTGCCCTGCACACAGATATGGGGGGCATGAGTCCCTCCTCCCAGAAGTACATGCAGCAGCATTTATCTTATATTAACGCTGTATGGGACACCCCAGGCATGATAAAGGCCCATTTTTCCTGGTGCTGTACAAACCCAGTGATAGGCACAGTGCAATAAAAGAAGGACATGAACAGCAAAGTGGATGGGAAGGGAAGAATGCCGACAAGAAGGAAAACATCGTAGATTCGGAAGATGTAACTTGTGTATCTTGTTGCTGCATTCCTTTTTAAAGATGAAACTGAGCAAGGAAATGTCTAGCGGTCCGCCTAGCCATTTTGATTGTAATTAATGTTGTTATTTAAAATAAATGAGATATTTGTTTATTTAGGTTTGATACCTAGAAACACGAAGGAAAGCTATGCTAATGACATTTAAAGTAGTGGCGATCACACCACATTCCCTAAGTCCTTGTAAACACAGAAATGGAAGTTAAGGAAAAAGTTTTCAGTATTTATTGTCACCTTCATATTACTTAGGGTGCTATTCATAACACTGCATAGGACATTAGTGTTCATCTCTAGCAAATATTGAAAAGCGATACATCCCCCAACATAATACAACTTGCATACTAACCTTGACAATGACCTCATACATTCTTCCATTAGCAAGCTAGTACATCTGTCTGTTACACTGTCCAAGTATTTGGAAGTTAATTTGTCTTAACATTACTGGATCATCATTAATATCTTGTGATTAGAGTGCAAATTAGATGAATTTGTAGTATATGTCTACTGGAGATGGGAACTACAAAGATTTTAAATAATTCCAGCATCATCTTAAATCTTTCCCTTAAAAATAATAAATAAATAACTCCAGCATCATTTCTGAAATATTTGCCTAGGAGTCTTCTACATACCAGTAGTTATTATTCTCTAAGGGGAAATTTCTACCCAAAATACTTCCAATATGCTTATTTTTAATTTGCAAAGATGCTGTCTTGTTGCAAAGTACAGGCTGAAGATGAAACAGATTTATGGATTGCCCCTGTTTTTGTAGTTCAGTGTTGCATATTTTTATAAGATGCTTCTTTAATGATTATTTCAGTACAAGAATGCTTTGTTCAGGAAGTTGCAAGTGTGCATTCAAGAAACAATCACGAAGTAGAGTACTAGCATTTTCAAAGAATAATATTCCCAGAGTGGCAATCTTCCTGCACTATTGAATCAGCAAAACCCATTTAGTGTCTCCCAGCAAGACTACCGATACCTGTGGAAGAAACCTTTCTTGAAAGTCTAGAAAGGACTGCAAAAACACTAGATGCTACTACCAAAAACAAACAAACAACAAATCAATAATACCGTTACCTACAGTATAAAGGTTTCACAGCTTTGATAAATGAATCTTCAGTACAAAACTTCCTTTGAAAATTGGTGAAAGTACTGAAATCATAAGGAACAGGATTGTTGTCACAGAGAGAACCTTCCTGACTTTTAAGAAGGATGTTGGCAATCCTTTAAATAAGCTTCAAAAATTTCTTGGCTTCTATTCATAATATACATTTTTTAATGGGAGAAACAGCTGTATTATAAAGGGAGTGGCTCTGATCTTTGTTTTTAAATTGTCTTACAATTTACAGATTTCTGCAAGTGAATTGGCCAAACTTCAAAAGGAGCTGAGCACCCTGTTTTCATGTTGAGAACAGTAGGAACTTCTCAGTACTGAGCATTTTTGAGATGCCCCAAATGATAGCTGGGCTGGGTTGAAAATCTAGCACTTAAGGAAGAGAGGGAGGGAAGAAATGAGACAAACAAACAAGCGCTTTGTTTTATTCTTTGGTGTGTTCATCTGACTTTGCCATCGGTAGAGTCCAAGCAAGTTTGAGGAGTGAAGGATGAGGCTCAGAACTCATACTTGCAAAACCAAATGTGCAGACAAAGACAAACTGTTGATTGAAATAGGTGCCGCGTTTGTTTGTACAACCTGTTTGTACCGGAAGCATTGTAACGGATATTTTTCCTCCAAAGGAGAAAGTATGAGACCTTTGTTTATTTTATATAGTCTATGTAACTGTGATACCTAGGAAAGCTACAGTGTTAAAAAACTTCAGATGCACACATCTACCTGTGTGCTATGTTTGGTTTGTTGTTTATTGAATTAATCTGTAATAAAAAAATACATGTAAATACAGAACTGCTAGCACTTTTCTTTATGTCTTAATAGCAGGATTTTAGTTAAAGGAAAAAATTGTTCTTTGCATTGGTGAAATGTAAGAGTACCACATTGGGAAAATAATCTGGAAATAGCTCCCAGAAACAACAAAGTTAGAAGGCTAACTAAAAATCTGGGTGTTTCCCACACCACAAGTGCATTCCAGCAAGTCACAGATGTTCATAGTATATGAGCCAATTAAGAACAAAACTGAAGAAAGATACTGCTTTTGGATACTTCAGAATAGTTTTATGTGGGTGAGGTTGTACAAAGTTGCATATTTTGGCTGGGGGGAAAAATGGAAGTTGGGAAGTTGGTTGGTTGACGCAGGTAGGTTGATCATTGACAAGGATTTATGAAACACAGTCTGTGTAACTGAGTCAAATCTGATGCAGAGCTGTAGAGTGTAAATGGGGATCCCAGGAACAAGAAAGTGCCCCTGATCGCTGAGTTAGAATATTCTGAGGTGGGCCTTTCGGGTTTTTTTTGTTGCAGTTGTTCTACTTTAGCTAAAACAATTAGCTAGTTAGTGACATAAAAACTGATTTCCTTCTAGAGGAATTCCCCAGCCACTAAGGCTAAGTACTGACATTCAAAAAGCCCCTGACGGAAGCACTTATAAGCTAGGGACAGACATTCAAAGAAGCCAGAGTCTGAATTGATTCGATCTTTACAGGTTAAACTAACTTGCCTAGACTGAACCAATTTGCAAGTGAATAGACATTCGCTTTTAACTCAGGAAATGCAGGCATATGCCTGCAGTGGCTTAAGCCAAAAGCTGGGGGATGCTAGAGTGAGCCCACAGGCGCAGGGAAGCTGTGCTGGGAGGTGGGGTGGGACAGCATGGCCAGGCCCAGGAGTAGCCTCAAGCAAACTGGCCAGGGATGGAGTTTAATTTCCCACTCCCTATCCCACCAACACAGACCCAAGCCAGGGTCTGCCTGGTGCTCCCCCATCACTGCTGCAATGGCAAAGGCATAGCCAGATGCTGGCTGGCATGGCCTTCTGAGGCAAGGGGGGTAGAGAGGAGGTTTATTCCCCCTTCTGCCCCCTCTGTCCCTGGGGGACCACAGCCAGGGTCTGCCAGCTCTGACTGCCACCTCCACTGATCACTCCCTGTATGGGGTGAGCAGCAGAATAAGCTCCTTCCTTGCCCTGTCCACTAGATGCTGAAGGGGGATGATCCCTCTCCCTGCCCCCTTTGCCTAAGGCGGCCATGCCAGCCAGCCTCTGGCCATGCCCCTGCCACTCAAGCAGTGAGGGGGGAGTGACCCTGATGGGGGCAGCAGCCCCTGTCATGGTTTCCCAGGGAGCACAAGCCTCTTCCTGGTGGGTGGTGTTGTGCTGCGGGTGGGAGTGGGGCAGGCAGAGTTGCTGCAGGCTGTTTGGGGAGAGCAGGGATGACTCTTGGGGGACAACTGTGAGCCCTGGTGCTACCACTTGTCTTGCATAGACTGCGGCAGGTCTGTCAGTCGTGCTTCTGCGCATAGCACAGCCCTATTAGAGGTGGTGGTCCGTAAGAAGGAAAAACTGAAACCTTACACTCCCAGCTCAGGTTTGTATGTTGGAAAAGTAAAAGTAAAATATACTGTTTGTAAACTATGCACATTTGATATAGAGTCACTGGGCATGTCTACATGTGCAATTAATGCAACTGCATTTGACCTTATTTGAGCCTGAGTAAACGAATCCCAACATTACCATCTACACATGCTTTTAAGTGCATTAATTTACTGCTGCGTAGGATAGTACCTGTGTCTGACAGGATTATCCTATACAAGAGTAAATTAATCTACTGCACACTAATTGTGGTGCACATGTAGACTGTGTTCCTTTATTAAGCATTAAATTAGTCTAATACACAGTAAAACACACATGTTGACTTTCCCACTGTGACATAAAATATGTAATTCTATCTGTGCAGTACTACAATTCAAAATAATCAGATAATTTACAGCATTGTGTTTCTTTTCTGAAAAATGCATATGTGGCTTTCAGAGATTCGTTGTTTAGTATGTCCTGTGTTGCCGCTATTTGTACATCATCACCAGTTAAAACATTTCTATAAAGCAAATACTGTGCTTAGGTATATATATGGTACCAGTGGTTCTGTATCTGGAGCGTGATACAAGAGGAGTTCTCTAGTGAGTTAAAAGGTGCCATCTTCACAATGTTATGTTTCATTTTGAGCAACCTAGAACAAAGTTGAGCTTCAAACACATAGGCCATGATTAAATGGTATCCAGTTCATATATATGAATGCATGTTCTTGTAAAGTAAAAGAGCTTTGCAAACTTTGTCTGCCTTCCCAAGAAAGCATGCTAATCAAATCCAGAGATTTATCAAAGCTTTATATTAATATAAAAATGTATACTGCTTTTTTAGTCATCATAACTTGTCATACCCTGCCGTTTGATTTATGCCTGGAAATGGTGAAAGTATTGCCTGCCAAACAAGGGAGATGAAAGTTAATCTTAGTAATAGCAAAAACAGTTGTAATAAAAAGGTATAGTCTATGTGGTGACTCGCTGGTAAGAGTCAGCCCCACAAATGAGCTATTCCTGTTAGTCTATTAACTGTTGAGTAGTGGTTTATTTCTAAAATGTCACATAGTTACCAGTACAAAGCAGGCTGTACATAATTATACTATGCAAGTTATTAAATCAGATCTCTAATGCTTAGTATAACGCAGTTGTTTAGTTTTAGACTTGGATGCAAACTACAATATATCTTTATCTGATGTATGAACCCCCTAAATTTTCAGGTATTTAGATTTGGGGCTTCAGCTGTGTCCTTTGCTTATGTTTATAATCAGCCCTTCCATTTGCCTTTTTTCTTTTAAAGACAATAAGCAAGCACAAATAGAACCACGCATTTTTGTTGAGAAGTCTAGCAGGGAAGCTGGGTGGGCCAAGTCCAGCCCACCCACTCTGTACCTCCCCTACACCTCCCCTCTCACCCCACAAAGCACCCTGGGATACTGGGGGACTGTGAGTTAACTAGAATCTGGAGGGGATCTGGGACAGAAGTTGAATAAAGTGATTTACCCTAAATCCGTTAAGTCTGATACCACATCCCTCTAGGTTTATCTTAAACTGGTGTCAGACATTGTGAAAGTGGTTTATGTGCACCAAAATTCTGTTGTGTTACAGATCTGAACTGGTTTCTGATCATTTATACTGGTTTGTGTGTCATTTCTTTCCCCAGCCTCAGAAAATTGATCTAATCTTTTATAGAGATGCATTTACAGCACTGTATTTTAGTATGGCAAGCTCAGTGTCTGTATTTGAATCTATCTGCTATTTTGGGCAGTGAAGGATTTATTATGTTTTAGCCAGGTGTTCCTTTCTTGGTTTTTTAAATAAAGTTCTTGATTTTGGAAATCTGAAGTAATGGCTTAAAATGTTATAATATTCCTACATTTGTGAAAGTGATGTATTATTTTTCTATAATGCTTGGAGCAACATTTTGGTGACTGGCAAGAGCACAGCCAAGTTGTTCACTAGTGGCCTGATCTTGCAAACATCCTCATTTGCAGGACTGGGCTCTGATTTGGCATTCTGAGGAAATCAGTAGATTCAACTACAAACTCTGAAAATGGGGCTTAACTAAAAACTGATTCTTTTAAAAGTATTGTTCCCTGTAACTTAAAGTAATATCACACTAATAAAGAGCCCCAACTTTCCTATTAATTGACATTAAAGTACTTTCAGAAAAAAAAGTGAAGTGCAAAAAAATTGGACAACAGGAAATTGTAGTGTTTGTGGTCAGGTCTTATATACATCATGTTTATGAAGGTGCAAAGACTGAATTTCCTGAGACATAAGCAGGGTAAATGCTGTTTATGTACCATTGGTATGAGGCAAAGCTGCACCCTAAACCATCTTAAGCCCATCACTAGCTACTTAAATAAACTTGAAGTTCATAGATCCATACCACTCTTGATTGAAACAGTATTGAGGAGTGGAAGCTGGTTGAAGTCTCTTGGAACTCTTATAATTGCAAAATTACTCTCATCTGTCTCTAAGTTTGAATAAAAAGTGTTTGGGGCTATTGGGGTTTGAGTTCAAAGAATAACTGTGGTTTGCCAAGGCAAAAAGAAGGTAATTAAAACAATGTTTATGGATACACTGAAAGCTTCAAAACGGGAAGACTTTAAAGCAAATTTTTCTGCACTGAAAGGGAAGGAAAGTGAAAATAACCCAAGAATTTATTAAAACCCATGCCTCATTGAATCTTCTGACCATTCTCCAAAATTATACTAAAATATGGTAATTATCAGAAAGCAGTCTATAAAAATTAAATATCAGGATTTTGTATGTATGCTCCATTGATTCCCCATACCAAACTTGTTCAGTTTATAAGTCAAAGCAAGAGTTTACTATATAGATGTCTACAGTATTGACCCAACAGCCTATTGCCTAAATGCTAGGGTATGTTGTTACCAAAATGATTCTGGAACTAGATCTTACCTTACAGTTCTTTTGAATATTCAGGAAGAAAAATAGCTTTGTATTTCTATAGCTACACTGGATCTACACAGTTAATGGTAAGACTGGATTTTATCTATAAGGTTAACAGATGTGGCATACATAGAATATACATGCAGTAGGGAGCAGAAATATAAAGTAAATTTTTTTGTAGTTTTTCTTTTCATCATAACCATGCTTTAAAATAGCAGCATTGGGTTTATTATGTTAAATATACTACTTAGTCTCCCACTTACATATACACACAAACCACAAAAAATAACTAAGAAATATTAGGTGACAGACACTATAAATATTCTCCAATAAATTTGTTCAGATGTTTATAGCTTTGAAAAATGTTTCAGTAACACCAGAAAGTCTGTCAGGAAATCTTGATTTAATTTTTTGGAGGTTGCTATTACTGATCATTCAACCTAACTTGATTAGTCCTTGATACCAAACTAAAGTTTTCCATCTTTCCTATAATTTGTTGAGTACTTGAGCTATCCTGGAAGATGAAAAAGCACTCAATTGTTTTATAACTCATCTCCAGACAAAGCTTGATTTGAGTTAAATTTTCCATTAAAGTAGAATTTCCCATCAAGATATGTTCACGTGACCTATGCAGGTTATGCTGTGTAAGGGCTGGATCTTTCCAAAGGTTATCATATGTGTGAGTAAATATACATGTGCAACTGACTTGGGACTGGGGTGTAAAGCCAGGTCTTTAGATCTGTAGTGATCCCCTTCCAACATTGGACCTGCTGCCAAGGAATAAGCCCTGCCATAGGAGGTGCACTCTTCACCCAGAAGCATATCTGGGCGGGGGGGCAAGAGGAGAACAGAGGCAGCAACTGGGCAGAATAAACAAAGTATTTTGACGCAGCCCTTGAGTGGTGTGGGGCCCCTCTCACCTGACAAGTGCACCCCTCACCTGACACAGAAAATCCAAGTGTAGCACTTAAGTGTCCATTCAGGACCTGCTTCAAGGTATCTCCTGTCTCTGCCAGTCTCTGGTACTCTTGTGAGTGGGCAGCAATTATTTGTTGGTGGCAGTCTGGGGGCTGGAAGAGCAGCTACACAGACAAGCTCTTAATCAGTGGTTTTCAACCTTTTTTTGTGCTAGGACCCATTTGTAAAAATTGATGTCCAGTCCTGACCTAGTAAATAGTTTAAGTAGAAAACAGCCCCCTGGCCCTCTGGTGCCCTTTATTCCCAACCCACATTGCCCCACCTCCCTAGCTCCTGCCTGTACTGGTCTGGCTGGGCTGCAGCCTTCTGCCCACTGTGGGCACAAGCACCTTGGGGGAGATGTACCCTGCCTGCCCCCTCCTGAAACATTGTCCATGCCCCCCACTCCATAAACTTACCTGCAGGGAGCTGCTCTCTGTGCTGTCTGGCTGCCACATGCATGTGTGTGCACACACATGCATGTGGTACCCCATGTCTGATCTCCCTCCTCCTGCTCCCCCAGCCCCTTGCAGGCTGGAACTCTGCCAGCCTACCAGGGGAAACCCACCGTTTCTCTTTTTTTTCCTCCTAGAAAGGAGAATCCTCTTTTAAAGTTTGTTGATCCATTTTTAAAATTTGTTCACAACCCTTTCATATATTCTTGTGACCCACTGTTGGGTCATGACCTATGGGTTGAGAAACACTGTTCTAAATGACGCAGTTTATTTTATCTTACATTGGATCAAATTCTCAGTATTTTCATTGACTGATGTAGCTACTTCAGATTTCTATTAGTATGAATTGGCAGCAACTACCAACATAGACAATGTTATCGTGATTCTCTCAGAAGCACAGCAAGATATTTCAGCATCCAGGGCATAGGTGGGGGAAGGTGTTCAAGGGTGGGGTGAGATTATGCTGACCATTGGCTAGGGGGGGGGGGGGAACAGAGAGTGGGGAAGTGGAATCATATCCATCCCTGCTCTCTGTGCTTCGATGGCAGCTTCTATAGCTCTTGCTGTAGGAGCATGAGCTTGACTGCTGCAGCTAAAGGGTGGGCTCATTGCGTACTGGTGTAGCAGCTCAGCCAGCATGAACTCCCCAAGGCTGGTCCTGGTGCCCCTTCTGCTCCCCAACCCACCTCCACATATATATTCCTGGGCTCAGGACTGTATCTCCCATGACAAAGCTTTGTGGGGCACATTCTGCTCACCTCCTCTCCCGTAGATACATTACAGGGCATATGGATGTGCCTGCCTGGCTCCCTATAACCATGGAAAAGACTATAGTGTTGTGGGGGGGGGGGGGGGGCTGACAAGAAGCCATACTGGCATTTTCTTTAAGTCAGTGCCAGGGGCTGGCATCCCCCTTGTCCCACCCTAGTTAGGCAACTGGAATCTCTTATTAGCAGTACTTTTTAAAAATAGTTCCTGGAATTATATCCATTTTTAGGACAAATGGATTTATGAGAGAGATTATTCATTATTTCATGTAAATGTTATAAGATCTTTGAAAACAGTTTAATTAGTTTGATTAACTTACATTTTAGATATTTGTCTGCTCCATTAGCTTAATATAATTCACTTTGCCTGAAGAGTAGACATCCAGACTTTTGGCATTCGCTCATAACTTCAGAAGTGCTACCCACATGTTAAGGGAGTCTCTATAGATTTGGAATGCATTTCTTCAAGGCACACTAGCAAACTGAATGCTTCTTTTATCAAATATAGTTTTCAAGTAGTTGAAGAAGAGCTGAAGTCATAGAAGTTCAAAGTAAAAATTTAAGGACTCTCTCCTCATTTATTTTAACATGTATTCAGGTGAGGAGTGATTATCATCCTGGGGGGAAAAAAGACTGTTGAGGTTAAGCCACTTTTAATTAATGAATTCATCCTCTGTCTACTTTGTGGATATAAAACTGCCAATAAAGGTTGTATAACAGGCAAAATTATAAGAGAACAAAATTAACTGCAATTACCTGTCCTACCAACCGGTTTGTGCCTGAAGCTGGGTGACTAAGCTTTAAACATGTTTTGCAGTTAAAATGATATAGTCAATAAGTATTTCAGTTGCGTGTTCAACCTTTTGTCTTGTATATATGCAGTCTTAATCAACTTTTTATATAAAACATTAAAGTAAAGTCTTTCTAGAGAAGATTCTGTGTTGTTATGCCTATTTTTATGGAAATTTAACTAGACAGATACAATTATTATTCACAAGGTACTAAGATACTAAGATACTGAGTTTTACCTTTGCAGTGCTTCTGGATCAGCCACCACAGTCAGCAGCATGACCTATCCTGAAAAAAGTATATTTTAGGAAAACTCTAACATAAAATATGCTTAAAGAATTATTTTAAAAATATTCTGAAAAAGAACAAAGATAAGAAAATATGTTTATGACATCATCATTTTCACAGTATTACACCTCATTCCAAGCAGATATTTGCTTTTGTTGACTGTATTAACATTCTTTAATTAAGGCAGTCACCCACATCTGCAGAAGTACATGTAGTGTTTAATTATCTATGGATGCTTTCCTTGCTATTTATTTGCACAGCACAAAATCCAGTTTTATGTGAAGTAGGTGGGTTGTTGCTTTGCCAACATACCATTCTGGATCGGGCCTTTATGAATTGTTTGTAAGCACCAAAGTAGACAATGGAAGCTTTATAGCAATTTCCCCAATTAGTAGTAATCATTCTTGTTAAACTCTGGTAAAGAGCTGTAGTATGTGATGAATGTAAAGTATTCATTCCTAGGGTTTTCTTTTTTTCCACTCACGTACATTTTGTAAACTAGTCTTAAATTGCTTGTTATTTCTGTTCATATTGCAGATTGAGAATGTTGATGTCTGCCTTAGCTTTCTGGCAGCTAGAGGAGTAAATGTCCAAGGTCTTTCTGCTGAAGGTAAGAAAAATATATCATCATTTCCAGTACTGGGGATTTCTTTTAGAAGACTAATTTTCTCAGTATGAATTATTTGCCACTAAAAACCAAGCTCCAGCTGTATTGGGTTGCATTAAAGTATATATTTATCAGAGGAAGACTATACAGACTTTATTGTCCTTTTCATGTTTCAATAAACATTAAATTAAAAAACAGGGTATGTATATGAAATCTTAGGCAACACTTTAATTGAAAAGCTTACACATTTTGTATGTTTTCTTTCTCCCAGTGTTTTTTAGCTACACAAATGTCCAAATGTAACCATTATATATTTATCCATGCATACATAGAAATAGAGCTTACAAATATGCATCTGAGAACCTTTCCTTGTGTATGTAGTCTAAGTGATGATGACTATTCATTTGAACAAAGAGTCATGTTTTCAGTAATTGTTTTCAGAAACAGGCCCAGTTTTGTAAATGTATGCATATACATTTGTGTATGCATGTGCGTATGTGTGATACAAAAAGTGCAACACCTGAAAGAACCTGCTGATTGTATAATTTCTCTTCTAACTCTATTCTAGTTCTCAGCTGATTTTGTGACATAGTCAACACTAATTACATATGTTTTTCTGTAATGTGTTCAACTAAAATATTACCCTATCTTTTGACTTCCTTAAAATGCTATGCATACATGCTGACTCTAAATTATATTAAAACAGCTGGGCTTCCTGTCACTGCCTTTATGCTGTGGTACCAAATTAGTAAGGTATATAAAGGTTAAATGGTGTAGGCTGAGGCCTTCTGCAAGAGGTTTAATACCCAAAATTCATAGGCGGTTGAGTGCAGTTAGTACTTTGCAAGATTAAACCCAGTGTTTTCAGTTTTGTTTTACATTTAGTTCAACTGTATTGAAAGTTAGATGTCAAAGTATTTATTATAGCTCATAAGTACAGTACTATTTAATTTTAAGAAGTATGCAATGAGATTTTTTTTTAAAATATTTTATTTGGTACTAAACCTATCTGTCACTATTTTTGTCCTGATATCATCCTAGCTAAATAGTAACATTACAATCTAAGTTTTGATAGGGGTGATCCTGCCTCAGGTAGGGGGTTGGAGTAGATGACCTCCCAAGGTCCGTTCCAGCCCTATTTCTCTATGATTCTGTGGCCATGAGACACTGACTGTGCAGTAGCTTGTGACTGCTGCACAATAGCATTGCGTGACAGAAAGCATGATGCATTGCTACAGTGCAGTAGTCTCTGGCTACTGTGCCGTCAGCATCACGAAAAAGGTGTTCAGCGACTCTACTATGCAGTACATAAGTAACTAGTGCCTCCTGAACCTTGGAGGGGGGTACCCACAGAAGCTGCTGACCCCATTAGGGGGGCACCAGCCCTACCGACAGCATCAGTGTCAGCCACTGGGGGGGGCACCGGCCCTGTTGGGGGTGCACATGTACCCCCATGCACTCCCTACCAGTCACCTATGATGCAGTAACTCCAGTTACTGAGCAGTCCTTTAATATTATGATTTCTCTAGCTATTATAAAGGGCTCAACATTATGTTCTGAAAACTTTGAAATAAGTGGGAGTTTATGGTGTTAAAAGAGTGAAGCATTAAGATAAGTGTGTAGAAGTTAGGGCCACATTGAATTCAGTGGCAAAACTCCCATTGACTTCAGTAGGGGCAGAATTTAATTTTTTGTGTATTTAATGCAGTAGCTACACATTCCAACTATAGAATTATCATCTAGATTTCTGTAACCCACTTGTATTTTGAGTATTTATTTGGCTATGCTATGTAGGACATTCTTTGTGCTGTTATCACCCAATAATTCATAAAATGCACTTTAAAAGTGAGGGGCTGAATTAAATGTTCTAAAGGCAGCCAATCCCCTGGGATTACTGTAGGCATCCTTTAAAAAAAATTAATGATGATAACTAAATCTTGGAATACTTGAAAGGGAAAGCCATGCATACACCATTCTCTTTGATAGCATAACGTGCAATGATGTTTTTCCTTCTTAAACCAGTGTAAAGTAAAATGGAGACATACCAGTAATATAACATATTAACATTATGTGCACACGTTTTTGCTTGCATTGCTTCTAAATGTTGTTGTGTCCTCCTTAATTTCCAAATTTTCACTATAGAATTTAAATATAGAATTATACACCTAAATCCTCCCTTAGGAATATTCATCCTCTGCTGCATCATTGTCAATGGTGATAATGATGCTTATAATAATGATAACAATAAACAAATTGCAAAGCTCCTTCAGAAGAACAGAAGTGCCAGGACCTTTGACCTTTGAAGTAAGATTAACGATCTTTGTTCTACAGTATATTGTCAAGTCATTTTCATCTAAATCCTTTGAAATAACTGATTTAATTGATCTGACTTTGGATTTATACAAGTGTAAATGAGAGTGGAAAGTTGACTCCCTTAAATTTATTTTTTTAGTGTCAACCAGCTGCAACGCTACAGTTGCTCTGTAGAAGATAGAAGAAAGAAATATAATTCATTCTTTTATTCATTGGGAATGCAACCTGAGCTTTAAAAAGACCATTGTACTTTGTCAGTATGTTTATGTTTTATAACTGCTTATTTGGAATGTAAAAAGTCTAGTAAGTTTGTTATTCATAAGTGGCTTTGGTGACTCACTTTGTTACCATTAAGTTATTTGTAAGTGAAGGCTGCAGACAAGCTGTTATAGGGACCATAACATCTAATATCCTAACGAAGGGTTTTGCAACCAGCTGCTATCTAATTTTGACACTTGGAAAAAGAGGCTCTGTACAGAAATAATTTTCCAAAATGATATTGCTCCACAGACCAGAGTCTAAGCAGTGCTAATAAGAAATTACAAAGTAGCACAAGATTAATCCTTTTTCCCTCCAGTGCATATGTATATTTAGGAGGAAAAAGGTGGTTAGGTTTGTCCATGGTAAGAGAAATCTTAACATGTTAAAAGGTCTAAAAGAATAGTAATAAAATTAATGCTTTCTTTCTTCAAGCTTTTTCTACAATCTGAACATTACTATGTGCACACCTACATCTGTGTACTTCGGTGTTATACTCTAGCACTCCTGGTGTTAGCTATACATTCTCTCTTATTAGATTTTACTAAAAATGTAAAATAAAATGCTGATGGCAACAATTTCAGTTTCATAGTAATTTACTTTTTATTATCTAAGTTTGAAACAGACATATCAACAACATTTGAGAGGACATGGTGTGCACTGTTGATTAGGAGTGGTAGACTGAGGACTATACTTTGTCAGTCTCTGGTAAAGGAAATATTTTTGCAAAATCCCTTCTCTCTACCTTCCATAAGTCTTCTAGCGAAGTTTGCAACCCGCTGTTAATTAGATCAAACTGATAAAAGATAAAGTTGAAAACTGCTCACACCTTATTTTAGAAATATAAAAATGCCTTAAGCTGGAAGTAGAGAGCTGCTAGTGAGCTT
Source organism: Crocodylus porosus (assembly GCF_001723895.1). Classification (NCBI taxonomy): domain Eukaryota; kingdom Metazoa; phylum Chordata; order Crocodylia; family Crocodylidae; genus Crocodylus; species Crocodylus porosus. The sequence continues at coordinate 73,946,039 of NW_017728931.1, read as the reverse complement.
GGTCTTCCAAAAGAAAGGTAGCAAAATGATACCATCAAACAAACATCAGGTACAGAAAAAGACTGTTAAAGTTGAATATGCTAAAATAAATAATGTAGTTTTCATTTTTAAATTATTTTAAAGAAAAGTGGTTTCAGTTCTTATAATGGAGCCCATCTGCCTGTTGTAACTTCTAAATTATTTCTAAGTTAGGAAAAGTGATTTTATACATCTCTGATGGTTCCTTACAGATGTGGATCCTGCAACAGTTTGCAAATTAAAAAGGAGACAATGTCAGTATGTAGATTATATTTCCTTCTCAGAAACATGGATTTCAATGTCTGGGACTGTGTTTACCGTTGTAGAACAGAATGAATGTACAATAGCTACTGTGTTTACCTACATATTTGGGTATAAACATTTGACTGATTTCTCATTAAAAAGACTGAAAATAGTTTAAGGACACGTGGATGAAAATTTATATAACTTCTGCTCTAGAAAATTCAGTTAGAAAGAGCTGTGCAATGCCCATATATCAATAATTTACATTTATAGGAATAACTGAAATATGGTCTGAGACAGTCTTTTTCAAGATTAGATTTCATAGATTTCATAGACATCAGGGCTGGAAGGGACCTCGGGAGATCATTGAGTCCAGCCAGATGTTAAACAAGTGCATTGTTAGAAAGCCAAATGCTTGATGAGAATTCTGATATTATAAAATCCTTAGTCTGTCTGTCTGTCTGTAACGCTTTATTTGCACTCTGATTGATTGTCTTGGCAGCCAATCAAAGTGCTCTGCACAGACAGAGACATACGGTGGAGCGCCACCATGACAGCTGGGACTGAGGAGCCAGAGCAGAAAGGCAAGGCCAGCGCTGCTGGCCTCGCCTCTTTGCCCTGCTCCTTGGAGGCAGAGAGGGACAGTGGGGACCAGAGAGCTGCCATGATGGAGGAGATGGAGTGGGGGGGGGGGCAGTGCAGGCTTCACCCCTCCCCCCACGGCCCTGCTGCTTCGAGGCAGTGGCAGTGCAGGGTGCCGGCAGCACAGCACTGGCCTTGCCTCCCAACACGGAGTGCTGCCATAACAGTGGGGGCAGCAGTGCCCCCACCAGCCCTGCTCCTTGGAGCCAGGGGCCAGAGCAGTCTCCCCCAACAACCAGCAGGGAGTGGGAGGCTGTGAGGAAGAGGGGAGGGATGGGAGCAGAAAGGGGAGGGGGGGTTACTGGTGGCACCCGAAGCAGTGGGGGGAAACTGGTCCTGAAACAAAGGGCAGGAAGGAGCCTGGGCCTGAAGTGGCGGGCAGGAAAGGTAGGGAGTGGGCCCAGACCCGAGGCAGTGGGGGAAGGGGAGAGGGGGAGAAGCTGGACCCTGACACGAGGCAGTGTGGGGGGGAGTGACACAGGCCTCTGTCCCTGTCTGCCCCCCTGGTCATGCTTGATGGGCAACTTGCTAGTCCTTTATAAAAGGTTAATATTACAAAAAAAAATTGAGAGTGCTAGCAGATCTGAATGCCTCAGGTGATTTAATTAAAACCCTCGAGGCTTCTTTTTTGATACTGAGGTCTTCTGTAAGAAGAGAATAACATCATTTCCTCTTTACCTTTATCTCAGACTACAAGTAAGAGGGGATTAGAGGGAGGAATTAGAGACAGGCAAAATCTAGTGTGGATCAGCATGGCCATATCCTGATAAATGTTTAGACAGGAATATTGTGCCTTATAGTAAAAGGTGTGGGTCTTCATTTTTCCTTGTTTAATATAAGTAGTGTGACACAGAGAGCTATAAAATAATTTAAACAAAAAGTTACAAGACACAACAACTCCACGTTTGCTTTAAAAAAAATTGGGACTGGGATGTCTATAGCTATTTGATAGAATTTGCTTAAAATTATTTGACAGAAGTAGTATACTTAGGTTTGGGTGAATATGGCACGGTCCCCAAAGGTTGACTTAGATGGGCATGCAAGAATGGTGGTACCCTCTGTGCTGTGGTGGCAGCAGCAACAGTGGGGTGTAGGGATTTTCTAGCTCCCACACAATGCAGCTGCTTCTCTTGTCACTGGAATTCCTGGTATCCATTGCCATAGATGGCTACAGCAGTAGCTGTAGTAGAGGTCTGGAAATCTCTAGCCCAGGGTGCAGACTGTACTAGTTATGCCTGTGGTTGGTGCATGAAACTCTGGAGGAAGTCACTCATCATGTGCTGTGTAGTAGGTTTGCCATTACTTCACATAGGGACAATAGAAATTTAAGGGAATGGAAACAAAGAACATAGAATCTTTAACACTTCTAGAACAACTGTAGCAGGAGGACAAAGTTTCTTGTATACAATCCTTCAAAGCATTGTCTATCCCTGATTTTCTATTCTTGTCTCTGTTCTGCTTCCTGACTCCTCTGAATCAACAGGTTTGCCAATCTGCATTTCCTGTTTGTCTTTTTCTCTCATGATCTTCATGATATGCTCTTCTTTGTGGATCCTTTTGTCTGGAATCATTACCCGCTCCTCCTCTTCCAGAAGATGCAAGTCCTCAACAGTTAATGCAGGCAATTTGTTGAATAATTGGGCAGCCAGGCAGAATGGATATGTATTTATGCAAAGAAAAAATTCTATTGTGGATGTAAAAAGTGTGTACATATAGTGCTGATATCCTATCATCTATCTTTTTAATTGCTCATGGTTTTTAGGTTGTAGTGTTTTAAGAGGAGAAAATATATTTTTATATTCAGTGTCTAGTGCATAGCTTAAATTATAACCGTGAATAAAAGGATCATATTATTAATATATATTAATGGGAAGAATGGAGCTGGAAAATCTGAAATAGGGCTGCAAAGAAGTAGATTTAATCCTCTTTTCTTCCATTCAGGAGGGAAGTCTACAGCCCTATTTCAGATTTTCCAGCTCCATATCAGCAATATATGTACACATTTTTTACAGCTCCACTGAGGCAGAAAAAGATCTTGGAGTCACTATTGACTCAGGATGAACATGAGTTGTCAATGTGATGAAGCATTTGGCAGAGCCAATCACACCTTGTCACGCATTCGTAGTTGCTTCACAAACAGGTCCAGGGAAGTGATTCTCCCCCTCTATGCAGCACTAGTCAAACTGCAGCTGGAGTATTGTGTCCAGTTCTGGACGCCACAGTTCAAGCAGGATGCAGACAACCTGGAGAGGGTCCAAAGAAGGACCACTCGCCTGATTAGAGGCCTGCAGGGAAGGCCCTATGAGGAATGGCGTAGGGACCTTAACCTCTTCAGCCTCTCCAAGAGAAGGCTGAGAGGGGACCTTGTGGTGGCATACAAATTCATAAGGGGAGAGAAACATGAAGTAAGCAACAATCTGTTCACCAGGGCATCCCCTGGGATGACAAGGAACAATGGCCATAAGCTACTAGAGAGAAGGTTTAGGCTGGACATTAGGAGAAAGTTCTTCATGGTCAAGGTTGCTAGAATCTGGAATGGTGTCCCAAGGGAGGTGATGCTTACCCCATCCTTGGGAGTCTTCGAGAGGAGACTGGACAGGCACCTGGCTGGGATCACATGACCCCGGGGTTGGTGACTCTTTTCTTGCCTGCCAGGGGCAGGGGGTTGGACTAGATGGCCCACTGAGGTCCCTTCTGACTCTACGAATCTATGATTTGGCTCAAACCGGTTTATGCAATGTCTGTCCCAGACCCCTTGCTGGTTTAAGATAAACCAGACACCCCCAGCATCTCTGTATGCTCCCTGGCTGGGCAGGTCTCTCTGCTCCACAACAGAGCTGGCCCTCTGCTCCCTGGCTGCAGGTTGGCAGAGACTTGCAGACAGAGCAGTGTCTGCCTGGCTTGTCCCTGCTAAATAGGGTTTAGTCCCCCCTCCCCTCTGCCTTATGTAGGCATCTCAGCATTAACTAGCAGACCACATGCTGGCTACAGTCCATGCTGTGGGAGACTACCAAGGCAGACAGGCTTTTTGGAGCTAATCAACAAGTAGCTTCCTAGGAAAAACTGTTTAAGAAGAGTGGTTTGTTCCCTGTTCCCCCCTCCACTCCCTGCTAAGCAGGAATTCCCCCCTCCCCTCTGCCTTGCCAAGTGGTCTCTGTGTATTAGCCAGCAGACCACATGCTGTTTACAGTCTGTGCTGAATCAACAGGTAGAATTAACAGATAGCTGGTAATGTCCCTCTGTTATTTTCTTAATGGGGTGATAAACACAGATTTCGGGGGTGATAAACACTGTTTAATTGTTTAATTCCCTGCTGGGCTAATAAATTCCCTGCTGCATTCCCCCAGCTCAGTTCTGTACAAGGGAAGGGAGGGCTGCTTTAGCAGATCTCCTCTCCCCCACTGTCCCGTCCCCCCCCAGATTCTAGCCTGAGCCACTGCAAATGTGTGCCTGCATGTCTGTGCAGTTACAATGCGATTTAATGTAGCCAAGTGAAACTAACCTGCAAAGATTGAATCAATTGGTCAGGCTTTTTAAATGTCTGTCCCTAGCCACTGAAGCTCACTGCATTGTTTCTGAGACTGCCTTGTCTCTGCTAATAGCCTTGTAATTGTCAGGACCTCATCAGTGTCAAGGCTGTTAGAACACATTACTCACTGTGGTTGATTTTGACTGAAAGGGTTTATTGCCCTAGGCTTCATGTCAGGGAGTTTTCTGATTACCAGACATGCCCACAATATGTAGCATGAACTGTAACAAAGTAATCAAGCACTATATGTATAATGTGTGTTAATAAGTGTATGCACCTCTTCCCACACCATGTGTGTGTGTGAATTAAAACGTAATTGTGCTGTTTTCACTTCTTTGTATTTTTATGTTTTTATTTATTTTATTTATTTATATTACAGAAATAAGGAATGGAAATTTGAAAGCCATTTTAGGGCTGTTTTTTAGTTTGTCTCGCTACAAACAGCAGCAGCATCATCAGCAACAATACTACCAGTCTTTGGTAGAGCTACAACAGCAAGTCTCTCATTCTTCACCTCCAGGTGAAATCAGCCAGTCGAAAACACAGCAAGATATGCAGTCCAGGTAGGCCATTTTTCTGTGTGTCTAGTTCAAATGAGGTTATAAACTACTCTGTTTTGATGAAATATTTAGAGGTCTCAAAGAGCCTTCTGCTGCTATATCTAACTACTTCTAGCATTTTCTTAGTTACTACTTTGATATGTTTTTGCAAATAGTAGATGTTTTAAGTACATTGGTATGTTATAGTCTTTATTCATTGAGAGCAGAGTTTGGGTAAATATTTGGAATTTTAAATGGTACTTTGACTTTGTGCACTTTTATTTTCACCTTCTGCAAATGTTCTAGGAATTCTTTTTACTACCCGGGTATTATCAGAAATAGTATATTATAAATAGTGATTAGAAAATAAACCTGGGGGAAAAATAATTAAATTTGTACAGAGGTGTATAACATCAACATTCTCTACTCTGAAGAAAGAAACAATGTGAATCAAAAACAGCTTTCACCCCTTAAATTTAATATCCTGGCTAGTTATAATGAACCTCATTCACATGCCCAGCCCAGTCCCACATCTGAAGTGAGTAATTTCAAATAATAAAGACATAATAAACTATGGGAAGATACTTCACAATAAATAAACTCTTTCCGGTCTCCCCCATTATTTCCCTTGAATTATTCACTTCAATTGGAGTTGTTTAAAAAAAAATGTGGAAAGGGCCTGGCCTGAAGGTTTTTCACACTGTTTTCCTTTAGTGTTTGATTTAAGTGTTAACTGTTGAAACGTATTGAATTTATAGTGGATTTTTTGAGCTCTTGCATGCCATTTGTTTCACAGTGAAGCAAATAAAAGGTTATGAAAAATATGGGCCATGATAGAAGAACCAGATCTAAAACACAAATATCTCCCTTATTTGAAATGACATTAACAATACTGACTTTATTAGGAAAAAATAAATGGAAATACAGTCAATATAAAAATGTATATGCACTTGTATAGCTCCATTTGAACTTCAGAACAAAGCTTTATTTATATTTATAGTTTTCTTTTATGGGAGATTTTTTGGTTTTTTTAACAAAATACCTACTTAATTTATGAAAACAAGCATGTTAATGTGTTTATTCAACAATATATATGAGGAGAATAACATTGGAATCCACTAGGGTTTCCACCCATCCTTAATTGGGTGGGACAATCCCAGCATGGGGACATTAAGTCCCGGTCCCAGGAAGCATGACTCTGGGACAACAATTAGTTCCAGATTCACAGTATCGTGCAGGGTTCATAAAATGGTGGGTTTCCCCTTGCAGGCTGGCAGTGTTTCAGCCTGCAAGGAGCTGCTTGGGGCTGCTAGGAGCAGGATGCAAGGGGCGCCATGTGCATGTGCATGCCTGCACACATACACATGGCCAAGATTGCAGCCAGGCAGTGTGGAGAGCAGCTTTCTGCAGGTAAGTCTATGTGGGGAAGGGGGCATTAAGAGGAAGTGGGAGGGCAGATTAAGGCCCCCACAGTGAGGAGGGAGTGGGGCAGGGGCTGGGCCTGGGGGCACTTTCTAGTCATGGGGCTAGGGCCTTGGGTGTGGAGCAGGATGGAGCTAGGGAGTGCAGGGAAGGTGTGGCTCCCAACTTCTGTGTGCACCCCCCAGAGGGTATGGTGGCTGCACCCCCCTCCCAGATTTGTGAGCAGGGTGGGGGTGGATGCAGGCTGCATGCTGCAACCTCAGGGCTCTACCCCTGCTGCCCTCCCTCTGGGGGCCCTGTGCTGGCCATGCCACCATAAGAAACCAACCCCTGCCCACCCGGCAGCAGTGGGGGCAGTAGTGAAATGGAGTTGTGTCCCCCATTGCTGCTGGGTGGACAACGGGTGTGTAACCACCATGAGCTCCCAGGGGAAAGGCATATGCCCTGCCTTTCCATTTTGAAAAGGTGGTCACCCTTGAATCCACTAAAAAGGATTTTGCTGCTTGTTTTTGTTTACATTTAAAAATCGTTAAACTTTTGTTCCATTTGCATCACTACTTAGAATAATGTATTTCTTCCCCTGTTGAGTAAATGTTTTCTGTTTCAGGCCAATGGAAATCTTCACCTTAACACTGTAAATGTTGTTATTAAAAAATGAAAGTAGTGTTTGTGGTATAACTATTGTATCTTATTTATTATGATAAGGAAATGCAGGTATATAATTGGTTAGACCTGCTTTAGGTATCAAAGTGTTGAAAACATTGTTTTTTTCTTTGTTGCCTTCCTTTGAAAATTAAATTTTAGTTTGGAGCTTTAAAAAACCCAAAAACCTCAGTAAAAGCACAGAAAATTATGCTCCTCACCCTGAAAGAAGCTGTTACCTCAGTTCCCACAGCAATATGCAAATAGATATTTAAAAAAGAAGACTTTTAAAATTTCTGGTTCACCTTCTACTGTTACCAAGGTTCCTCATGTAGTCAACTGTAGTCAGAGTTCTAATGCAGGAGTGCTCAACCCTGGATCTGTGGACCCATGGAATCCAGCCTCCAGGACTCCTTCTAGTTTGGGAAACTTGGCAGTAAGAAGTGATCTCAATTAACACTGCTACCCCTCCCCAACTACCAAATTTCTAAGCTTCATGTGGCTATATCAGGCAGGGTTGGGCCATTGTCATGTGGCTGTATCGGTCTTAGGCCATTGTTGCATTGCCGCATTGGGCCTGGTCTATTTCTGCCTCGCATACCAGATCAGGCCCATGGACAGACCTGGATCCTCCCATCTGGCCTGCAGGGCAAAGAGATTGGGTACCACAGCTCTAATTCATAGGACGTATATAGTCAGTTAAATGAAAACAATCTTAGTTTTTTAGTTCACTGTACACCTTATTTAAAATAACAGGACTTGAAGACTTTCTTCAAAAATAGATGCCAAGGTTAGAAGGAAAGATTTAATTTCTCGTCCACTTCGCTACCACTTTGTCTAGTAGTGACTAGTTGTGATTGATTTAGAAATCTATAAGGAAAACAGTGTAATTTAATAAGGATATGAAAGACAGTTATTGCACAATGTTCTTTCAGGTCTTTTCTCTTAAGAAAAGCAGACAAAAGAAGAGTTAATTTAAAAAACATTTTGCTTTCAGTGGTAGCCTTCCAGGATCTCATAGTCACTTGACCCATTTGGCTCCCTGCAGTCTCCTCTTGATTAATGCAGTCTGAAAATCCTTTTTTTATTCCCTGGAGTATCGAATATTTGCCTGGATCCTGCATAGCCACCATTATCAGCTAAAGATCTACTTCCTACTGAAGCCTACAAACATAAAATAAAAAATAGCTTAGGGGAAGCAGGAAGAATGTAAAGTGCTACCTGAGTTGAATCCTGGTTATTTTTTAGAAGTTTCCGTATACAAATTAAATTCTTCACTTCAGGTTAATATAAAAAGTAGTTCAGTGTTTGTGTAGTTAGTAGGTCTCTTATATTGGTACAGACGCATAAAAAGCCTAAGGCTGAATTGATTCAGTCTTTTCAGGTTAGTCTAAACTGCACAGATTAAATTGAAACAGAAGTGAACAGATATTTACCTTTCATTCGGGAAATGCAGACACATGAGCTATGCATTTGCTTCCTCTTCCTGCTGTCCCCAAGGTCTCTGGGATTTGTGGTCCAAAATTATAGCAGCAGGACTTTGCAGGGTTGCTCATCGCTTCCTCTTCCTACTTACAGGTACCTCTGGGATTTGTAGCCCACAGTCACAACCAGTAGTAGGTTTGAGCAGGGGAAGGGGTTTTTAACCCCTGGCCCCAAACTCCAGCTGGGGTTTTCCTGGGGGGGCAATCTGTCCCCCCATATCCACTCGCAGACTGGGCTGCATCCCCAGCTGGGTTTGCCCCACCCACATCCTTGTTGCTGAGCCCTCACCGCTCCAGCTAGAGAGTAGAGTGGGGCCAGACCTGCTCTCTGGAGCACACAGCATAGCCCAGCCCAGGGCTGGAAAGCATGCTGGGATGCTGGAGGACTGTGATTTAACTTGAACCAGGAAGGGGTCTGGGACAGAAGTTTCATAAACTAGTTTGACCCAAATCAGTTTAATTAATCATTCTTTCCAAATGAGTGGTCTCTGCTTCCTTTAGGGTCCTGTTTCTAGGGTTTAAATGGCCTACATCTATTCAGACTTGGCTCCTGAATTTTCCTATGTTTCCACTGAAAGATTATTAAATCTGCATAATTTCTTCAATGGAAATCAGAAAGGTGTTATTTTATGCAAACTTGTAGAAGCAGGGTCTATTTCCCCATGAGATTACCATCTTGCACCTGGGGAAGAATAAATTGGCTCTTTGTATTTCACAGTGTAGGTCTCAGGGATTGAGTCAGGGACATATGGTTTTCATAGATTTCATAGATATTAGGGGCTAATTAGTATGCGCTGGAACAGAGCTCTGTCACATGTATAGACACCCATAGTTTGTAAGGTGTAATTCTACCTTGCCTTCTGCCTGACTAAGGACTCTTTCAAACTTTACCCACTATGGGCACTTGTACATGTGACAGGGGTTTAGTCCCCTAATTTGAAGTGATGGGTTTATAATTGTGATGATTAAAAACCCACCATGTCAATTTAGGAGCTTCCATCAATGTTACAGTGAGGGGGGGGCCAATCCTTTTTTGTTTGTTTGTTTGTTTTTGGTTTTTTTGCGGAGCCTGCCCATGTCTTCCATGGCCAGAGGCCAAGCTGCTGGTGGGCCAAGCAACCCCTGAGTTGGGGGGGGGGGGGCCCTGGTTCTTCCCTCCATGGTGGTGGCATCTCCTGGGACTGCCCATGTGGGCTGCTAGTGGGCCGGATGCTGCCCAAACTCAGGTTCAGGGAACAGTTGGATCAGGCTGGTGCTGCCTCTGAGTTGAAGCAGTGCTTGCCCAGGCAGCCCCGGGGGGGAGGGGGGCACCACCACTATGGAGGGAAGGACGAGTGCCCTCTGCAGCTCAGAGCCTGCCAGCAGCTTACCCACCAGCCATGGGAGAGTTAGGCAGACTCCGCAGAAAAAAAAAGGATCAAGTCTATTGCTGCTATTTTTTCCTTTTCTCTGATGGAGCCTACCTGTGCAACCTGCTGGTAGGCTGAGCAGCTCTTGAGCTGTGGGGGGCCCTGGTCCTTCATTCCATGGCAGCAATACCCCCAACCTACTCATGTGGGTGCTAGTGGGCTGGGGCTGCCCCAACTTTAGAGGCAGCACCCCACTGGATCCAACTCTTCCTGAAGTTCACCCATTGGAAGCCTGCTGGATGCTGCTCCCCGAGCAGGCTTGGGGAATAGTTGGATCTGGTGGAGTGCTGTCTCTGAGCTGCGGCAGCCCCTGGCCCACTAGCACCACACCTGGGAGGCCCTGGGGTATGCAGCTTCTATGGAGGGAAGGACTGGGGCCTCCCACAGCTCAGGGGCCATTTGGCCCATCAGCAGCTCACCTCCTGGCTATGAGAGATGTGGGCAGGCTTTGCCAAAAAGAAAAAAGATTAAAAAAAAGATAGGGTCCCTTGCCACTTCTGCCATCAGCCCACCTCTCCCAGGGTGGGGGCGAGTTGTCAGAATGCTGCAGTGTTACAGATAGCTACGTTGCAAACTAAACTACCTGTGGATGTGGTTTAGTTTGGAATGTAACAAACACATTTAAATAGCAACAACCCCCGCCATGCAGCGTGCAAAAATGGGCAATTTTTATCATGTGTAGAAGCACCTTATAGCTCTAATCTATGGCACACAAAGGAGCACGAGCTTGTGCAGAGTAGCCACAGAGACCTTAGCTGTTAAATTCCAGTGAGAATCTCTTGAGCATGTGCAAACCACATTCGTTTAAATGTTTATAAATTAGGTGGATTTTCACAAGGAAGGCAAAAAGGTTTAGTCATCTAATGAAGCTAGTGAAGAGACTCCTACTGATTTCAGTGGGATCAGACTGTGACAGTTTTGCATTCTTGTTCACCCAATACTTCCATTAAATTCACTGCAAGTTTGGAGTGTACAAGCCTGGGCTCAGGGCTTGGGTGTTGCTGGGCAGGTGGGAATGTTCATATTCCTGCTTGTAACTCATGTATTTACATTGTTCTGACTGATCTCTTTTTAAAAAGATACTTAAAACTCATTCATGACTGAGGATAATTGGTCCATGAAATTTAAAATGTAAAATCACCTTGTCCTGTTAATTTTTTCATGTTATCAGGTGTAATTATTATTCTCTAATAATCTATTATTGGTCAAATGGTTCAGTTCCTTTGATATTGCTAATCCTAATTGAGATGCTTCTTATGTTGTTATAAGATTTGTGGATATTATTTGATAATTTCTTGTTTAACCTACTTTTTATTCGCTTAACAGTTCCCACGTTAGTAGATATTTAACACTCTAAAACAATCTATAAGTTAGAAAAATTGCATCTTATTTGTGGCAACAGAATGGCCATATTTAAAATATTTTTCTTCTATAGCAACTGTAACACATGTTCCTTTAAATTCATTTGGTCCATTGGTTCTTTTTCACACTGGGAAAAATTCCCATTATTTTCTGGTAGGAGGTACAAGACCAGCCCTGAATGTGACAAAAGGAGGATAACCAATTTGATAGTGCATATTTGAATGGCACGTTTATCTTTATTCTGTGGGTTATCTCTTATATCATGATGTATATAACCTATCACATGCATTATAAATGTGGGTTGAATTGGTAGAAAGACATCCTCCTTCTCTTAAATCTGTTTTGTTTAAACAACAATGTACAGTACTAACTTGAGACTAACGTGAGTCTTTGATTATTGAGAAATATATGTTCTACCTTTTAAATGCATTCTATATGTGTGGATGTGTGTGTGTAACAGAATAAAATACTCTAGAAAAGTGATCAGCTTCTATATACTTTTCTCTAAAGTTGATATAAGCACTAAATTTCATTTAGAAGTTTTAAACCTACATTTCTCTATTATTTAAATTATTTATTAATGTATTTTCTTTTGGCTGGGATTATGCTCCTTTTTAGTGGAGTAGGGTCCAGTAATACTTTCTCTCCCCTATACCACTCATTTGATAATACTCAGAGTACTTGAGCATTGCTATACATGTGCATTTTGATTATAATGTACCTCATGCTGGTGCATACAACATAATTTGCTTTTAAAAATAGATTGCTGTTGAATTAATTTATTTTTAAAAATCAATCTGTGGACAGTGTTTGGAGAAGAAGCATTTTAAGTCAAGTCATCGCAATAGTGCTAAGACATTTTTGTATGAACTTCAATATGACATAACACAGGTTAGCAAGAATGTTAATTTTCTTGCGGGATAAAGATTGCCTTGTGTCCTCTTGGTTTACTGTAAGGTGGTAGGAAACCTTACAGGTCAAGGGATGTAATTACTCCCTTCTATTGAGCACTGGTGAGGTCACATCTAGAGTACTATGTTTAGTTTTGCCCTCCCCCCCCCCGAAATGATGTGGACAAATTGGAGAGAGTCCAGCAGAGGTTGACAAAAATGATGAGGGGGCTGGGGCACATGACTTATGAGGAAAGACTGAGGGAAGTGAGCTTATTTAGTTTAGAGAAGAGGAGACTGAGAGGGGATTTAATAGCAGCCTTCAACTGCCAGAAGAGGTATTCCATAGAGGATGGAACTAGACTGTTCTCAGTGGTAATAGATGATAGAACAAGGAGCAACAGTCTCAAGTTGCACCACCCTTCCTGCATGGTGGAAGGTCCTGCCCAGAGCCCACTCCAGGAACCTGCCAGCTGGGGACCCAGGTAGTGCTTACTGCTGTGCCAGACGGGCAGTAGTGTCTCCATTTCTTCTCTCTGTCTCTCTCCCCATTCCTTTTCCCCTCCCTCCAGAATGTGATGAAACCACCCACCTGGCACAGCAGCACCTCCTACCTGAATCCACAGCTGAGTGTAGGGGCTCCTGGGCTGCTTGTATGCATGATGAGGGTTTAGTTCCCCCCAGTTGAAATAGTGGGTTTTCAATTGTGATGATTAAAAACCCACCATTTCAACTGGGGGTGGGGGAGGGGGATTCTGTCACTGTTACAGCGAGGGGCCCAATCCCTTTTTTTTTTTTTTTTTGGCAGAGCCTGCCCATGGCTGGGAGGTAAATTGCCAGCAGTTCTCGAGCTGTGGGGGCCCCTTGAGGCTGCCCAGGTAGGCTGCTAGCAGGCTGGGTGCTGGCTTGGAGCTGGATTAGCACCTGGCCCATTAGCAGTTCTCCTGGGTAGCCTCAGCGGTGCTGCCACTGCAGAGGGAAGGACTGAGCTCCCTGTAGCTCAGACTACACTGGCAGCTCACCCCTTGGCTGGAGGCAGGCTGTGCTGGAAAAAAAAATAGGATTGAGCACCTTGCTGCTTTTTTCTCTGCCACCGGGGCTTCCAGTGCCCTGTGCATTGTCCCTGGCGCCTGGAGATGGGCTGATTTGTCCCTGATGCAGTGGAGGAAAGCAGCAGGAGGGTGGCTGGCTATGCTGGTGGCTAGAGAAGACAGCGGGGACAGTGCATGGGGCACTAGAAACCTGCCAAGCCCGAGCTGCTTTCAGCACCCCATGCATCATCTCTGTCACCTTCTCCAGCTGCCGGCACACTCAGCCACCCTTCTGCTGCCTCATCATGCTTCCGCAGGGTCAAACTGGGTGAGTTGGCAGCCGGAGAAGGCAATGGGGATGGTCCACAAGGTGCTGGAAGCCCGGGAGGGCTTGGGGATGGATGTATTGCTGCAAGTTGTTAGGTTGCAAACTAAAATACATCAGGATGTATGTTCTTTTGCTACATCACAAAGTCATTTACATTGCAATATGCTGCCGCATGTGTAAAGTGTGATGAAATTAAATTGCAATATGCATCCACGTGTGTAATGTGTAATGCAATTAAACCTCTATCAAAGGGAAATTAAACCACTAGAAAGGGCAATTTTGTCATATGTACAAGTGACCCTGGTGAACTACAGTTTTGGCTAGGTTCTGCAGGGAGGGAACAGAACAGAAGGAAGGAGGGGGAGAGAGATGGAGAGAAGAGGAAAGGAGAGCAGAGAGAAGAAGAAATGGAAAGGAGAGGAGACAGAGACAGAGATGGATATGCTCCTTGACAGGTCCCCAAAACTCATTAAGTGACCCTCCAGCTGAAATATTGTCCAGGATTAAAAAATAAAAAAGATTGTCAAAAACCAAACCAACAAAAACCAAACACCCCCGCCTCCCCCCCACAAACTGGAGTGTCTTGGAAATCAAGGGATATGATTCTTTTGCTATTTGGCACTGGTGAAGAAGCATCCCCTAGAGTACTGTGTCCAGTATTGGGTCTTACATTTCAAGAAAGATGTAGAGAAATTGGAAAGAGTCCTGGGGAGAACAACAAAAAATGACACATGCATGGGAAACATGAGTTAATGGGGAAAGTTTGAAAGAATTAGGTCATTTAGTCTGGAGAAGAGAAGACCAAGCGGGTATTTGTTAACAGTATTCAAATACCTGAAGGGCAGTTACAGAGAGGATAGAGATGGACTTTTCTCTATGACCAAAAGGGGCAGGGCTGGAAACAGTGGCCTCAAACTGCAGCAGAGGAAATTTAGGCTGGAGATCAGGAAGCATTTTTTTTTTACTATGCAGGCAGTCAGCCATCAGAACGGACTATCTAGAGATGTTGTGGAATCTCCATCCTTGGAAATTTTCAAGAAGAGGTTGAACAGACATTTCGTTGGAGTGGCTAGTGAGGGATGATCCTGCGTTGAATAAGGGACTAACCTAGATGACCTCATGAGGACCCTTCGAGGCTCTCTTTCCTATGATCCTAAAGTTAGGCTCCTAAATCTGAATTTATCATATAAATAAGTGGTCTTAAATTAATAAATGTCAAGTACTTTTCTTTTGGCACTGTATCTTTCTCATGACAATCATAAAACATGATCCTCCTGAAACAGTAGAGGAAGCTTTAGGATGGAATGTTGAAATCAATAGAAATTTTACCAGTGAAACAATTGGCCATTTCACTGAAGAGAGAGTCTCAATCTTTAAAAGCTAAGCCTAGTCCAGTCTTGGGAGTATTTGGACCTTGGGTTACAGAATTCTGTACATTTCAAGTTTACAGAGGCAGTGTCTCAGGCTGCAAATGGAGTGAGACGATGTACAGAAGATGATATGTCATTATTCAAAAAAATTAATTTATATAAAAAAGATCAAATACAGTCCCTCAGTATAAAGTTTAACATAATTTATGCAGCTAATTAGTGAGAAGCTATGTGATAGATAATAAGAGCTAACTCAGTGGACTGGGTGGACCTAGAGGAGTTTTCTGACCACTTTCATTCCCAAAGTTTCCTTCATTTCTGCATGACTAATCATTCAATTGGGAATACCCAGTGACGCAGAATCTTAGATAGGCCCCTCATGATTTTCTTATGATTTTGCTGCTGCTTTAAAATTTAGGGAAAAAAAATCACAGTGCTGGTGGCCTTATTAATATCTGTCAGTACAGATACATGACAAGAATGGTTATATTATACTTTTGCTAGTGGATTCCATTATCACAGCGATACATTTAAGCTTGCTACAGTAATGATCTTTCAACCACCCAGATACTAAGAGAAAACACATGTGGATGAAAGCAAAAGTTCTGTCTCATTTATGGATTAGAAACTGATTTCAGTGGGCTGTCAGCAAAATTTCAAAGAAGGGACATACTATTTTATCACGTACAGGAATGATGTGCACAGCTTGAGCTCCAGATGGATTTTGTTAACTCATTATATTAAAGGAGCACTCTGGTTTTTTTTAGAATCATAAACAAAGTTAGGTAGCTGGTTTTTAAAGGCAGATGATATATGGCCAATGCAGTGAGCTAGTTGCTTCTTCCTCAGAAGTACTAAGGAAAGAATGTTGGTCTAATAAAAGGTATCATTTTGGAACCAAGAGTTCTAGTTCTTTGTAAGGAAAGAATTTTGGACTCTCAGCTTGTTATACTGTGTTAAGTACAAACACGATAGTACAGTGGTTAGGATTATAAATTAAACAGACCCAAGCCAGAACTTGGAAATTAATATTTCAGTCTCAGTTATACCAGACTATATTCAGAGCAAAGCACATGATTTCAGTGTTCTCATAGAGTTAGACTATAATTTTAACCATAGAAGGAATTGTAACTAAGAGTAATTTATGTCCACCAGTCCTTTTAGTATCCAAACACATTCTCTGGATGCTGAAATGGCAGGGACAGACTTGAGGGTCTTCTCTCTGTCTGCCCCCAGCCTAGCCATATCATCATAGGGGAGAATCAGTGGTGTTACTCCTGCTCTCCCCACGCAGGCAGACTCTCTATTCAAGCCAAGCCAAGTAGGAGAATAAAGTAGTACCTTATTCCGTCCTTGTCCTCTATAACCCTGATCAAGGGTTGTCATGATCTAATCCAAAGTAAGTGTAACTAATCCATGCTGCATTTATTTAAATGTGCTCTGAAATTAGTAAGGAGTGTAGCAGATTGCTTAATATAAAGAGTACCCCATGAGCATGTCATGCCAGTTCACCAGGATCTGCACTTGAACTTTTAGATGTTGTTTATTATTCATAAAACTATTATTAGTTTGAGATCTTCCAGCCTGAGTGCTAAAAGTCTCTCCTTGTTCCACATTGCTGCATTTGGGATTAATGAAGGCACTTGAGGTGAATGGAACTTCTGGGGGGACTCTCTGGAAGGGCTCCCTTAATTTGGGATTCACTTATCTTGGTCTAGGAAAACCTAGATGTTCATGGTTTCCAGGCATACTGGAAAGGCCAGTCAATTTATCTCAGCATTTAAGCAGGATTGAAATGACTGACAGTAGGATTTGTATGGAAAATATGTGGGCTAGGAGGCTATTTTTAGGAACTTTGTGATGTTTGCTGAGTAGTGGAGGATGTCATCTGTAAACTTACTGAGGATGCACCCATGCCATCTTCCAGATCACTGATGAAATTAAATGAAACTGGTTCCAGGACCAAACCTTGGGGCACGCTACTTGATACTGGGTGCCAACTAGACAGTTTGCAGATGACATCAAGCTGGGGAGAGTAGTAGATACACGAGAGGGTAGGGCTAAGGTTCAGAGATAGCTAGACAAGTGCTTAGAAAAGGATTTCTTGTGGAACTGCTACATGATTTTTTCTGGGACTGAGTTGTGGCTGATGGGTCTGTAGTTCCCCAGATTCTCCTTCTTCCTTTTCTCTAAAGAGGGGCACCATATTTGTCCTTTTCCAACCAGTTGGGACCTCTCCCAGTCTCCATGAGTTTTCAGAGATAATGTCCAGTGTCTCTGCAGTCATATTGGCCAACTCCCTCAGCAGCCTCGGGTGCATTGTGTCTGGCCTCATGGACTTGTACATGTCCAGCTTTTCCAGCTTGTCCTAACCACTGTTGTCTACTCATCTTCTCCTGAAACTGGGATCCCAGGTGCAGTAGTCTGATAGCTGAACTTGCCTGTGAAGGATGAGGTAAAAAAGGCATTAAGTATTTCAGTCTTTACTGCACCGTATGTCTTTAGGTTGTCTCCCCAGTTTAGTAAGGGTTCCATCTTTCCCTGATCTTTCTCTTGTTGCTGATATACTTAGAAAAACCCTTTTTGTTACCCTTCACATTTCTCACTAGCCACAACTCCAGATGTACTTTGGCCTTCCTGGTTTCATCTCTGCATGCAGGAGCAATACTCCCTAGTCATATGTCCAAATTTCCACTTCTTCATTTTTGGTGTTTAGCTCATTGAAGAGTTTCCTGCTAAGCCGAGCTGGTCTTCTGCTATACTTGCTAGTCTTCCTGCACATCAGGATAGTCTGTTCCTGTACCCTTAGTAAAGTTTCTTAAAACTACATCTGGCTCTACTGGACTGTTGCCCCCCTCAGACTGGCCTCCCAGGGGATTCTGCCCATCAGTTACCTGAGTGAGTTGAAGTTCGCTTTTCTGAAGTCCAAAGTCCTTACTCTGCTGCTCTACTCCCTTCCTTTCTTCTGGATCCTGAACTCAGTCATTTAATGGTCACTGCTGTACAAGTTGCCATCTGTTTCTACATTCACCACCAATTCTTCCTTGCTTGTGAGCAGTGGATCAAGGAGAGCGTGGCCCCTAGTTGGCCTCTCCAACACTTGCCCCAGGAAGTTGTTCCCAACACTCTCCAAAAACTTCTTGGATTGCTTGTGCACTGCTCTATTGCCCTCCCAGTAGATATCAGGGTAACCCAGGTTCCCCTTGGGAACCAGGGCCCATGATGTAGAAATTTCTGCTTAAGTCTTTGAAGAAAGCCTCATTCACCTCATCCTCCTGGTTTGCTGGTCAATAACAAATGCCCACCATGACATCACCCTTGTTGTTCTCTCCTCTGACCCTAACCCAGAGACCCTCAAAGGCCTATCTTCAGTTTCATACTGGAGCTCTGAACAATCATACGGCTATTTTACATAAAGAAAAATTTCTCCTCCTTTCTCCCCTGCTTTTCCTTCCTAAATGGTTTATCCCCATCCAGAGTAGTACTCTAGTCATGTGAGCTATCCCATCAAGTCTCTGTTATTCCAAGCACATCATAGTTCCATGACTATGGGAGGACTTCAGTTTCTACCTGCTTCTTTCCCAGGCTTCATATATTCATGTACAGACACCTGAGGTAACTAAATGATTGCCTTGCTTTCTCAGGAAGAATTAAAATGTCTCCCCTTTTGCTCCCTCCTGCTTGTGCTTCCTCTACGTCACCTTCTTTCCCACTTACCTCAGTACTTTGGTCTCCATCTCTTGGTGAGCCTAGGTTAAAGCCTTCCTCACTAGGTTAGCAAGCCTAACTGGAAAGGTGCTTTTTCCTCTTTTCATCATGTGGATCCCTCCCAACAATCCTTCTTCTTAGACAACATCCCATGGCCAAAGAAGCCAAAGCCCTCATGATGACAACATCTGCCCAGCCATATGTAGTTCTGCATGATGTGTCTGCTCCTGCCCAGGACCTTCCCACTGACCAGAAGGATCAAAGAGAAAACCACCTGAGCCCCTCTTCCCTTTACCCTTGCACCCAGAGGCCTGTAGTCACTTTTGGTCTGCTCAGGGGCTCCCCTGGCAGTATCATTGGTGCTATATAGATGAGCAGTGTTGGGTAGTAGTCAGAGGGGCAGATGTGGCTTGGTATTCCTTCTGTGACATCTTAGATCCAGGCTCTGGACAAGCAGCAGACCTCCCAAAACAAAAGGTCAGATCAACACATGGATGCTTCTGTTCCTATGGAAGGGAGTTGCCAACCACCACCAAGGGTGTTGTAGTGGTATCAGACCTTCCAACCCTGGGGAGGTCTGGCCTGGCCCCTTCCACTGATGCAACATGCTCCTTCCCCTCTGTTGATAGGGTTCCATATCTGTTCTCCAGCCAAACCACTGCAGGTGAGGATGAAGACTTCTGCTGGCTGTTGGAGTTCTCAAGCTTCCAGCTTCCACCTTCCTGGGAGTTCAAGTCCTCTTGCTTCTCCAGCACCACCTCTGGCAGTCCTTCCTCTGCAGTCCTAGAAGTCTCCTCCAGCTTTGTATTGATGAACTTCTCATGGCTGAGGATGCGTCAGAGCCTTGCCACCTCCTCCTGTAGGTCTCTTGCCTGCTCCTGGAGAGACACCACCAGGAGGCACTGCTCACATTGCAAGCACTCCTACACCTGACTGTTGCTGGAAGGAACCTGCAAACCACAGTTCCCACAGCACCAAACCAGCACTTGGATGGAAGCCTAAGTAATTTCATCATTTGCTACTGTTCTGTCCTTTCTCCCAATTATTATTACTTAACATTCTTAAAGGCTTACCATGCATAATAAATAATAAATCTGGAATTTTTGCATATTTTTGTGTTTCAGATACTAGTTGAAGAACTAAATGGTATACCTGGGAACTAATATGTTCAGGGGATGGGCACTCTGAAGTGCTTTGGGTGCGAGTACAAGGCAGTCAAGGGGAAAGAGACTTAACGGTGGAAGTCTACTACAGACCTCCCAACCAGGGAGAAGAGCTTGACCAGGAATTCTTGGGTCAGCTCACAGAGGTAGTGAAGGCTAAGGAT
>NW_017728931.1:73921402-73926084 GCF_001723895.1 Crocodylus porosus | reverse complement strand
TGACCCCAGTACTCTTTCCTGCCATGGCAGGGGGTCGGACTAGATGAACTGCTCAGGTCCCTTCCAACCCTAGAAACTATGAAACTATAATATGTATGAAATTGCTTTCCTTAGTCCTATCAGAAATCACTTTTGTAGAATCATTGCATGTATACAGTGGTGCCAATGAAAAGAAAATTAAGAGTGAAATTGTAAACATAGAATTCCAGGATACTCAATTTTCAGATGCACCATACTAATAGGAGATGAGCAAGCTGCTTGGAAAGATATGGTATTGGTCTGTATTTTGGCCTGCTTTATGTGAAACAACATGTGGTATGTGAAAGTATCTATAATTGCAACAGTAGTTTCTATTGCTTTCTTAATGTTGTGTGGCTCCTGACCTGCAGTTGTGTGACTAGGCATGGGTGAATGGAGTATAAGCCCCAGGGGCACCAGGTGGGCCCTGAGGAGCTGAGATGGGACAGCAGCAGCTGTTACCAGCAGTTTTTGGAGAGACCCTGGCATAGCAGCAGTCACTGCCAGTGTGTGAAGAGATGATGCTAGAGCCGCAACAGCTGGTCTTTGAGTCTGTTGGATGCTGCCTTCTCTCTTTACCATTGCTCTCTTTCATCTCTGTCTAGGGCAGCAATTTGCTATGCTAGTTATGCTCCAGGAGTCCTGTCTCCAGGGCAGCCCACTAAGCAGACTGCTGGGAAACTTGGATCTCTAAGGAGTCATGGGGAGCTAGTGACCTTAGGAACCACAGCTTCCATTTTCTGTCAGGCAAGCTGCTGAGGAATAGAAATCAGGAGCTTTCACTTCAATTTTTTGTATAAAAATAAACATTTTGAGGCAAATTTGTTACTTTCCCATGGAATTCGTTGATTTTATGGAAAGGCATTCTGGCAGGAAATTCCTGGCCTGCTCTGATTTGTACTTCCACCATCAATGTTCATCATCAAAATCTACTCAATGTTAAAATCCAGGTAGCTCAAGGAAGTAGAATTACTTTGACTTCATTAGAAATATCCTGATTAGCTCATTTTGAGTGTCCTGAAACTGGTTGTGTAACTTTAAAAATCACTTGGCCGTACTGCATGACATCCTGTAAATAACAGGAACAATTCTACATGGCAATCACACTGTGATGAAACATGGCCCATTGGTTAGAAAGGCTCTGTTGTTAATAAATATGAGAGAATATATAGGGAGTCATTGAATGGGTTTCCTTTGAAGCAGGGCTTTAAAGCACTGTCAGAGTGACTCATGCTGTGTATCCAGTTTCCTATAAGCTCTATCCTTCAGCTTCACATGCGTATACAATTTTGAGGGGCTTCCTCCTCCATCCTTCTTTCCTTCCTTCCTGTGTAGTGCTATTTGTCTTTAGGCAGGAATAAGCAGACAGATTTGCTCGCAACTTGCTCCAGTCTCTGTCACTCATTTATTGTTATAACCCTTCACCCTCTCCCTGCACATATAATCAGTTCGACTGACTATAGCATAGCAGGAATCATCCAGCCTTCAGAGCATTGGCCTTTAAGAATCTTTAGCACTGTTACCATCAGCAATTTCCAGAGCTTCCCCTGCATCTTTTAGAGAGAATCTCTAAAATGCAGCTGACTTACTCTTGATTGTTAATACCCATCACTGATCTAGTAATAAGCAATAGTCGTTAACCACTGGATGTTCTTGTATTGTTGCAGATAGGTTAGCAGTCATATCTACCTAGATATTACGAGTGGGAGAAGTACTAGGGCCTGATCCCTAGCCCTTAAGTCAATGGGGAAAATCCTGTTAATTTCAGAGTATTCTTGATTAGGCTCATTAGTACTGTACTACCTTTTCAGACAGGGATTTCCTAATGAAAAAATGGTTTGGATGTACTCTGACATGCCTATTTTGCTAAGATGCTCTGACTCTGCTTTCTTAATGTAATGTATGTGTGTGTGTTTAATATCATTATGGCTGTGAATCTGTAATCAAGAAAAATGTGTTATATTGATTGCAAAACATTCTCTTTTTTGTTCCCAAATGCTGTCTACCAGCAGTTGTCTGTGATACTGGATGGAAACAGTTAAAAATAGTGTAATTCAAGCATGTTAGGCCCTCGATGTGTGCAAAGATAAACTGGTAATGATAGGGCCAAAAGTTTTAGAGAAAATATAAGTGCAACGAGCTAATGCATCCAACATAGCTGGTGCTAGCTGAGAGGTGTAAAACAGAAGTGATTAGGAAGTTAAACATAGTTTAAGTTCTAGGGGCTTCTTTTCTACCCTGTCTTTTATGTTACTGTATTTTTTTATTTTTTTATTTCCTTTTTTGGAACATAAATTTCTTTTCAGAAGCAGAAGACCAGCTGTGATGGTAACACTGGCATAATGAACACTGAAATGTATGTTAGTCTGAAGTGGAGTAGAAGGTTTGCAAGGTATAAACTAAGGGGGGGGGGAGGAGGAAGAGAAGGAGAGAGAAGGAAAGAGGGGGAGAGAGAGAGTATATGAAATGTATATTATATTGTATACTACTGTATTTATATATCTATTTTGGGTAATCTGTAAGGTGAAAAACTACCCTGGCTTCTAAAATAAGTACAGTATCTTTTAGGAGATTCTGGAAGTTGGGAAGAAGTCTTAGAGCTGAGATCCACAAGCTTGTTCATGGTTGGGCTACCCAAGGACTGGCATGGAAGGAAAGAGGTATCTTGCAAGTGAATGTTTTCAGGCAGCCATATTGCCTACATTTGTGCAAAGAACCTACTTCCTGCCTATAGTCTAGCACACCAAGACACTGTAGAGTCATAGGTGTTTGCTGCTTAAGTCTGTACCGGAGCTTAGTGTTATTTTAGGTAGAAAAATGATAGTATAGTAATGTCATACATGGCATTCAGAACTTTCAGTTAGTAACTAAAATGCATCCTGTTCACTCTGCTTTTCAAATCACTGTCTGTGTTATCTGTATCATTTTGTCTTTTTAAAACATAATTTCACTCAAATTTTAACATATCATATCTTTCACACTCTATTAGTTTGATCAGTGTAAAGTGACATGTTGGCATTTGTGGTCTCTTCAGATTAATGACCATGATGAGTCATGGATGGGTGGGAGACTTTATAACTGTGGGCTTGTCAGATATTTCTTCAAAATTCATCCTCTCTGGTAAAAATGACAGGATATGGTTGCCACAACTTCTATTATCTAGGCTTCTTATAAGAAATGTTTGTAGGTAATGAACCAATAAAATATTTTAATATAGCATATTATTATGTAACGTATGTTAATGTATATGGGATAGACTACACACACACACACACACACACACACACACACACATACATTTATCTATGCCATATACTATATCTATCTGTCTGTCTATTTATCTGTCTAAAATGTATGCATGTATGTATGTATGTATATGTGCGCACACACATATATATGTGTGTGTGTATTCATATTCCTTATATAAACTAAAATATCATTCCATAAACTTGTGCTATTAGGGATACTGGGCTTTTCTACACGCTCATTAATGTGCCATAATTAGCGCTAAATGCAGTAGCGCTGGCATATACCTTTTTGGGATGCAGTACCATGCATTACCACAGTTTTTGCCGCCCACTCTAATATGCAGTAAAATTAATCTACTGCGTCTTTAGTATCTCATGTAGACGCACCTGTCCCAGCCGCCTGCGGAGGGTTTAGATTGAGAGTGTGGTCAGGGGTAGAAAGGTAAGAAAGATTTATTGACTTAAAAAACCCCACAACTACACGTAGTAACAAGACACACGATGACAGACAAAAGCAATTCGCATCAGCAACTTATTGGCAGTTCCTCTGATGCCTGATACACAGCAAGCTTCTCTTTCTACAAAGTTCAGCAAGGTTAGGCATCCCCGAGCAACGATGTCTGAGGGGTGCCAGGAAGGACCCTGGAATGCAATTCTTGGGCTCCTGGAGGTCCATGGGCCCACTGATCCAGGCAACAGCTAACTAATCCTTTTCACAGAGCTGCATCTTCCTTCTGAATAGTTTCCAGATATTCCAGCTAATTTAGAGCTTCTAAAGGACACTGATAATGTACGACCACTCAGATTCCTTTTACTTCAACTGTCCTTAGCCTGACCAATAGCAGTACAAGTCTTGCATTTCTTTAATAAGGTAATTTTAACTGCTCCACAGGGCCTTACTACTTCTAGGCTTTGGTAAATTTACTAGGCCTTACTTTATACAAGGCCTTACTACATTTTAAACTATAATTAGGCTTCTAGCAACAACTTATAGCGTAATAGCTAAACAAATACAGAAAAACACTTGGTCTAATCTTCATAGAGCCTTCAGCAAGCACTTTTATCACACAGACATACTTTTCAGCTGCCAGAGAACCCACTGTCATTTAAAACAACATATTTTCATTGTTGTTGTCAGGATATAATATGCTAGGTTTAGGCCAAAGAACTGAAACAATTGGGGGTTTTATAGTAGTTCTTTGCCCCAGTGTTAAGACTCAAGGTTGTTCTTTCATCCATGATCTGAGCAGATATTGTTACTAATCTTCAGTTCACACATTTTTAAAGGCCAAATTGACCCCTTTACTGAGGTTTGGTTTATTAAAGAAAAACCTGCAGCACCCTTATAGGCTCGGCAGTGCTACGTTGGTTAGCACTACAGAAGAAAGAGACTTGGGGGTCATCATTGACCACAAG
>NW_017728931.1:73842360-73921302 GCF_001723895.1 Crocodylus porosus | reverse complement strand
GCGAGTCATAATCTTTTTGCTGGTGGAGGGTCTTGCCTCGATGTTGATGGCTGCTGACTGATCAGGGTGGTGGTTGCTGAAGGTTGGGGTAGCTGTGGCAATTTCTTAAAATAAGACAACAATGAAGTTTGCTGCATCGATTGACTCTTCGTTTCATGAAAGATTTCTCTGTAGCATGCGATGCTGTTTGATAGCATTTTACCCACAGTAGAACGTCTTTCAAAAGATCACAGATCACCATAACAAATATAATAATAATGAAAAAGTTTGAAATATTGCGAGAATTACCAAAATGTGACACAGGGACATGAAGTGAGCAAATGCTGTTGGAAAAATGGCGCCGATGGAAAAATGACGCCGATAGACTTGCTCGACACAGGGTTGCCACAAACCTTCAATTTGTAAAAAAAAATGCAGTATCTGTGAAGCACAATAAAGTGAAGCGCAATAAAATGAGGTATGCCTGTATCAGGGAGCTCCTCTTGAAATTTCTGTGTGTTTATTAGTTTGAATGGTAATGAAGAACACAGCCAGATATGGTGAATAACAGCTCTTTATAGATATATTGTCAGAAGGGAGGACTTTTTTGGGAGGTATTATTTAGGTCCATATTTTGTGTCTACACTAGACCTATAGCTGCAAATCTGAATATTTGTGCCTGTCTCGCTACCATATTGCAAGTCCAAATCAGATATTTGGAGGTGCAAGTACTTGTATATTGGCCTGAAATTCTTTTTGCAGGCAAATGTAAGTCCTAGGACTTGGCTATTCTGAAAAATTATCCCAAGTTTCTTCCTAAAATACTTTCTAGTAAATGAAACAAATTTCAGCACAGTCCATTATTTCATAATCTGTAC
The DNA here is from genome assembly GCF_001723895.1 of Crocodylus porosus. Classification (NCBI taxonomy): domain Eukaryota; kingdom Metazoa; phylum Chordata; order Crocodylia; family Crocodylidae; genus Crocodylus; species Crocodylus porosus. The sequence continues at coordinate 73,920,445 of NW_017728931.1, read as the reverse complement.
ATCACATTATTCATACAGACTGCCCATTGTGTTTATTCATACTTTGCCAATTACTATGTTTTTTTCCCTACATGTTCTGTTTGCATTCATTAACTCATAGTTTGCTGGTAAGTGTTTTCTGTGCATGTTCAAAGAAATCCTTTAATTCAATTTCTCTGTTTCTTCTCATACAGTCTGACAGCCAGATATGCAACTCAATCTAATCACAGTGGAATTGCAACCAGTCAAAAAAAGACTTCTAGGTCAGTTAAAATCTCTAATTTATTGCTTGTTAGTGATACTCCAGCTAGTCAATGCCCAATGGTATTTTATCCTTTGGAAATAAATGGATACTAAGCACTGTGTATTTGTGTTGTAAGTGCAAGCTTTGCAACATTAAGCTTTGTCATGGAAGGCCTTCCACCTGGAAAAAAAAGAAGATTTGCACAGTGTCTTTAGTCATATTCCTGGTTGCTGTGTATCCTGTATCTTTGTACCCTGCATGTAAAATACCAGCTTTGAGGGATTAGTGGAGGCAGGGATTTTAGTGCTCTTCAGCTTCTGGTTCAAATCCTTCCTTTGCTTATAAGTAAAAATGTGTTTGGAAGTCCACCCTAATTCTTTATAGACATTTTGTCCACATCTTAAAATTATCACACAGGTTGTTTAAGGAGCCCAGGAATGGAGAAGCAAAGATTTAAAGAAAAAAGGATCACTGACTGTCTCTACTCCTCTGGGAGGAGCCTGGTGCTACTCATGAATTAGTCAGGTTTGGAACACAAAAGCACCACAGTTCAGGCTTGACAGAGCCATGTGCAGACACTGCTGTGTTTTTCAGTTTTAGTCAGTACTGTTAGTATCTTATGTTCATGAGCACTAAAATCCAGCAAAAAGTTCCTGGAAAGAAATGCCTGAATTGTTTTTACTCCTGTTGTCAGTTTGGTTTAATTTGTTTATTAATTACACTGTTTACTGTACAGTTCATTGCTGAGAGCAATGAACTATAAATCATGTAATCCACACTAAAGTTTGCATTGTATAATACAGAGCACTAACACAGTCTGAGATGCTGGTGATAGCTTGCAGTGAGCTATACCAGAGTGCAGCTGCTTTGTACCTGTGATCATAGGTCTTCAGTTTCCTTTATTGCTGACGCTCCTGTCTTGTCCACCATTCAACGTATGTGAGGGCCAATGGTCTTATTGTCTAATACTTTAACTCTGTAACAGTGTTTCCAAGGCCCCGATCAGAGGTATGTGATCTGTCCCTTACCTGTTACTTCCTACTTTGCATTTCCGTAGTTGCTTAACATGATTCTGCGAAAGCTATTTGAAAATAAAATTCAATTAAACTATGACTGTCAGTGAAGCAAACTGGAAAGGGTGTAGAGTAAATGACCTCATGTATGATGTACTTACTGTTTCAATTTCTAGGGTTCTGGTATGTAAAATATGTGCTTAACTACTTTACATTTTAACAGAACAGATGAGTTTCCAGTGTTACACATGCCTTCTCATTGCTTTTTTCATTACCTTTGACAAATGATCTCAAGGCTCTTGCTGCCTGTCAAATTAGGGTAATGAGAAAGAGCAAATGGATTTTTAAGTTTGTTTTAGTGCATTCTTCAGGGAACAGAAGATCACTAGAACTCATGGGTCATGGTAAAGGTTAGAATGCATACAGCTGCAGAGTAGAGACAGTCTGCTCCGGTCTCAGTGCAGAGACTAGAGGTGCAGGCTGGTGGCCAGAATGAGCTATAAAAATAACAAATGGATTAGCTCTCTGAGGCTTAAATTGGTATTATAACAGAATGTGAAGCTGTTTATATAAGATATCTAATGAAACTAAAATGACTTTATATTTCTAATGTACCAGCGTATTAAGCAAAACATTTCTAAACATATAGCATTTTGAAATTCTTTGTAATGTTATATCTTCCACCTTTTTTATACTGTATTTCCATAGGATGGCACTCGCATCATTTGATAACTCTAAAATAATTTGTTTTGTTATTAGCTGATGCTAATCACACTCCAGTAATTGATCATTATCAGAATGTGGGTATTGCTTTCCTGTAGTAAAGGCCTGTGGAGGATTTAAGCATTTTATTGCTTGTTATATTAAAAAAAGGGGGGGGAGGGAGAGTTAATTTCAGTGTTAATACAGAATATTTGAGGTGAGCATCTATTAAATAATTGTGCATCATGGAACTGCAAAAACCAGAATAGAGTACAGGCTAGTATATACTACAGACAATGGTTCATAATTTTTTCATTGCATTACTGCACAGCAAGGTTCAGATGGTGGCAGCAAATACTAACAAATGAACTGGATAGTCTGTGTATATTCTTACATAGGAGATATATTGATATATCAATAGATCTATATAGATACATCTCTATATATAGACCTATCTATATATCTCCTATGTAAGAGATATATATTCTGTATATCTATACATATCCATATATCCTATGTAAGAGAGATATATCTGATATATCTAGATAGATAGATATCTCTATATCTATATAAATATATATGGATATATTTATATAGCTATAGTTATACACACACCTACTTCAACATTTAGTTTCAGTATTCTCCATTTGAAATAATAAACATGCAAAACACTAGTAGATGGAGCTACTAACCAATATTTATTCAAAATGTTTGACAGCAGAAGATGAATAAAAGTGGCTCTTGTGCTAAACACAGCTAAGTACAATATTTACTAGTCAGAGATTTGGGGTATTTTTTTTCAAATGTTTTATTTTCAGGGTTGTTAGTTTTATTATATTTACACCACAAAACAAACTTGATGCATTTAAATGAAGTTGACACTATGCTCTAAAAGCACATTTAGGTGAATCTGTTGTAGCAATGTTAATGGCAAATGCAAAGCATCCTTATGTGTCCTGTGATGCTATAAAGCATCATTTTCCCTTTTGTGTGTTTGAGGATAATTTTTTATTTTCACTGTCAAGTCTAACTAATTTGAATCCTCTTGTTCATTGTTGCTACGTGAACTCATTGTTGCTGGTATTGTATTTGGGTCTAATACTTGATGAACTGGCTTCTTCCATATGTTGGCATCATGTGCAACAAAGTAATTTCTGATTATGCTGTTCCAGGCTTCCAGGGCCCTCAAGGGTGCCAGCTGCAGGCAGCAGTACCAAGGTCCAGGGAGCTTCTAATTTAAATCGGAGAAGTCAGAGCTTTAACAGCATTGACAAAAATAAGCCTCCACAATATGCAAATGGCAATGATAAAGGTAAGCATTTTAAAAACCTACACATTTCTGTGCATAGACATTACAAAAGAAAAGCAGCATGCCAATTCTGGAAAACAGAAGTGGATTCACTATTAAGAGATGGGCTAGGAATGTTGTATTACTCTTATGATGTGATATAGGGTTACGCTGGATTTTAGTTTTGTAGCTGAATTGGACTAAATTCAGGCTTTGGGTTAATCAACTGTGAAATCTTGTGAGTTGCAATTGATTTTAGCTCATACCTGTCCAAATCTCATGAGAGAAACCAACTATAAGATGAAATGATATTGCATTGTGGAAATACTGGGAAAGTCTTAAAGCCTTTTGGAATCTATAAGAAGACTTTCCATGGACTGCAGCACTGGGGACAGAAATTACACATATGCCAGTATCAGTGATCAAAAACTGGTTCAAATCTGTAACACAACAGAAGTTCAATGCACATAAACCACTTTCAAAATGGCTGAAACTGGTTTAAGATAAACCTGGAAGGATGTAGTATTAGACTTAACTAATTTAGGTTAAATAGGTCTATTGAACTTCTGTCCCAGATCCCCTCCAGATTCAAATTAACTCACAGTCCCCCAGCATCCCAAGATTCTTTGCACCTCCCCGGCTATCCTCCCCGTCATCCCCTTGCAGAGTGGGCAGGATAGCCTTTGCCCAAGCTGTCAGTTCCAGCCCAGCATAGAGGTGTCCTCTAGACCCCCTCCCTCAGCTTCTGGTCTGGGCCACTGTAGGCATGTTGCTGCACTTCCAGAATCAAAAGTGAATGTCTGTTTACTTGCTTATCCATTCAATCTACACAGTTTAGACTAACCTGTGAAGACTGAATCCATTGAGCCTTGGGTTTTTTGACTGTCTGTACTTAGCCCAGTAGATTTTGGCTCAGGTCCCCTGTAGAATAGGTGGGTTTAATGGGATTTCAAACCAGAAACAAATTAATCTGGACCTGGGGATTCAAAATTACATGCAACTTGTTGAACTGTTCCTGGGGTCTGAATTCAAGGTTCATATTTTGCCACCTCCTCGAGTACAACTGCCATGTCCAGATTTTGAATTTTGCAAAGGGATGGGGGGTACAGATGGTGTGCTGCATCACCACGTATCAAAACATGTTTTTCTTTAGTTAAAAATAAACTAAAAGCTTTACTAATGTGGTAGGAGCTAAGGTCCTATTATTAAGGTTAAGACTGAAACAAAAATAAATACAACTTCATTAGAATGAGTTAAAAACAATCTGTAGAGCTGTGACGTGGGAGCTTCATTAACAAGAGCAGGTAACAGATGGCAGCTTTGCAGAACAGTGGATGGCTCGATTGGTCAAGACCATTGAAAAGAAGAGAGCATTGTTAACACCTGTGGCATGAGGAGTTTAGAAGGGATCAGTAGATCATAAGGAGCCATGAATTCAATTGACTGTCTCAATTGAAATGCTGCTGCTGCTTCTAGGAAGTTGGTTTTAAACTATATGTGGACTGGGAATCAAAGGGGAACAGGGGCATGCGAAGACTGCAAATTCACCAGAGCATCCTCTGGGAACTGTTCCTGCAAGCTGCCATTTTGTCTACTGATTAGTTTACTTCCATCTTCAAATATGCTACTTTCTGATCTCTTACTTACGCTGTGGAGCCATTGCGACCTTCTTTGTTCTCTGTGCCAGAAAGAATAATGTGAAAATTCCACTGCTCTACTCTTCCTTTTTTCTCCATGTAATGAACAGCATTTTATTCATCATCTCTGGCTTAGACTATAGTTCAAAATGATACAATATACATAGTAGCCATTCGCATCCTTGGGGTCTGTGGGAGGAACAAATATGCAGTGAATGTAGTTCATCCAAGCAATAGGCAGCTATCCAGATTTTTTTTTTTTTTTTTTTTGCAAAATTCTGATGAGCACACTTTGCCCCTAGCAGGATCTGAAGATATAAACCCATTCTTTCAATAGCTATTTTATTATTTTTACTGTGAGGGATAAGTGTTTTGGATAGGTCTATGGTAAATTGTATTTTATCAAGGGTTTGTTTATGGCAAAAATTAAAATTATGGAGTATACAGAGCATGTGTTGAGCAGAGACAGTAGAATTCACAAATACCACAGGAAAGTTATGAACTAGGAGATATGACTGCTTGAATGTGAAGGTAGGTACAGTAGTTTAGGTTTGAGAGAGACTATCTGATTTTGACATTGGTACAAAACTATATAAAACTGAAATTACTAATAGGTGGGATTGTTTTTTCTCCATATTTCAAGATTTTAATTTTCTTAGTTCATTACTTGAAAAATGTTTTTGGACTGCTATGGTTAGCCTTGCAGTGAACATTTTATGTGGCATTTTGTGTGATGGATTTTCTTTACTTTCCCATTTCTTCCATGTGCAGAATAAGAACCTTGATGAGATTTTTAGTGAAGTCATTGCTTGCAAGAGGATAAGGGCTGCTTTGTTTGTATATAATCATTCGATTCATTTTACAGGCTATAGAAAAAGTAATGTTGCATATCTATGGAGTACTTTATTTCAAAATATTCTGTTTCTGCTCTTTTTACTTACTTTCAGTAACAACCGTGTGAATGCAAAAACATTGGTTTTACATGAAAACATAGGCAACTGCCAATTTCTTTTACAAACATATGTATAAAATCAAATTTTAATGAAGGAAAACAACCATTAATAGTACTGGGTTAGCAAAATTATGTTTTATTTAATATCCCAAAACAACAAATGGAAAACAAACCCATCACAATATACCCTGTCAGTTCTTTACATGCACCAAACTTTTTTTTAAAGCTAATTACTGTGATGTACATTTTTTAATGTTGCTCTGGCATTTTCAAGTAGCAATTTGTGTTTTGCATATGTAACATGGGCATCATTTTCTAGAAACATTTATTACAGGACAACCTTTTCCCCCTAACATTCCTACTACTAAGTAATAATAATAATTGACATTTAGCACTGAAGGAGATTTCCATAGCTGTGCAGCCCACAAAATTGAGATCTGTCTTTTTCATTTACTATTTTTTACCTGGGTTATAGCCATTTTAGTAAGGTATACAGTGCTTTCAAAATATTAGCTGGAATGCCCCGAGTATTGGTCATTCTGGTAGGTAAGTATTATATTTGACTTTACAGATAGATAAGGAAGGCAGAGATGCTAAACAGCTTGCATTGTATGAGCAGGCATTATAACTCAGGAGCACCAAACTGCTATTTCTGGGCTCAGACCACTACTAGTAGCATTTATCTACCATGTCTCTCTGCAGTACAACTCTGTACATGCCAGTATTAAGTAAGCATGAGTGTAGTATGGAGTGCTTTTTACAGGGAACATTTTCAGGAAATAGTAGTAACTGGAACTCTAGCTGCTGTATAATTAACAAGATTTCTGACTCAGTGACTGTTAGGGATGATCATACATCTACAGATTAAGGAATGCAGTGCAACCAGGTATGGACTCAAAATCAGGTATGATCAAAATCCTTATTCAAAATTTGGCTGTTGTTGGACCTTTTTTTGGGCTTAATTTATGCTTTATAATAATTTCTGTAATTTCTGTATATTGTATCACATGGGGAGTTACTCACCCAGGTGAATTCCTGCCCCTCTTGAAACCAGCAGAACTTTGCCATTTATTTTGATAGAGCCAGGATTTTATCTACAAACTCATTCAGCCACAGATGGATAGGTAAATGTTACTTTATGTTGCTTCAATTAAGATTTGCAGTCCTGAGTACATAGTATATTCCAAAGATAGGGTGTCACTGAACCAGTCTGTGTTGGCCAAAGGAACTATGTTTTTTGGAGTGGTTTCTGTCTTTTTGGAACATCTGATTCTGAATGAAAAAATTAGAAAATGGTACTAATATTTCTTTGATTTTTAAATCTGGCTCTTTGACCACACCTCGTGTATCAGTTTAATTATTTTAGTCAGTGTTGTTATAATGGTACTTATTCTTATGTTTTATTTTAAACTAAATCACAAAGCAACAGACTGAAGTGTGTTTACTGTGATTACTAAATGTACCACATTTTGAGAACCACATACAGCATTAAAGGATTGGATTGACTGGAAAAATAGATTTTTTTTTCCTTTGAGATTAGGAAAGACAAATGTCCCAATTAACTTTCTTCCTATGTTGTACCCGAAAAAAAAGACTTTTTGAGAATTTAAGAATATAACACTTCAGGATTTGAAAGCATCTCCATAGTCATGAATTCAATCCCCAGCTGTTACAAGCCACATCATTATATCATCCTGTTCATAAACTTACCAAGCTTATGAAGCTTATGTGGGGTTTAAACTACCCAAATCTTTTGTAGTAAAAATGAGTCATCTGAGACCTCATTTTAAAAAAAAGTGCCTAGTAAAAGTGAATGATGAACTGATGACCGTGTGTGTCTAGTATAAGGCATTTTGGCCTATTTTTAGGTAAGTTTATGTAGTTTTTCCTTGAAAAAATGTTAAAGCAGTAGTAAGTTTTCAAAGTGGACCAAACTGGCTTGATGGACTGCTTATCATCCAGGGGTCTCATGTTCATTGTCAACAATATATTGGATAGCTGAAATTAGCTTCCAGACCCAGCCTTTGCAAAGCCCACGTTGAAGTGGAAATGGTCCTTCATATATCTGAGAAACTTTCTGAAGTATTAGAAAGGGATTAGAAAAGGTCTCACAATAAAAACACTTTGGCCCTTACAGAGCTCTCCAGATTTAGCAGCATAGTATACTTGATCATCATTATATTGCATCAGATTTCTTGTTTAGCTACTCATCCCTTTATACATAGTAAAATATTTAAGTTATTTCTAAACACAAAGACCAAAATGCTACAATCACAACTAAGACCCTACAGTTGCAAGTTTAGAGCACATATTCCACCCCCTCCCAATTCCTTTTTACACTTCAGAGGGTGAATATTTTTGACAAACTTAAAACTGTAACCCTCTCTTCATTTTGAGGGCGCAGAACATTTCCAGTTGTGCACCTCAGTTGACTAAAAGGGACTACAGAAGTGCGTGTAATTCTGTGTGATACAGAACTTGGCTTGGAGATACTGCACTGCTCTTCAGGTAGACAAAAGTGACTATTTCTACCATTGCGCAGAAGTAGCCAAAGTATTTTGTATGGGGGAAATGTCTATAGCTGTGTTTTTCCCTAATATGCAGCTGGGCTTCAGAGGAAGACTGGAAATGTTATGTGAAAAATCCCCAAGTATAGGTCTATCCTATTGAGAAAAATACAGATTTATTAATACTAATTCATGTCTTATTTTGTGTTAATCATCTTATTAGGTGACATGGGGCAAAGCCTGGCAGGATTCTAATGTTGACTACTGTGAAAATATCTGTATGCAGAAGAGTTAGTGCAAGGTTCAAGTTTTCTATCCTGACAGAAGGAGTATTCTAATGGTTCAGAGCTGGTTACTGATCTAGTAACATGTCCTTCCATAGATTTCTGCCACTGAAATGCCTCTTTTATATAATCCTGCAATCTTTATGATCTTAGCAGGAATAATCTAGGCAAGATAAGTGGAGGGGAAGGGTTAGGTAGGTAGTTGTTTACAAATAAACCAGCTGCAACTGAACTGTTATGAACTGAATACCAAAACACAACCATGCTTTTAGTTTGGGACAGCATTCCTACCTATTTCTAGAATGGGAGCTATAGAAAGGACTTTAAACTGATTGAATAGATGTGTTACATGCTGGAGCAGAAGTTAACCCCTTACGTATATACTTCAAAATATAGCTATGTTAGTAGCTCATAAAATTTAGCTTGATCATTGCTGGTTTTTTGTCATGTTTAGATCAGATTTTGGTGCAATTTTATAATTTTGGAATGAACACTTGGTGACAGATTCTCTTCCAACTATTAGGTGCTTATACAGACTTAAGCACTTTAAGCATGATTCTGTTTCCCCCCAAAACACTGTTAATATAAAGGTGACAGTGCCTCTTTTTCTATATTGCTTTTTTTTTTACTTAAGGATAAGATGGCAGTATGTTATAAAAGTAGATTCATTAATGGATTTTCAGGGACTTGAACAGGGTGGAATAGAATAATATTTAGGTGCGTAAGTCCACTTAGATGCCTAATGAAGTGGAATAAAAACTGGAACTTGCTGTTCTTACTGTTCTAGTAATTCCCAAAATAGATTAGTTTGTGCCTCAGTGGCTGTGTCTGCATGTGCAATTAATTTGAAGCAATAAAGTCCAGCATACTGTGCTGGAGTTTATTGCTCTAGGGCACACCGTTTGAATGTAAGCCCAGGACTGCAGCACGTTGAGTTGGGTCGGAGCAGCCCAGGCTGCTCTGACCCGGCTCAGTAAGCTGTAGAGCAGCTAGCTGAAGCAAGAGGGTGCTCCAGTGTGGAGTTAGCCAGAAGGCAAACTCTGCACTGAAGCACTCTTACACCCCAGTCAGCCCCATCAACATCTACATGAGCGCTGCTGTGGAGTAAAAAGTCTGCAGCAGAGTAATACTTGTATTTACAAGTACTAATCTGCAGCAGATTTTATTAGTTTCCTATGGCCTAATAGGGCTGCACATGTAGATGCAAAGACATTTATTGTGGAGATAATTGGGCAACTCCCCAGTAAACATCTTGTGTAGACGTGCCCTGTATCACAAAACAGCTTTCAAATAAAATGCAGAATAATTTAATTTTAACCAATATATTAGTATACAATTGAGAAGAAAAAAGGAGAATAGAATCTGAATAGGGTCTGGTCTTTTTTCTTAATCTAAGCACTGAAAAACATTAATTACAGAGGCAGATAAGGTTCTTTGAGTTAATCTGATATCTTTTATTAAACCAACTAAAATAGTTGGAAACATTCTTCTTTGCAAGCTTTCAGATACAAACACCCTTTTTCAATCAGAGGAATCATCTACAGTTGTTTGGTGCTTTTCCTGGATGGGATAGAAGCTGGAAGCCAGTATGTAAGAATGCAGATCAGTGAAAATGCAAATGCCTGACAGTGAGGGTCAGAGGGGTGAGAAGGCAGGTGGGGGTGGGAGGAGGGAAACGGTGACCTGGTGATAAAGTGTAGCTGGTAAATTGTAGAGAGGTTACCTGGGGTATCAGATGTTAGGCAGGTTATAATGTGCCATAAATCCAATATCTGTATTTAGTCCATGATTTCTTGTAGCCAGTACATTGATGAAGTAGAGTGCATAGACTTGTCTGCAAATGATGTTTTGTAAATTCCCTTTGAAAATTAGAACAGAGAACATTTTATGTTCATTCCATATTGAAATTACCACAAGGTGGGGACAGATGTCATGTAATAACCAGCTTATCTGACTGATTATTCACAGCACACTGAAAGATTTCCTGGTTCAAGGAATACTTTAAATTGTGAAACAAGGCCATCCAGGTGCAGAAATAAATCATTTTACTCCATTTTGTTAATCACAAAGGCAGACTATTGGTAGCACACTGAAGCATGTCAGCAACTCTCCTAAGGAAAATTAAGGAAGTAGTTTAAATTAAAGATTAATTTAAGGTTAAAGCCTACACACTGTCTGCAATTTATCTGACATTGTTTACGATTTGTGACCTAAATAGTAAAGATGAAAGGGTGAGGCCTCTGAGACTACGATGTATAGAGTACAACAAGCTACTGATAAAACAACAAATGTAACTTTACTTTTCATGCTGTTTTCTGTTTATTACATAAGCTTATTATTACTCAAAAGTAGTCCAGAGACAAAGGTATAATAACAGTTTTCAAATATTCAAAAGACTGCTATAGAGACTAGAGAGAACAACTGCTCTTCTTTACTACTGAGACAATATGTATGTACAGCAGTAAAGAAGATTTTAAAATCTCAGAAAAAGCTTCCTAACTCTAAGAACCGTAGAATAATGGAAAAGCTGCCCATGGAAGCTGCAGAATCTGCTTATTGAAGGAGAGGTAGGATACAGCTGGGATGGTTTAGGAATTGCATACCCTGTATTTTTGCAGAGCATTGCACTAAATGACCCCTGAGGTCCCCTTCAATCCTAGGGTTTTATGAAAAGGGAAAATGGTAAATATGGATTTTTAATCAATATTGTTTTTAAAGAAAATGAATGAAAGTTAAGATAAGAGTCCATGTACGTAGTGGCATGTAAGCGTTACTACCACAAAACATCCTGGAGTCATGCAGCAGAATATTGCTATATGTATTTTGGATATATTTTTAAGGTGGACTTTGATTTTATTATTTTCTGCACAACCCAAGACAAATCACGTCAGCTCCAATCTTCTGGTATAATTGAAGATCACCGAGTACAAGTCAAGCCATGAGTGCAAAGGCATTTACACCCGCACATATACACAGAGAGTCCTCAGTCACTATTTACTGAGCTTTTCCCTGGAATAAATTAAAGAAGCCCAAAGGCTTCTATAATCTGCACCATCTGTCTGTGGTCCCTAGGCTGTACTCCAACATCTGGTGCTCACCAGAAAATGTCATGAGGCCCAGCCACAACCCCTGCCCTGAAAGCTTGGAAGGGACAAGCTCCACAGCCATACTTTCAAGACAGGGACTTGAAGGCTTATTCATATTACTGGAAAGCAAAACCTATCACAAAGCATTCCCAGTTAAGAAGGACTTAAAGTCTGGCCTGTTTTAAAAACTACTGTAAGATGCATTTGCTAAACCTCTCTCTCATGCCAGCTGAACTTTGAAAAGCTTCCTTGAACCTGGAGATCTGAGTCCTCTGTGAAGTGTGCTGTGGACATGAGTATGCAGAGCTACTCGAGTTGTACAAGGTTTGCAAATGATGACGATGGATACTAGAAAATGCTTAGACAGCCTTATGCAGCATCTATGTAAGATGGAGATGTGTTGGCCTGATAGATTGTTATGTAAATAAGATTTTTTTTTCCATGAATCTATGGTGCGTCAGTGTTATCTCAGTTGTTAATGTTTACTGAGGCTCTATTTGTGCTACAGGGAAACAGAGGTTTGTTTTGCTTTGTTGTTGTTACTCTATCTTTGGGCCCCATTTTAAATCACATGTGCCACACTTGCCATTTGTGCCAGCATGTGGGAAATACCAGCGTATTCTGCTTTTGCTAAGGAATAATTAGTTTTTCCCTCCGAGTATCCACCAAAGCTTCTTTCACTCTTATGCAATGGTGACTTACAGAAATCCATGCTAAAAAAGAATGTGATGTTTGTATCCTTACAGTACAAGAGCTAGAACTGTGAATAGCCCTTGCTCAATGGATAAATGTTTTAGTGCCTTCATGTGCTGTATTATTCAGATTATTGTGTCCTTGGGCATTGACCTTGGCCTCCTGTCTGTATAAAAAGCATTACTGTACTTTTGGCACTGTATTAACTGACTAACTGTTGAATGTTTTGTAATTCCCCTTGAGGGTGATCAGCTACTCTGGAAGTGACACTGAATTATATGGGCAGACCTAGACTTCCTTTTATTTTCTCCTGATGTTCTGAACATTGATACAAAATGCATTAACAGGAAACATGTCATCTAAAGAAATTCAATGACGGTTTAGAGGACATCATTGGTTAGGGGTTTAATCACCATTAACACTTCACTTCTCTGAGGCCCCAGAGTGATATTAGTTAACCAACAGTGTGTTCAGATATTCAGAATGTGGGCTTTCATACAACAGAGCACATTTCCAGTGCATATGTTTTTCATACATCAGTATGTTTTGCTTGCTAAGGCAAACAGCTTGTTTTGAAAAGAAAATTATGGTTACAGTTTAAAATATCTCTGTTGATTATTTGACAGAGAGCCTAATTCTTCTTTATACTAACGCTGCTTGCACTGTTCTGGCAATGCAAAATGTCTTAAAATACCAGAACAGGATACATGAGTCTTAGAGTACATGAGAATCAGTCCCAAAATAATGATCAGTGCTACAGCACTGCAGCACTAGCAGCTGCTTTCCAGTATTGTTATATATTGTCAACAGTGAACCTTCTGGTGTATTTTCTCTTGTTTGGGAAAATGCACTGTAATCAAACATCTGTTGCCAGTTCTATCAGTGACCAAAAGTGGACCAAAAGGTAAAATTAAATTGGATGTTTTAGAGCAGAGGCCCAGAAAAATATAAGTATTGGCTTGATGTACTTGCTTTAATAAACAAAGGCAATATCCTCAGAGTCAGAAGTGGAATTCACAACCCCCAAGATAGGTGTTTAACGTCCCTATATATTCACTGGGGAAAGTCACGCCTTTATTTTTGGATTCACGACACTCGGAATGGAAATGCCTAAGTCAGTCCTGTGATGAGGTCAGTACATCAAGAGAAGGCAGTTCTGAGTTTCAACCCTTGCTCAAAATACTGCTTATATGTTTTATCCAATGACTCTAATGAAAAATGCGGAACCAGAACTTAAGACTCCCTCTCAGGGAAGTGCCTTCATCACTGGACTACGGAGTTATGTTCTCTTGCTTGTTCTCCTTCTGGCCCTATATACCTTGTGTTCCTGTTTACAAAGGGCTTCAGTGTCAAAAGGAGGTGTGGTGAGTGCCCTAGTTCTAATCTTGCCCATAGTCTGGTGTTGAGGGCAAGCACACTCTCTTGGGAGATGAGAGATATGGTTTAACAACCTCCAGGCTCAAGAAGGTCTAGAACCCAGGTCTCCTGCTTCCAGGATACGTGCTCTAATCATTTGTCTTAGAAGGTGGCCAGCAGCCACCATCTCAGTTCTACTTTAATACATTTTAGGCAATTGAGTTACTTTGTGAATCTATGCCTATGATTAGTAGAAACTGCGTTTTCTATCAGGTTTTTAAATCTCCAACCTAGCTGTGCTTTTAAAAGCACAACTAGTAGGGGTATGACCTTACAGCAAGAGAAGGGGAAATAGTTCTCCCTTGGTTGCAATATCACTCCTGCATTATGAATAATGTGTAATTTCTTCTTTTGTTCTTTTATTAAAATAGATTCACCAAAAGGCCCTCACCCATCTACAGGCATGAATGGAAATGTGCAGCATCCCACCAGCACTGGGCAGCAGCAGGTCTCTGCCATACCCTCTCCAAGTGCCAGCAAGCCTTGGCGCAGCAAATCCATGAATGTCAAACACAGTGCCACCTCTACCATGCTGTCTGTGAAGCAGCCTAGTCCCGCAACCTCCCCTACTCCATCTTCAGACAGGCTCAAGCCACCCCTTTCTGAAGGAACAAAACCCTCTTCTTCTGGACAGAAATCTATGCTGGAAAAATTCAAGCTGGTTAATGCTAGGACTGCTTTAAGATCCCCCTTGTCATCCAGTTCAGGACCCAGTGACAGTGGAAGGGAGGATGATACCTTTTCAGAGTGTGGTGAAATCGATGGCTTAAGCAGTGGGCTAAATAGTGGTGGTTCCACCAGTAGCAGTCCTAAAGTGTCACCTAAACTAGCTCCTCCAAAAGCTGGAAGCAAAAATCTCAGCAATAAAAAGTCTTTGCTACAGCCAAAGGACAAAGAGGAAAAGAACAGGGACAAAAATAAAGTTTGCACTGAGAAAACAGTAAAGGAAGAGAAGGACCAGACCACTGAAACATCTACAAAAAAGAGCTCAAAAATTGCAAGCTTGATCCCAAAGGGGAGCAAGACTGCAGCAGCCAAGAAGGAAAGTTTAATACCTTCCTCTAGTGGGATACCAAAACCGGGATCAAAGGTACCAACTGCAAAGCAGAGTGCTTCACCTACATGTGCAGGAAATAAAGAGGCTGAAAAATTGAGGACTACAAAGGGCAACCAGTCCCAATCGGCAACAAAATCTCAACCTAATGAGAAAGCCTCCCCTTCCTGCAGTCTTGTCTGTTCTGAAGGCAAGGAAGCTAGCCCAGCTCTTACCCCTGGTTCCTCTGCAGCTCTTTCTGTTTCAGTGGCTGCAAGCAGTGGACAGGTCACAGGAAATGGCATTGTCCAGCTTCCTCAACAACAGCAATACAGTCATCCAAACACAGCCACAGTAGCTCCTTTCATTTATAGGTAAGGTCACTAAAAATAAATTGACTCATGTTATAATTTGCAAGCTGTGTAACCAAAGCTGGTAAAATAATCCAGTCCATGGTGAATCAAATATTTAAATGGTTGCTCTGTCTCTTTCTGGATTATACACAAACAAAAAGTTTTCCAGAATTTGTATACTATCTAAAATGTCTTTATGAATACTTTCTATGAGTAATTCTTAGTCTGTACATGTTATATGTGATCAGTTTGTCAACTGTGTTTACTATTTGAAGTGCCAGGTATTTTGATTAGTTACACAGGCCCCATATAAATTTATGTTTTGTGGTTGGAAGGTTACCATTCTTAAAATCCCAGATTTCTATCATGACACTGTATTTGCAAGTGTTCCTCAAATAAGCCTTTCTGAAATCAACCTAGAAGGTAACACAAGCAAGGTATGGCAGAAAAAGAGTATAAAAATTGTAAGTATTCACAACAATTTCAGTCTTGAGTACAGAGGCTTGCAAAGGTTGATTGTAAATCTAAGATTTTTTGTCTGTACTTTGCCACAGCATAACTTAAACCTGGAGAGTTTCTGCTATAAGTTATGCACCTGATATATGCTATTAGGCCGACTGAGGCTCTGGTACACTGGAACTAATAAGGAAGAGTATTATCACTTTTTTTATGGGATCAGGTTTTATATCCATGCATTGTAAAACAGCTAAAGAGAGAATAATGATTTTAACATTGTACAATAAGAAAACTATGCTAAGTGAAGGGACTGTGAAGGCTGGTTTGAGTAACAGCAATTGCATTTTAATAAGATTTCAGATGTCAGCTGTTGGTGGATTTTTAGCTCCAGCTATAGGTAGATGAAATATTTTAAAGGGGAAATACGATAAAATAACTATATTATTAAGTAGAAGAGACTATCATTTTGTTGTTTTTTCTTTGCAACCAGTATTGTGGGTACAAGTAGGCTAAAGAGGTGTTTAGAATAGGTCCTGAGGGAGTATACATGTAAAACTAAAGGCAGCTTCAAGAGCAATGAAGGATGAAAGATTGCCTTACTGTCTAAAGTAATTGTAAATAAAAACATAACTCTTAACTTTAATATGTAATAGCTAACCCCTTAAATTTCAATTAAATGCATGTTTAAGAGAGATGCTTAACTGACAAATGAATGCTTCTCAATAATTGATTGAAGATCACCTATTGTCATGTCAGTTGTATATGTAGCCTACAGTTCTGTATATAGGAAGGTGCACAAACATGTGTGTGTGTATACACACATACACACCTTCCTGCAAGGACTTTGAAATAACAGACAGTGATTTTTGTAGCAGAATATAAATATAATCAGAGTCAGAATATCTATATTTACAAAGTCAGCAGATTTATTCTTGTGGGCATATGATTAATGGTAATTTATGCGAAGCCCTGTTTGTATTTCCATTTCCTCACTTTTAAACATATCTGTTTTCTCACTTGGCCACTATAGTTTATGCATGTAATTCTCAAGTATGCATGTTAGCAGGTAAATAGCTTTATAGAATAATGGATTCATAAATAAAAATCACCATCCAAACTGACCTTTTTTTATAGTGCTGTCAGCTGGAAGGAAGACTCAGCTTTGACAAATTTGCATTGTGATCCTTGTAAAGTGCTGGGCAAAGCTCCAAGCATAATTCGGTAGAATTGCAGCAAAATTCTGTATATAATCCAGCAACCCCCTTTAGAATTGTGTTAGCTACAAGTCAAAGTTCCAGCCTATTTAAATTGTCACTGTTGTATTCAAATGTACAGGAAGCTGTCATTTTATTTGCTTTTCTCAATAATAATTCTGTGAATATCAAGCCTAAATACAGATACTTGAGAGGTTAAATCAGGTTCAAAATGGCTGCCCAATTTAAACTTAGCTTGTCCTGGTGCCAACCTTGCACTTACAGACCCAGTCTCAGTGACAGAAAATCAATCTGAATGTGCAACTGTACAGAAGTTCCATACATACAAACCAGTCAAAAAATTGCAGAACCTAGTTTAAGATAAACCTGGATTGTTATAATTTCAAAATTAATCAATTTGGTCAAACTGGTGCTTGAAACTTCTGTATATTTTCCCTGCACAGCCCCAGGGCTGGCAAAACCCAGCCCCAGCTCCAAGGCTGCACTTTTCACCCTCTCTGCCTGCACCAGGCTATATTTTGCCCCCGGAACCCTGCCCCCTCCTCCCTGGTCCAGCCAGCACCCCCAACCTCCATCCATCAAGCTGCTCTAGGTGCTACTACTGCCAGAGCCAAGCAAATCCCAGCGAGGGGAGGAGTAGAGGTCCTGGTTCACCAGGGGAGGGTTAGGGGGCTAAAAGTAGCCCTTGGTCTCCCAAAGCACCCCCATGGACCCTGTAAACCCCCCTGGATCCCAGCAACACCTCATAGATCACCCCCCCGATTGCTCCCACAGTTCATGCCTGCCCCCCCACTTGTGGTCCCACCTGCCCTCCAACTCCCCCCAGCCAGCTTGCACCCCCCCAACCTCCTGCTTGCCCCCCCATCCCAACTTACTAGATATTGTGCAGTGATTTTGAACTGATTTAACCTCCCCCTAATGCCCCCAAGTGTCTGTACTTAGCCCAAATGCTAAGCAGTTAGAGTGAGGGTGTGTTTTGGGTCAAGGTAATGCTCAAATGGGTTTAGGAGTAGTAAGCCCTATTGCAAAAGAGTTTCTTTGTGGCATCAACAGGTTTTGATTTAAAGAATGGAGGATGTTAAGGGATAATAGTCATCCATATGTTGTTTGTAATGAGTTTTAGTGTTTGTAGTAGTACATGAAAAACAAATATTCCACCAGGATACGCTGGAAGGATTTGTGGCAAGTTGCAGTCCTGTATGCCAGATGCACAAACTAATCTAATACCACATGATTTTTGTTTCTTTTAATTGTTGCATCATGGAGTCTTATCTAGTATCACAGCTTCTCTTCACAAATTTGAGGCTATAGTTGAAAGTGAATCTGAGGGAATCTGAATTGGTATAGTTGATACTTTTGCAAAATAACTTTATATTTGTACACAATTATTTATGTTATTCAACTTGCATCTCTTACATATCATCTCTGAACTTAGTACAGTAATTCCAAATTATTCAAGGGAGTCTAAGTTGGTATAATTTATTTGGCAGAGGGCACAATAAGATGGAGGTAGCAGGATAAGCAACCAAAAAGAGTCTAAACAGAAGCATAATTTGTTAAAGTAGCTTGGCTTCTATGTTAACTCTCTCCTTCATAAGCAGAAAATAAGGAGGGAAGTGGGGAAAGATTATTGTAAATATTTTTATGCTTTATCCTAAGTTAAAACTGTAGCCCATTACTTTCATTTTCTGCTGTTTATTATCTAACATTTATTTTATATCTTGTGTATAGTTGCAATGCTGACCTGTCCCTTAAATCAAATAATCTATAAACTATGTAAGTACAAAGGACTAGAAGATACTGCCTGATCATCAAGTCCAGTTTCCTGCCATCACAGTTATATAATCCCTTTCATGAACTGATCCTGCTCCATCTTAAAATAAATTCATTTTTTTGCTCCCACTATTCTGATCAGCATGCTGTTGTAAAACCTAATACTCTGATGGCTAGAAGCCTTCTCATTTCCAAGTCTAAATTAATTCATGGCCAGTTATCAGCCATTTGTTCCTGTGCTCTTTAGCAGAAATAGCTCTTCTCCCTCCCTAATGCATGTATAGAAAACAATAGTGTACCCTCTCAGGCTTTTACTAGGCCAAACAAGCTAAGCTAATTTATTCTTCTCTCAAATGATAATTTATCCAGTTCTCTCCTCATTCAAGTATCCCTTCCCTGCACCTGTTTCTGTTTGAATTCATCTTCCCTGAACATGGGTGACTAGGACTGTACACAATGCTCCAGATTAGGTCCCACCAGCGCCTTGTATAATGGCTTTAAAATGCATCCAAGACAGCTGCACCCCTTAGAGCTTCCAAAAAATAAAAGTACATGATCATATAGTATGTTTTGGAATGCTGAATAACAACTGAAGCAGATCTTTGATGCTATCTATGTTTATCAAAGCTTGAACATTTCCTTAGACACAGGAAATTGCCAGCTGTGTTATAAATAGAGATCATTACATACATCGGCCCAAATCCTGCTTTTAATTACTCTCATACAGCTTCATTAAACCAAAACTGAATAGATGGCATAAAAGTAAATGAGGGCAGGATTTGCCCCATTTCTTAACTATATTTTATGCTTTTATATAACGGTAATGTATAGTCAGTGAGCTGGAGGTAAATATCTTCTCTAATTATCGTGATTAAAATAGAAAACAGATTGTCATGTTTTTATGACAGTTGCTTTAATTAACCTTCATTGCAAATATACAGCATTTGGTGATAAGTCAATGGTGAGGCTTCAACTTCCCTGACGATTCTATTTGATTTCTTTGCTGTCAAGAGAACGATGCAAGAATTTAAAAAGGGCAAGGAGTAGGAGTAGGGAGAGGGTGAATGAACACTAGTATTGAAGGTTAATGAGGAAATCTTCTAATTTGCTGTGTGTGAGCCTGTGGCTGTTTGGCCAGATTAATTCTTGGTAGAATACAAGAGCAATCACTTAAGTAACACCAAAGATTAGTATGTCCCATAGTAGGGAGCAAAAAGGTAATGAGTCATAAGGCAGACTGTACCTTCCTTTGCTGCTGAAAATATTAGCAACAAGTTAAGCTAAAATGGGTCAGCTGAGGAAGCCTGGATGTTTGCTCTCAAGCTTATCCAAAGTCATGCCCTACAGGCAGAATCAAATTGAAGCAATCTTAGCTCTACACTCCTACTTGAGGGACTCACACCCAAGCCAGGCCTCTACCCCTCACCACAATAGCTGAGGTGCCCACTGCCTTTCCAGTCTGGACAGTCTGGGACATCCTGACCCTCAAGATCACCCTGTGTGAGAGCACTCCCAAGAAGCATGTCCCAATCACCTACTCCCATTCCGTGCACCCCACACTGAGAAATAGCAAAACTACTTTACAGGTCCCCTACTGTCACTCTTAATATCTCTTGTCTCCAGCATGCTTGAGCAAGATGGTGGCAGTGCCCTCAGGGTAGCTTCACTGAGTCAAACCGGGTTCCATGTGCTGAACTTCTGTTCTGGGTACAGACCACTTTCCAATCACTTGTACCATTAAAAATGTAATGTCTGTACCTGGCCCATCTGGGTATCTTCATTGTTGCAACTTAACAGGGACCTACTGGAGTGTCAGAAGCAAAAATGTAATCTCAGAGTCCTTTCTTGGGGTAGCATCAGCAATGGCCCCAAGAGCTGGAAGGGCTGGTTGTCTGCTCTGGTAGTGGATGTGAAACTCAAGCATTGTCATTGTTCTCTTTTGGAGCTGATGGTCTCTCAGCTTCCTATTTCCTGTCCATGCAAAAGGCTTCAGAGTTACTCCACCACAAAATAAACTTAAATTGTATTACAAGGTCCTTGAATTTCTATACCCGCCTCATCTGATTTAAATAATTGAAATTTTTTTTTACTGAACTAAATTGGACAATACTTAATATAGTTAGTACAGCAGTTTCTCCTTTTATTTATGACAATAGAAAACTCAATGCATTTGATATTGTCCTCACACTTATTTCTTAAGCATGTATTTCTTTTTAAACCTATTGTTTCAGACTGCCTGCAAACTCTGGAAGGCAGAAGCACATTTATAATATTTGCTTTGTGTTTTCAAGCTTTTCTTTGCTACAGAGAAGTTAAAAATGTAATTTAATGTTTAAATTAAAGCTTAGATTGTGGTGTAATCATATGACCTGAGGAACTGGGCCTAGGTAAGTGTGTAATGAACCTCTGCCTACTTCAGGTCTCTGTTGCCTGTAAATTTTGCATGGAAATCTTGTGAGTATTCTCTCTCTCAGTATTTGACTTTTTCCACTTCTGGTTCCAGCTGGAATCATATTTTTGATAATAAAAGAAAATTGAGGGTAATGGGGGATGGAGGCAAATACTTTAGCTGATATTTATGATATCTCTAGAAAATTTGGTTTGAACTTGTGTGGGGAAAGTCTTGTGCTGGTTCTTAATTTACCTAAACATCTTTGTCCTTCACTGTTAGTTTGTTTAGCTCTCTGAAGACCATTTTTCATTCTTCATGCCCCTGAAATTTACTACAGCCTTTTCTACTCAGTGGGCATGTCTACATTAATGCACTGTAATAAACTCTGGTGCTTACCTCACCAGAGTTCATTATTCTCAGGCATGCATTTACAGATGCACCCAGGATTGCAGCACATTCAGCTGGGTTGTAGCAGCTCTGGCTGGCAGGGGAGCCATGGGGTTCAGTCTGTCAGCCTCATAGAGGTGGTGGCTGGGGCACAAAAGTGGTTCAGTGCACAGCTAACTGGCAGTCAGCCCCCACACTGAAGCACCCTCATACCCCAGCCAGCTGGGGCAGTATCTAGTTTTTTATTCCACAGGAGCATAGTACTTCTATTTGCAAGTACTATCCTGTTACAGAGTAAATTAGTTTACTCCAGCCTACTAGGGATACAAGTGTAGATGTGATGTAACATTTACTGCATAGCTAATTAGTCAGTTGGGCAGTAAATGTCTCATGTAGACATGACCAGTGAGGTTCCCCTTAGTTTCTTTAGTTAGGGCTCAATCCTGAAATACATCAAGCGTGAAACTGTTGTTGTCAGTAGGAGTGCTATGCCTGCTGTCCTTGGTACAATCAGGAATGTCAACAAACTGAGATAGACAGGCTCAGCATGGGCGTTTCCATGGTTGGCAATTTAGAAGAAACATAATGGAGTGTCAGTAGCAAAAATACAATCCTGGAGTCCTTTCCTAAGGTGGCATCAGCACGTTGGCCGTTTAGTGTTACAGGAAGCAGCAATGCCCCAGAATCAGAGCTTAAATAAGAGCAGTCAGACAGTCAGCCTTTGCATAATTTCCTAGAAGCTGAAAAAATTGATTATAAAGACTAGATATATTGTAAGATACCATTTGTATTGTGTTTCTCTTTTAAGTACCATTAAAATTAAGCATTCTGATCAAGAAGATTCCACCAGAGCAGAGTCTGCTCCTTCGTATATCTCCATGTTCCCTCATTTGCTTTCAATATTTCTTGAATAAACCATTAGATAAACAAGTTTGAAATAAACATAACAAAAAAGAATTGTATTATTTTAGAAAACAAACTATTTTTAAAAATGCAAAACCAATTTGGTGCTTTTATCAGTTACTCAGATGAAAAGCATCTTTGCCTCAGAGAACCATGCACTGTTTGCTGTTCATTTGATCATTACCAGTGTTGTTAGGAATTATAAGAGCCTGGCTGTTTGTTTAAGGTTTCAGAAATGAGATGTCAAATATATGTTTTACTATAATTTACAGCTAAGTACAGACAGTTAAAAAGAACAAGGCTGAATCAATTCAGTCTTTGCAAGTTAGTCTAAACTGCACAGATTCAATTGAAACAGAATTGAACAGACATTTACCTTTGATTCAGGAAATGCAGCCACATGCCTGCAGTGGCTTGGACCAGAAACCAGGGGATGCTAGGGCACAGCTCTCTGGCTGTGTGTTCACTTCCTCTTCCTGCTGCTCTTGAGGTCTCTGGGATTTGCAGTCCAAAATCACAGCAGCAGGACTCTGTAGGTTGTTCATCACTTCCTCTCCCTGCTTCCAGGTGTCTCTCAGATTTGTAGTCCACAGTCACAGCCACCAGTAAATTTGAGCAGGGGAAGGGGTGTTTAACCCCCTCCCTGGCCCCAAACCCCAGCAGGGGTTTGCTGGAGGGGTCAGTCCCCCTATCCCTCCCCCTGCAGAATGGGCTGCATCACCAGATGGGCTTGCCCCTCCCCTCTCCCCCTTGTCAGCCAGCCCTCACTGCTCCAGGTAGAGACCAGAGGAGTGGGGCCAGCCCTACTGTCTGGAGCAGACAGCACAGCCCAGCCCAGGGCTGGAAAGCATGCTGGGATGCTGAGGGACTGTGATTTAACCTGAAGGGGTCTGGGACAAAAATTTCATATACTGGTTTGACCCAAATCAATTAAGTCTAATACTACATTCAATCAGGTTTATCTTAAGCCAATTTCAGCCATTTTGAAACTGGTTTGTGTGCAGTGAGCTTCTGCTCTGTTATAGGTTTAAACCAGTTTTTGATCACTTAAACTGGTTGATGTATAACTTCTGTCCCTAGCCTGCATGTACCAACTAGTGTTCAAATGACCCGAATCAGGTTAGGTGGCTTAACTCAGGCTGCCTAAACCTGAGTCTGGTTCTGCCACATGCAAGTGCTTGTGGGGGCAGCCAGTGAAAGTAGATTTGGAAGTTGGAACTAGCAGGGGTGGGGCCGGTGGGTCTGTGGGGAATGTGTTGCCTGCTCTGGAGGGGGATAGTCAGGAAGTTAAAACAGCACAGCCCCAGGACTGCTGCAGTCGGGTGGGCTTTCCCAGTCTAGGAGCTGTGCTGTGAACACATGCAGGTGTTTGTTAGAATGGGTTAAACCATTTTAGATCAAATTAACCCAGGCCAATCTAAAGTTAGTTCACTGGGCAATCTAAGGCCTATGAATGCTTATATGCTTAGTGGTTTAGATCACCCTATGCTCAGTTAAGGAGGTCTATATGTAATGCTTATACGTACCCTTAGAGACAACAGAGGCTGTTTAGTTGATATTTAGTTTGTTTGCCATTCTGCTCAGTGAGGTGGCAGAACTGAACCTTAAGTTAATATATTATTTTATTCTGCTTGAAGTTTCACATAACTCTCTTTTATATTCTTTTGCTATGAATGTATCAGTGCAGTTATGGCCATTAAAAAATATCAATACATGTCAACAGTTTCCTCAATTATACTTTCTGAGAATATTCCTAGGAGTTTTTCCCCTAAAAAGAGGCAGTAACTCTGGTATCCCCATAATGCTCTAATATCTCTGGCATGGTAATTCTTGGCAACTGTTGACTTCATAGTATTACAGCCACTGTATAAAGACAAATGTCCATGCTCCAAAGTATAACAGTGTATTTATATGTATATAAATTAAATCTCTTATTCTGGAGGCCAGAACTGTTGGCCTACACCAGAGGTGGGCAAATTATTTTGGATGGAGGGTCACTTAATGAGTTTTGGTGAACTGTTGAGGACCACATGGGTAGTCCCACCCCTTTACAGTTGCCCCACCCCTTTGTTACCATCTTGGGACCGGAAGTCCCACCCCTGACCTTTGCCACTGGAAGTCCTTCCCCTTGCCTCCTGGAAATGCTCCATTTGGGAGGGGGAAAACAAGAAAAAAACAAAATCATACACCAAAAGTCAAACACCTACTATAACATTTAATTTTATTACAAAAACTATTATTGTCATGATTTGTGTTTGCATACTGTATAGAGGTGATTGCACAATAACTAAAAAATAAATTCTTAGTTGTGTATATCGTGTGGGGAGGGTGTATGCGTGGTGTATGGGGAGTATGTAGTATGTGTGGTGTGCATGGTATGTATGGTGTGGGGGGGTATATGTGGTGTGTGCATGGGGTGGTATGCGTGTGCCTCTGGTATGGGTGTTATATGTCAGGGGTATATGTGTGTGTATGGTGGGGTGTAGGGGTGTGTGGTAGGGTGTGGGGGGTTGTCGGGGTGTGGCTGTGTGTGGGGGCATGGGGTATGTTGGCGAGTTGTGTATATGTGGGGGGGTTGTAGGGGCAGGGTGTGGGTGTGAGGGAGGTTGGGGGTGTGTGTGGGGACCCCCTCATACTTCCCCCATGGTACAGCAGCAGGTGGGATGCTCAGGGCACAGGTGCCCAGGAGGTGCAGCTCCGGCCAGCGCTGCACATCACAGTGAGGGGCACAGACTCCATGCGGCTGCCTATATCATCAGCACTGCCTGCCATTCACGTGCAACCCCTGCACTAGCACAGCAGGGAGGGAAGCCCCACGTGCTGAAGCCAAGTGCCTTCCATGCTGCACAGCACCACAGAGAAGTCTCAGGTGCTGGAGCTAGCTGCCTTCCCTGCAGGGGCTGCACTGCAGGGAAGGGAAGCCCCAGACAGGGAAGGCAGCTACCTCCAGAGCCTGAAGTTTCTCTCTGGTGCTGCACAGCCCCAGCAGGAAAGACACCTGGCTCCAGCATGTGGGGCTTCCCTCTCTACTGTGCAAGTGCAGGGGCCGCATGTAAGTGGCAGGGAACACTGGCAATACAGGCAGCCGTGTGGAGGCTGTGCCCCTCGCTGCAATGTACAGTGCTGACCAGAGTTGTGCCCTGCTGTGCATCTGCTTTCTGAGTGCCCCACCTGCTGCTGCTACTTCCACCACCTGCCAGGGCGGCACACAATGGGGAGTGTATGGGCAGTCCCCACACCCACACATTGCCCACTCCAGCTCCACACTGCCACCGCCCCTGTCTCCCTGGGTGCGGGCTCCACGCTGCCCCCAGCCCTAGCCCCACACTCTGGCTCCTTCCCAGCTGCAGCCTCATCCTCACTGCTTCCCTATCTGCTGCCTGGAGCCAGCAGGAGACGGGGAAGTGAGCAGGTCCCAGGGGCTGTGGCAGCATGGGCAGAAGCTGCATGCTGCCAAGCCGGGCCCTTCTGCCCCTAAGGGTGGGAGCCAGGCAGTAGGGTACATTTCTGGGGATGCATCTACACATGGATGCATCCCTCCCAACCTTGTGGGTAAAAGGGCTGAGTGGGGCACAATTTGTTTTGGGGCCCCGCAGACCGGATGAAAGTGCTTGGTGGGCCAGATCTGGCCCACAGACCTTATTTTGCCCACCCTAGGCCTACACACAATTCATAGTGATATAACAATGAAGGGCCCTTCAGTAAATGCTTTGCTCAGGATTCACTGTTGTCTAGATACTGGTTACAGCGCATCTAATATTGTTCACTGCGTTGTTAAAGTGCCGTGAAGGTCTCCAGGGAACTGTGAAAATGTCGGCTAAGGGGGCTCTGGTCTGGTCTTCCAGGTTGAGGGTAGTGCGAGGGGTTGATAGCTCACCCATTTAAAAAATTTCAATTATAGTCTACAAGAGAAGAAACCAGATGGAAATGATGGTCTGAAAGCTTTTGAAGTTAGAACAGTTACAGTTATAAACTGTTATAACTGTAACAGTTACAGTTATAAACCATAAAGAAAAGATGATGATTATGACAAAAGGTTATAAAAATTTTTAAAAAATAAACTTTCACAGTGAATTGCGGGTTCAACTAGTTTATTATTTCCAGTCCCATTGATATAAATATACAGCCACGTTACTCATATGTGGACCTTGTTCTCAGCATTATGAATGTGTTAGTCTATCAGATAGAAATATTTTAAGCATTTTCAGTCATTTCTGTAGCCCACTTCCCAAGAGCTCATAGTAAGATGGTCAGCAGGAATTGCTTGTGCTGCACACAACTGGAATATTTTGGACCACATTTTCCTCTTAGGGACTGTCCCAGAAATGACATTCCATGTAGGCTGGATAGCATGGGGAAAAGGGCAGGGATATCGTCCCTTAGACATGCATCAGAAGCCCTCTATTACCTTCACTTTGCTCATAGAGACCACTAATTACAGCCTTGACCAGCAGTCAATTACTAGTTGTTATTCCCCTCAAATATACTAAGATGCTGGCTCAGTTTCTCTGGCTATTTCCTGCCCATGGCTTGCCTATCTCTGTAGCAGGAAAGGAATTAAGAAAGAACTGGCCTGTCTTGCTCCTAGATTCCCTGACCAAAGGCAGGTTTTTCATGAAGGGTTGTATGGTCCTTACTCCTTAGAAATAGTGTACCATTTGAGTCAGAATCTGGGACTGTGAGATCAGGCAAAATGTGACATTCTTGACATTTTCACTGCAAGGATTTTGCTGAGAGATGTGTAGTACAAAGAGATTCCAGGTACAGATTTAATTAACATTTGCAGTTAACATGTGTATGACAGATATAATAATCAGTCTTCTTGGTTGATTTCAGAACACTCTCAGAAAATGACAGTACCTCTTTACCACCTGTGGAGTCCTGCACGAGTCCTACTAAAATGGATTTATCATACAGTAAGACTGCCAAACAGTGCCTAGAGGAGATATCTGGTGAGTACCATGTAGGAAAAGCCTCCGTGTGGGAAATTTTATATTTCTTTGTTTGTTTCTTTCCTACTAGTCGGTTAATAATGGTTACAATTTGACCTCTGTTCGTTATATTAAATATGCAGGAAAAAAGTATCACACATAGTTAGCACTTCAGTGGCATTTTTTTAAATCTAAGGTGACTAGCTCATTTAGGACATCCTTAGGGTCATTCTGCTGAAACTGGGGCTTTCACAGGGTAAGCTTTCAAGCCATTATTATTGTCAAGTGTTATAACGAGTGCTTTAGGAGTATCTTTTAGAGGTGTGTTTCACAACATCTGACATTGCATTGCATTTGGGAGAATCAAATTCAATCTGAATGTAAGAGCTGAAACATAAATAACATCAGACTGTTTTGTTTCCTTAAATGATGTGGGATTCAGAAAAGGGGAATAAATGAATAAATTCTTAAAATTGCAGGCTTTTAGCATGTGGGTCACTTAGGTTCATTCCCTTTTTTTAGGTTCAAACCCTGACTTGGTTACTAAAACACAAATCAATGGACATTTTTTAACATATAGGTCAAGATTCTCAACTGTTGAAAGTTGTCATTGCACCTTTGAAGTCAATCGATCTGTGTCATTTTACATCAGCTAAGGATTTCTCCATAAATTTTGCTTTTGATGAACATAAAACGGTCACAGTTGAATTTCTTGCTGGGATTGAACTGTGCTGCTGACTTGTGTAGGTGTAGTTTCAAAGGACCTTTTTGCCTGAGCTATGCTTTTTTTTTTTTTTACTCAGTATCATTATTTGAAGATCACTTTCATGAGAATAAAGGGTGTAATACCAGGCCATTGAAGTCCATTGGATTTAAGCTGTTTCGCTCCAAATTAAATAAAGAAAAATCAAACAAATTTTTAAAAAGTGGTTCTTCTCACACAATTAGGATATAAATTGCTTAAAGGAACCCATCTGTCATACAAGTCTGAAACTATAATTGCTTGAAATACCCATGTTTGTGGAACTGCTTTAATGTCTGAACAGATTCATGTGGAAGTTGTCCTTGTTACAGGATGATAAGCTGGTTCTGTATCATTCCTCCTAACATTCCTCCAGCTTTCACATACCCAACTTTGAGACAAGTGCTTCATGCTGAGACCTGTTTAAGGGTTCCCTCTAGGTTTCAGATAGATATATTTTATCATGTAACTTCTTGAAGGGGGGAAACATGTTTGATTCAGGTCTGTCTTTTTTGAAACATTGCTTATCGATCTTATTGTAGGCATGTGGGCCAGTGGCTTGAAGTTGCAACAAAGTAGGTTTAGGTTGGATAGCAGGAATTATTTCTTCACTGTTAGAATAGTGAGGCAGTGGAATAGACTGCCTAGGGAAGTTGTGGACTCTCCATTATTGGAAGTGTTCAAGAAGAAGCTGGACAGCCACTGGTTGGGGATGATATAGGTGTAATTATGCCTGTGTTCTGCTGTGGGTAATTACCATGTTTTTGAATGTTGCTGGTTGCTTCTTCCATCCCTTTCTGCTACATGTCATGGTATTTTTAGCTTTTCCCAGAGGTTTTGTGTGTTGGTTGCCACCAAAGCTAGGGATTTAGTGTTTCTGCTGGGGCTAAAGCTGGAGGTTCCTGGCTGGGAGGGTATTAGTGTTTACCCCTCCACTCAGGATCAGACTGATCACCATATTTGGGGTTAGGAAAGAATTTTACCCCATGGTCAGATTGGTATGGGCTGTGGAGTTTTTTGCCTTCTACTGTGGCAGGGGTTGAGCGTGGCCCTTTACCTGGGATCTTGTGAGTGTATATTAAAAAACTTCTACAGAAGCAGGACATTGGCTTTTGTGGTTCCCCTGCTTTACCTTTGGCAGGTTAGAGTGTTATGTCTTGTCTTGCATCAGGGTTGACAGTAGATTTACAAAGAGTCTAGGAGATGGAATGTATAGGATGGTATGGATAGTGATGATGATCCTACCTTAGGCCAGAAGTTGGACTAAATGAAGTCTGGAGGTCCCCTCCAGCTCTACTCTATGATTTTATGATCATATTTAAAAATTGAAACATAGATGTTACAGATAGGTCAATGGATGTTGCAAGAGGTTATGCAAAGGTATGGTTAAAAAACATCACTTTAATCCCTGCTGAAGCATTCATGAGGTATAACCGGCATCCCGTCCTCTTACTGTGCTGAACAAAAGGGCAGCAGACATCAGATATGTTTCTGAACTGGTTATTCAGACCGTCATTAGCAGCAGTGTACTGTACTGGATGATACAGCAGCACCACGGGGAGAATTCAGTCACTGGTTTATATAAAGGGAAAGAAATGCATGTCGCTCATGACTGGCAGTTAGCAGTATAAAGAATGGCTTGACAAAATAATGCATTTGTCTATATTTATGGACTGTATATTCATTGGGAAAAAAAGTCACATGTTAGCTATCCAGAAATGTGCTCCAGGATGGTTTAGGCCAGGAGTAAGAGGGAGATTTTCATGCCATCAAGAATAGTTCTGCCTCTCAATGGGCTCTTCATTCACTAGAGGTAGCAGTTTATAACAAGGACACATATGAGGATGTTAGCTATGCTAAAGGAGTTGGGGTAAGAGACCAAGCACATGTTTGTTTTGCCTCACCCTGACGTTTGTTGTTCCTATAAGCAAAGTGGTTACTCTGCTCCATGCTCAGGCAGACGAGCCAGCTCCATGCTTAGTAGGGCTGTGCAAAGCTTCGGGTGCTGATTTAGTTTGAAGGAGATTTGGCCTGATTCAGCGGCTAAATCTCTGAATCTGAATCGAATCAGGAGCCCAATAAAAAGGTCTGAATTGATTCAAAGCTCTCCAAATCAATTCAGAAAAGATTTGGAGAGGTTTGGAGGTTCAGGCAGTCCCTGCTCACCACTTCAGGGAACTGGACCCGGACTCCATGCTGGTAACTGTGGTGGGGAGGGCTGGAGGAGGGTGGAGGTGACCATGGGGGGACCCATGCCAGGCCCCATCCCCTGCCTGCTCTCCCAGTCCCCCCAACCCCTGCCCACTCTCCCAGCCCTTGCCTGTGGCTGCCTTGCTTGCCCCAGCTCCCTGCTCTTTAAAAAAACAAACAAACAAACAAACAAACAAAAAAAGCCCCCACTCAGCAGCTCCTGTAGTGGCTTCAGGGCTTCTGGGGGCTCGTGGCAGAGCCCCCCCATGCAGTGCAGGGAAGTGGGGGCAGCAGGGATTGCCCCCCTGCCTGGCAGGGAGGAGCCAGTTAGTTCAGGGCTTTTTTTTTTAAGAGCTGGGAGCTTGGGTGGGCAGGGCAGCCATGGAGGGGGCAGCAGGGCAGGGGTCGGTGAGCTCATGGCAGAGTCCTCCACACAGCATGGGGCAATGCGGCTTGCCCCCCGCCTGGCAGCAGCAAGGGAGGGGGGGGATTTTTTTTTTTTTTAAAGAAACAATCGGAAGCTGGGGCCAGGTGGGACAGCCATTGACGTGGCTGGGAGAGTGGGCAGGTTTTGGGGCCTGTTCAATTCAGAGATTTGGCCAAATCGATTTGGGACAGAAATTTGAATCACCGAATCGAATCACTGTCCCCCGAATCAGCCAAATCTGAAGCGAATACTGGCTGCTTCACACAGGCCTAATGCTTAGCTTTTCACACCAGTTTTATTCCTCACAAAAAACAATGCTGAGTCCTTAAAAAAACACAACAAAACCCTCTGTCCTTTCCAGGTGTTAAGAGAGGGTGTTAGAAGAGGGTGCTTTTAGGTCCGGGCTTCTCCAATCAGAAGCTTGCCCTCCCTTTTCCCCAGAGCTGCCTTCCTGGAGCTCTTAACTCTGTTTTTGGCCTTATCCTCATTATCCCTTTCCACTGACCCCAAGTCTCCCAGCCAGGTAGACCATTTTCTAACATTGGGCTTAATGCTTTAACTTTCCATTTCATACTGCTGTGTTTACTGTGTGTATGAATTTCCTTTGTAAAAGTTATAGTTAATTCTTAGTAATGTGAAAATGCTTTACCACACCCTTAGTTATAATTTAATGCAAGAGACTCTATTTCTATAGATTTTGTTACTATCTTATATGATTTGTTAATGAAGGGCCACATTATGCGCTCCGACTTCCAAAAGGTTTTGTAAACTTATTTAAGGTCAGAATTTGTCCATAGGTTATTACTCATAAAATCATTGTTATGAATGCTTGTGTATCCTCGTGCATGGAAGACACTATAAAAATAAGAGTTATGATAGGTTGGTAAATTACCCTGGTAATTTTTTTCCTTTAGTCCACACTAAAAATAGCACTTTTGCTATCGTTTGTGTAAGCTGAACACTAGATTGTAATAGAAGAATGCTTTAGCATAACACTGACCATTTCAAAACCTCCTGTGTTATTTCTTAAATGCTTAGTGTTTGCTTGTGTATTTACTTATGTTTCTTTGTTTGCGTCCATACTTTTTTGTCAATCTAAAATGGGAGAATGAGTTTTACAAGAATATTTTTCAATAAATAAATCTGGGAGTCCTCTAGTTTTCAGTGTAAGATACTTTGATATTAAACCCAATAGAAACAGGGGATAGATTAAAGTCATAATTAAAAAGGAAGTATTGCAGTAATACAAAATGCCTTGTGCTGCACATTCACACGAAAGTCATTTTATATATTTTAGGAAATTATGATAGTAAACTATGCACTTTATGCATTCTGGAAAAAATAATATATGTGATCAAATGATTAAAGATTGTATCATGAGGCATGTAAGGGGTCTAAATTAAGATTACATGGGGAATTTAAATGGTCACATTTCCTAACACATGAGTGCTTGATTCTGCAACTTTAATAATATTCTTTCAATTATTTTTTTTTAAATTAAATTGATTATATAGCATGCTGTGTTTTTATTTTATTATTTTTTTATGCTGCCACATGGGACTTTGTGCTGGCTGCAACATGCACACTAACTGGCTGCAGAATTAGATACATTTCTCAGATTGTACTCTTGTGCATAAAATGAGTGGCAACCACATTACCCATTTTTCTTTTGGATTTTGTGGAGAGATCACAAGAAGATTACTGTTTAAACTGGTGGACAGGCTCTGCCCTCTTCTCCTCATTGCATGAGTGAACTTTAAAAAAGCAGCAGCAAAAAAAAAATGGGGTGGAGATGGTCTTTTGGCTGCCTGCATCATGGAAAGAGATTAGACTTCATCACTGAATCTGTTTCTTGAGAATAGGGCTGGATATCTGTAGTTTGTAACATTTTAACCTGCCTTCCCTGATGAGCATGTGAGTTTCTTTCTGGTAAACTCTTTGTTTGAAGAGATTTTTCTTTTATTTCCTTTTGTATTTGTTTTTTGGGGGGTTGTTTTAATTCTTTACTTCTTGTTGCCCAAGAAAAATACCACCCCGTCTTTGTTGTCAGGAAGTTGCCCCTCTTACTTTTTTCAACCAACCTTCAGTAGCATCTGTAAATGAACAAAGTAAAAAAGCAAAGACTGCACTTTGGGCTGCTTTTATGCTTACCGGTTAACCAGATAGCAAGTATGCAGTGCAAATCACGTCTTTCTGTGTTTCCCTAAATCCCGGATTGGAGTGGGGGGCATTTCAGCGGTTACATCCCAGTCTGGGCTTTCCCACACTGAAACCTCTTACAGGCATACAGTGGTACTGACATAACCAGTGTGTTGATATGAGACTTTTCTATATTTATATTTGTATATCTTTTCACAGTGTTTTATCAAATTAATTGGTCCTAGGTAGAAGTCTGTGTTTCAAAGTTTAAATTAAATTAAGTTATTGTGCTTATCTCTGTTCTGATCTCCTAATTCCGGATAAAATATTTTTTTCCCCATTGTAAGAAGATATATTTTAAATATAGGTCTGTACTTTGGTACTTTCTTTATATATATAAAACCATTACTTACCATTTGTGAATGTTATTTTACACTTGAAATTAGGATGCTTTATAAGAAAATTAGTATTCTTTCCGTAGAGCATTGCATTTAAAAGGTTTCTTTCTAAAGGCTGTGAAACCTTAATTTTTATCACAGCTTTATAATTCTACAGTAGTTTCTGAATCCTAAGTATTAGGGTATTTTTTCCTATTTTCTTTTTGAAGGAGCAGGAAATAAAATGTTTCCCTTAACAAATCACTTACTGGCACAAAGTAGGTAGTATTAGATTTCATCCTTTAGTTTCCTTATACTCTTAAATTATATTTTTTCATTCACAGCAGAAATTATAAGATTCAAGAGCCATTTGCAAATAGCTTTTTTCTGCCTGCATAGGGGGTATGGAAGAAACAGTTTGTCATTCTTACCTTTTAGGGAGAAATATAACATTTCAGTGTGAGCTAGGGCTAACACTGTAGCATCCCAATTCAGGTGAAACTATATCTTCAGACCTGTGGCATTGTAAACTGGGCAGAGGCTTCTGTGTCTCCGGTTTAATTCACCAGGATGTTTGCTGCCATGGCAGCCAGCAGCATCCACTGCAGTAGTAGAGAAGAGTCATAGATCTGGGAATGCAGGTTGAATACTAAAATGTAAGAAGGCTTGTGCAGAGCTTTGCTTCAGTGGTTAATTTTGGCTCTTATTAAGCTCTGACGTGTAGGCTGTACTTGCAGCTCTGTGTCAGCCCATCTAAAGTAAAGAGCAATGCACCGGGATCAGTCATGATCTGGTGAGGTGGGGGGGAAGCACGAGATAGTACTTGTGCTGTACTTCGGATTTCAGAACACAGGAGCCACAGACGGAGATGCAGGCCCATCACTCTGATGAGACTGGTGATTGGATGAAGAGGGGAAAACACAGTTGGCTTTTGGGATTACTACTGTGCTGGAGCATAGTGTTTGATCAACTCTCTTCTGCTTGAGAGAAATTCAAGTCAAAATGCCTGTAAGTATTTCAGTTTAACGTGACTGGAAAGAAGTGGTTGAGTGCAGACAGCAGTGTGAATTTAGAGAAAATGACTGTGCCTGCCTAGTCATTTCCAGTACACTTGCTCGATGCTTGAGCTTTGCTTTTCATTACAAGAGCAAATATGTGCTACATAGGATGTGCATTATGCAGCTCTGAAAGGGTCACATCTGAGATCTGCTTGAAGATACGAGCTTCTCTAAAATAGGAAATGTGAAATCTAGTTGAGGTGAAGCCTTATTTGAAAAGATGCAACGACCTGCCGAACTATCAGTCTTTAAAGGCAAGGATGTTACGAGAGGATGCGCTCGTCTCCAGAAACAGAAGTCTTTGACCAATCTTACGCTTATCAGTGAAGGGGAAAAGAGACGATACTCCTACAGGGAGAACTGGTTTGGAAGTGCCTCAAGGTCGAGCCAGAATTACCAGGAGAGAGAGGCCAAAGTTGGAAGTAGAAGCTCACTTTCCAAGTCGCTCTCAAAGTCGGTGCACCTTCTTTACCACACTGCCAGTACAACACCCCAGGTTCCTGATGTGCTACCACCTGCTGGAAGCAGCACATTGTATAGATCTGGAGGCCAGTTTACGGATGAAGACTTTGAGATTGGTAATGATGATACAAGCAAATCAGATGATGACTATGTGTCCTGCAAGTCAAATTTCACTGGCAAGAATTGGATGGAGGAGGAAGAAGAAGGCTGCCTGCGTGAGGGGACTGCCCAGTTGGATGAGGATGTCATAATGACAATGCTGGGGGACTTGGAGCAAGTACTTTACACTGATATATTAGGTAAG
Organism: Crocodylus porosus; assembly: GCF_001723895.1. Taxonomy (NCBI): domain Eukaryota; kingdom Metazoa; phylum Chordata; order Crocodylia; family Crocodylidae; genus Crocodylus; species Crocodylus porosus. Next base: position 73,885,503 of record NW_017728931.1, on the reverse strand, counting down.
CAAACTTCTGTTTGACACAGGAAAGGGAAGAGTGTTATGTAAGTGTTGGAACATATCTACCAGGAACAGACTTCTGTTGTTAACAGTAATGCTGAGAGACAGAATTGGGTTTATTTGCAGTAGTATTTAAAATGGAGTTTTAGTGTGTCCCTTTCTTGTTGGCTTTCTTTTAGCTTTAGAAACTGTAGGAATGAAGACTGGTTTCTAAATCTTTTTTGATAGCTACCCCAGTGGCAATGCAGTGTGAGAATAATTGAGCATAGCTTTTTTTAGCTATTTAAAAATAAGGTGAAATGTGTAAGTGCCACCAGTTTATTCATAAATATTTTATATCAGTTTTAGTAACTTCCCTTATTAATCTAAAATTAGAACCTTATCAAGGTTTTTTTTTTTTAAGTTGTCAATATCATGGCCTCCTTACAACTTTATCCACACATTTTCCCTCCTCCCTCTAGGTATTCTCATCCATATACATAGAACTGTGGGTGCTAACATTTCACATTCTAGCTACATCAATACACAGTGCTGAGCATTTAAAATCATCAGCCATAGGTGGTTCAAAAGAATACTATGGTTATGCTTATACTTTTCATCTCTCATTCCTTGGAAGGGTGGGTTTTTCAAAGTGTTCATTTCAGATGCTTTGTGCTGTTATCTAGGCAGATGGTTGAACTATATACACCTTTTCCTTAGGATACACAGTTTTTATCTCATCCATAGATTGTCTCATGGTAAATACTTGGACTCATATTCAGTTTAAAGATTTAGGATGTGATTTATTAAGGATGTTTAATCTAGTAAAATTTTGTCATGTAAATTGACTTAGAAATCAGATATATTCTTAACTTCGGGGGCAAGGAGAGGCAGGTTTTTATCTTTGGATGGTGATTAGGGGACTGGCAGTGAAGGTATCTGACTACACCAGATGCTGCAATTAATTGGCTGCATGACTCTGAGCAAACCCCTGAGCCCTAGTTTCTACACCTACAAAATGGGGATAATTATACCATCTTTTGCCAATTGCTTTGATATCTAAAGATGAAAATCCTATGTGGAAGCTCATCTTTTTTTTTTATGAATCCTTTATTGAAAAGGATGAAAAAGTAGTACAGAAGTAAAAATATTATTGTATTATTATCTGCTTCAGACATTAATTATAGATAGTGGAATTACCATTATCAGGATAATTGATTAAGCATTTTAAAGTAAGCATCATAGTTGGGTATCTACAAGTTTAAATTACCAGAACAGTGATTTCTGTAACTAGTCCAACCTTCTTTGAAAAATCACATTTTGATTTTCCTTTTGGAGGAAGAGGGTAGAGAAGAGAGAGTGTGTTTGTAGCTATTTATTGAGAGAATATACGATCATGAAATATATGATAGTAAATCTATGATACAGACAAGTGTTTTCAAATAGATATATTAATTGTAAGTGGCAAAGCCAAGAGTCTGTTGAGCAGATTATACCTAATGAGTAATCTGTAATTATGGTTGATATATTTTGCAGGAAAAAATAATGTAGAAAATTTTAGTGTTTTGATTTTTTTTTTTTTACTTACTCCATTTTTCTCTTTTTCTCCATCTGCAAAGCTCTTTTTGTTCTGACCCCTGGCTGACATTACCCTGTTAATCACACCATGTATAGTAACCCTGCCACACATTCAGGGAATTAATTGCATGACAAAGCAGGAAACTAGCCATAAAATTATTCCATAAAATATGTGCAGTATTTTTATAGCTAGTTTCCATCATGACTTAAATCAAATGTGTGGCAGCTCAGCAACAAACCAGAGCTGGTCCTAGCCTCCAGTGGGATGTTGGGCCTGGGACTGACAATCAGCTGATTGTCAACCCTGGCCCTGGTACCTTACAGGAGTCTGGAACCATCTCCAGTGTTATGACAGACAATCCCAGCTCTGGGACCACTCAGGGTCACACCTGGCTGTAGGAACATGTCTTTCAACTTGCCAGGGCACCATTGGGCTTTAATTTGTGGTTCCAAGAGAGTGCTTCCTGCCACATATGTGTTATGGCAGGAGGTGTGAATACTGAGATCAGGGATCAGATAATCCCATTGTACCATTAAATGGGTCTCAGTGGCTATCAGGTCATCAGGGCTAGACCTAAAAGCAAGAGAGAAATTTAAATTGGTACATTTTAGAACCTGTAAAAAATATACAAGTGCTTTCCTATACCTGATATTGAAATGTTGAGGTCAACTATCTGGTTGTTCTGAAAACATGGAGCCCACTTTTTCCTGGCCAGTTCTACCATTGGGAACTTGTAGGAAGTACGTCTTGTTGCATTTTCAGGACAGACTGGACTGATGTTCTGAGCCTTGACTGGTGTAAACAGAAGGGAAAACTATTGTTTTGTGAAATAAAATGTTTGCAATTTTGTATTATGATTTTTATTGCAGTCATACATGTAGGCCCCATTTGAGGATCAAGGATTCATTATACTAGTCATTGTACATATTTGTATTAGGAAAAGCAATTGCTTCTCTGAAGAGCTTACAACCTATGCATACAACAAGAGGTATCAGAGAGGAGCAAATGGGAAGGAAGAGATCAAAGTACCTGTGAATATTAAATACATGAAATGTTAAGAAGATAGTGAAATAACTGTCTTGTACTTGAATCATGTTTCTTGGTCCTTTTAAGTATGTATATATACACATGTATATTAGTTATATTCAGATATCCTCAGTCCTTCAAACATGAAAAGTATTGTATTTCACATTTCAAGAACAGCCTTAACTCCATCAGGAACTGAAAATCTTTACAAGTGACCAAAATCATCTAGGCACACCTGGGTTCAGATCCAGCAAGATACTTAAACCTGTTCTTAACATTTAAACGAGGAGACTTGGTTTCATTAGGACCACTCAAATGGTTAAAGTTAATATGTATAGATGTGAACAAAGTAACTAATACAAAACAACTGCATAGACAGACCTTTAGTGTACTTGGCTGGTACTGCACATCACTCACTAGGGAGGAAAAAATGTATCTGTGAAATACACAGTATTTTCATATATACCTAATGATATCAAAACATTCTTAAATATATGTCATTGATGACAGGCTGTAGAACTAGGGTAACAAGCTGCAGAACTAGGGTTGAAGGAATGACAGTAGTTTAGTTCAGGGACTGTACACATACATTTCAGATTAATAAATTTAGGGATGGCATTAAAATTGAGTTTGTAATGAACCTGATTGCAGTTTTGGATATAGGGCAATGGCTATCAATAAAAAAATATGCACACATACATACACACACACCCACAAAATGCTGATGTATTAGAGCTTTCTTACACTTAATTTTAGGTGGCTCCTGGAACTATTAACCCCTGGCTTGTCATACAACACTAGTTTTAAGCACATTTTAGTCAGCTTAAATTTGTCACACCAGTGCAGATTTATCTCTGATCCATGTTACCCAGTTCATGTTTCATTAATATAGGGCCACTCCCCACCCCATGCTGCAGCTCTCCAGCATCCCAGGATGTAGTTTTTCCCTTCTTCCCCCCATCCTCCTATTATATTTGGACAAACTTTCAACCCCCTGAATTCTAGTGCCAAAGGAGGGTTCTGGCCCTGATCTAACTCCCCCTCCTGTCCCGGGGGGAGTGACCTTCCCATCCCCAGGGGTGCAAGCCAGTGAAAACAGCCTGCAGAGCACTTGCCAGCTAGCCAAGTTCAAAGGGCATGTACAGGTCCAGGAGTGGTACCTAAGGAGGTTAGGGAGGAGCAAGATAAGGGGCCAGATTGGATCCCCATGAGCTAGGGCTTCCTTCCTGGAGCAGTAGCTCTTGAGCAAAAATGCCTTCTCTTACCACTCCCACCTCCCAGCCACCCCCCACACTTCTATCTTCATCTATAAAAACATGAGGCTTTCATTAATTTACTTCCTCTTTATTTCTTTTTAAATTCTTTTTTTTTTTATCCTTCAGTGACTGGCTGACTTTATTTTACCATCCTTCCCCCATCCCTAGTTCCTTTCCACCTCCCATTTCATTGCCCATCCCCATCCCATTAACTTTCCACCTCCTAGCTTCATGTTTCCGCCCCCCGCCCCCAAACCCATCTCTCACAGACCACCGGATAGATCAGGGATAGAAGCCTGTCTTGGCTCACCAGCCCTGTAGAGGCAACTCACAGCTGTAGTTCCTAATCAGGCTCCTGCTCACCAGCTCTCTTATGACAAATCACAGGTGTTTAGGTGGGGGACAGTCAGAGAAGGTTTTTAGCCTTAAGGTGTAACTGCTTCAAAGTTGAGCTAGCAGTAACTTGGATCCACATCTGAGCAGCTCAAAGCGCAACGTGTAATAAGGCCATTAGATTATTTTGGCCAATACCTTTTGAGAAATAATTGACTTTTCATTCCAAAAGTTGTCATTTGAAATTTCTGTGCCATAATTTCATTCCAAATTAGAACAAAAAACTGAGATATCAAAAATTTCTGATGGAACATAAATTTTGAAAGGTTCTGATTTAGGAAATTGTGACTATATCATTTTCTTACTGTCAAATGGTTTGATTTTGAAAATGCTGACAGCATAATATAAGCATAAAGAAATTAATTCTAACAGGTTTAAACAAAATAATTTTAGTGTGACAAAAAATAAATATTCCTATTTTATTGAAACCAAAGGAGAAGGACTAAAAATTTGGTTCAGGATTGAGTAAAAATAGCATCATAATTGTTACATTCCTAAACTGTTCTATTTTAATTAAATTGCTTTTTCCCACAGAAGATCGTAACATAAATATATTTGTAATTATATTTACATATATCTGTTTTAATTATAGACTTAGGGCTAAAATCAAATAGACAGTGTAGGTGCCTAAACTTGATTTAGAAATATAATTTAGGGCATCCATACATGTGGTTAGAGGTGGAGAGGAGGGTACTTTAATTAGATTGGCTCTGAGAGCTGCTGTAATGTAAATGCCCACAGCACCACATGTATTCAGCATCCCATGCTTCAAAATGGTGGCAGGGGTGCTTTAATTAAAGCTTTACTTAAAAGGCCCCTGCCACCATTTTAATACACGAGGATGCTGAATATATTTGACGCGGAGGCTGCTGGAGCATGCTAATTAGCACGCTCCAGCAGAACTGAAGCAGACTCAATTAATTGATTAATTAGCACGCATTAGAGCAGAGATCTGTCACATATATAGGTGAGGTGCCTCAGGTAAAAAAACCCAAAAAACTGCAGTCCTAACTGACCCTGCTCAGTGGCTACAAGAACGCTTTGACACCTAGATTTATTGGATGTCTCCATTTTTGCCTGAAAAAATTGCTAGGCACCTACAATTTAACTACTGTAAAATGAATAAACAACCCAAGTAAGCAGCAAGAGGAACTTGTTTCTGTTGCCTAACAGTTATAGCATTTCCTGGGGTGGGAGATCTCTTGTTTTCCACAGCCTCGCTGGCAGAACTCCTTATGTAATAAATCAATCATTGGCTAAAAATAGAAATAACCTTGGCCATATGGGTCAGAACACATAAATCTCCATTTCCAGGAGAGTATCCACTTCACGGGATGAGTCAGGCTTGCTGGATGCCCTTTGTGCTCCGCTGTTATAGTACTCTTGCCTACCAATAGGCTAGCTCCAATAGGATGCATGCAGGGCCCTGTTGATTAGGTCATACTTCTAGGAGGTGGGAGATATTTGAATACTTCCAGGTTGGGGGAAGCCTGGAGTCTGCCACTGTCTCTGACTTCCTGGGGAAATATTTTTTGCTTTCTGGCTTTATTTAAGAGGAAAGGCTATGGGAAGAGGGCATATAATGCTTTATTCCAGGGGTCAGCAGTTGTCAGGAGCACTGGGTTTGGGGCACTGCTCTTGACAATATAAAATGATGTTAATAAAATTAGGAATCAAGGCATAAAACAATCATTGCTGAGAGAAGGAATTTTCACCTAATGTTCAGTATTATATAAATTGCGAAGAGAATTATGTTTTTTCCCCGCCCTTGTTTGAAGTAGCAGACATTGGACCCTGCCAGAAGCAGTATATTGGGCCTGATAAACCAAGCATTAGATTAAATACTATAGATTTTATTTCTGTATTCTTTAAGGTTTGAGTCTGGGAGTGGGGGAGGGAAGGAATTAAACATATCTGTAGTAATTAAATATCATTATGCAAAGGAAACAATAATACAAAAATAAAGAAACTGTAGATAAATGTGATACTTGATTTTAATAAAGTATTTTCTGTATTTGTTTACTTTAAAATATCTATCTGATATTTTGTCATTATACATTTATTTTGATTTTCCAGTAGACTTAGATGCTTTCATTTTGTGGTGCATAGTGTTGTGACACATGCATTTTATTTTTATCCCCTTTCTTTTTGGTGTGGTGAAAAGAAGGTTTGAGTCTGAGAGAAATTCTACAAGCATTGACACGAAGGGCCAAAACCTAGGTGATCATTTTGGTCCCCTTCAATTGTTGAAATCTGTAAATGTATACTTGATGCTTAGAATTAGACACTTTGTGTTATCAGCTTCCTGATGGCTTGCTTGCAGTTTGCTGCAGACAGTATGAAGAAGCAGGGAGAGGAAGACTGAAAATCTCAGTATCATCAACAGATGCATGCACTCTGTACAAGCAGTCCTCCCTCCCCCAACCCTTTGTCTCAAAGTGCTGGCTGGGGGCAGCAAAGCCTGGAAAAGACTGCTTCCCTCTCCCCCTCCCTCTGCAGGCACACCCCAGCTGGGAACTGTGCAGGCAGGGTAAGGGTTTAAACCCCTGCCTAATCAGAGTGTCCTGCTGGGGCCTGGCCACAGCCCCCCTCAGCTCAGCACTGGTAGGGAAGGGAGGACTTGCTCCAGCACCCCCTGGCATTTAGCCTGAGCTACTGCAGACATGTGTCTGCATTTCCTGAGTGAAAAGTGAATGTCTATCCACTGCAAATCAGTTCAAGCTCTGCCTTTTAGATTAGCCTACAAAGAGTAAATCAACTGAAGCTCAAGCTTTTTGAATGTCTGTCCCTAGCTCCTAACTCCAAGCACAATTTACAGGAGGATCTGTAGGGACACTTACGGTTTTGAAAATGAGTTTTTAACCATCACCAAAACAGGTGATTATTGTATGTGTGTGTAGTATTAGTGGAGGGTTGAGCATTTGATCGTTTTACAGGGGTAGATGGATATGCATACTCTGGGAGCACGTATGTTCATATTTTAAATTATACCTATAATATGTATGCATTCATATATGTACATATATTCATAACATATGTGGCAGATAGCAGCTATGTACTTCATAGATACTTATTTATATGCAGACATAAGAGTGCACACACACAGAGAACCTATATTTATACTGTTGTTTTTTTCTAGGGGAAGACCCCGAAACAAGAAGAATGAGAACAGTAAAGAATATAGCAGATCTGAGACAGAATTTAGAAGAAACTATGTCCAGTCTTAGAGGCACCCAGATAAGCCACAGGTATTATTTTTTGCATAGACTGCTGAAATTTTGAACTGTAGAAGAATGTTGATTACCAAGAATATCAGGCTTACTGTTAAAGTAATCCAAGAGAAACCAAACATTGAAATATTGTAACTGCATTATTTTTGTGGTTGAGGGTTTTGTCACAGTAATTTGGATATAAGTGTTCCGTTTATCCTTCTATTGAAAGTGTCTTATAGAGCTTTTGTAAGACTAAGCAACTTTTAGTGAAAAAGATTTTGGGGTTTGTTTGTTTTTTCAGTTTTAGTTTCCAAACTTCTGCCATCTTTTTAACCTTTCTTTTTTTATTTTTTAGAAAGTGAGTGGCCACAGTTCATTGATTTCTGTTTTGTTTGGCAGCACCTTGGAGACAACTTTTGACAGCACTGTGACAACTGAAGTGAACGGGAGAAGCATACCAAGCTTGACGAGCCGCTCCACACCAGTGACTTGGAGGCTAGGTCAAGCCAGTCCTCGGCTACAGGCAGGCGATGCCCCATCCTTGGGTGGTGGTTACCCTCGCAGTAGCACTAGCCGCTTCATACACACTGACCCTTCGCGATTCATGTATACCACGCCTCTTCGACGAGCAGCTGTTTCTCGCCTTGGAAACATGTCACAGATTGACCTAAATGAAAAAGGAAGTGGTGATCTGGACATGTCCTCTGAAGTTGATGTTGGGGGTTACATGAGTGATGGGGACATTCTTGGGAAAAGCCTCAGAACTGATGACATCAACAGTGGGTAAGAGACATTTTTTGCCATATGAAACCCTAATGAGGCACAGGCCAAATTAACTGGATTTTTAAAATAATTTCATTAGTAGGAGCAGGGGCAGATTCTAAGTGGCATTAATAAGCAGTGTTTATTGGCATTTTCACGGTTGTCTGGTGAAATCCAAGCTTTATTCCATTCTGCTTCAGGCTTCGGATTTTTTTCAGTATTATTCTTTCATTTTTTTAGATGACAGATGTGGTATTTTTGAATGGGGCTAATGAAGGGCGCTTACTGACAGGCCTGACTTTCTCTGTTTGCATGACAGATGCTGTCTATTGTAGCTTTGTGCAGCAATCCTTTAACATAGTTCTTCAACTGTGTATATCACTTCTGACCCATAGGAATACTCTTCGAGACAGGAATATATGAGTCACTACTTCCTTCTGGTTTACCCAGAAGCATAGAATGGCAATTATTTTTATTTTTGCTGACTATTTTTGTTTGATTGATTTTTGAGAACTGGTCTCAAGCTAATGCTGAAAGGAGTCTGCTATACTTGTTGCACACAGAGGTTTTAAGTCCTGACTTACTACCCTAAAAAACCTTTGAAGTTTTTTTTTGAAAAACTAATCATGTTCTTGGCTAAATCTTATGTACACATAAGAAAGATTCTTTTCTCTAGGGTAGCAGACAAAACCCCTGTGCATGTGTGCTATTTGTACATTCCTGTGTAAAGTACTTTAAGAATCTTCTATGAGTTCTGGAAATGCCAATGGAAAATTTAAGGTGGGGAAAAGGCCTTGCTTTCATTATTATCAATATCTGAAATACCCTTCACTGCTTCCTAATTTACAAGGTAGTATATGTTAGGCAAAGTGCAAGTCAAATGGTACCTAGCATAGTAGGTATGCTATTTTGTGGTAATCTTAACAGAAAATTAGAAACCTTTAGAAGACCTAGATAGTTTGAATAAACTGGGCTTTTGCTAGTAAGATGGAATGAAGATGAAGATTGAACTACTTCCAGTTATAAGTTGAAGCATGTTGAAGTATGCTATAACAATGCTTTAAGTACACTGTGGGTTTTTTTCAATGGCTTTTCCAGTCTAATGTCTACATGTCTTTCTGTGGTGCATTAAACTTTGTTTCCCGAACAATTTAAGCAGTTAAGCTGTTTCAGCATGCACACAGAGTCATGACAGGGGAATGATTGGGACAGTGGGTGGTGATAATACAGGATGTACTACTCTTGAGCTATGTTGGCCAACAATATCCACAACATGGCATTTTTAGCAGATATGTACAATCATAAAAATCAGTGTTGGAAGGGACCTCAGGAGGTCATCTAGTTCAATCCCAAGCTCAAAGCAGGACTGTCCCCAACTAAATCATCCTAACCACAGCCTTATCTAGCCAGGTCTTAAAAGCCTCCAAGGATAGAGATGCCACAACCTATCTAGGTAACCTTTTCCAGTGCTTTACTACCCTCCTAGTAAGAAAGTTCTTCCTAATAGCTAACCTAACTTTTCCATCCTGCAATTTGAGACTGTTGCTCCTTATCCTGTCATCTGCTGCCACTGGGAACAGTATAGGTCCATCCTCTGTGGAACCCACCTTCAGCTAGTTGAAGGCCACTGTTAAATCCCCCTCAGTCTTCTCTGCTCCAGACTGAAAAAGCCCAGTTCCCTCAGTCTTTCTTCATACATCATGTGCCCCAGCCGCCTCACCATTTATGTTGCCTTCCTCTGGACTCTCTCCACTTTGTCTACATCCTTTCTGAGTGGGGGGCCCAAAACTGCACAAACTACTCCAGATGTGGCCTCACCAGTTCTGAATAAGGAGAATTATTACTGCCCTTCATCTGCTGGCAACACTCCTACCAATGCAGTCCTGTACACCGTTAGCCTTCTTCACAACAAGTGTGCACTGTTGGTTCATATTCAGCTTATTGTCTATATAGGACACCATATGTCCAGGATTAAATAGTGACATGAAGAGAAGAGGGAGAAGACGGCACTCAGAATTATATAGTTGAGCCTGCTCTAATCAAAGTACGAAAAAGAAATAATGAGAAATCTGATGCTTCCGTGCCAGGTTTCTGTAGCCCCCTAACCTCACACCTGGAAGCTTCCCAGAAGTGAAACCAGGCAGAAACAGGAACTTGCTACAGGATACATGGTAATGTGTTTAAATCACAGGAATACAGATTTAGATTAGATCTCAGGAAGAAACATTGGAAATGTAACAGGAGGGCAATAGAAAAAGCTTTTTAAGTAAATTGTGGAACCCTCTTAATTGGGGGAGTTGAGAAACAAATGGTATAGGCATCTTTCTGGGATAGTTTTGGAATAGCAAATCCTGCTTCTGTGTTGTGATTTGTATGGGATTTCCTTAGGGTCCTCTCCAATACTATGATTCTGTGAAACCCCTTTTTCCATAAAGAAAAATATAAAGTATGATTTCAATGAGTGTAAGGCCTCATTAAAAAAGAGAGGAGCCTTTGCAGTGCTTGATGTAAAATGCATTATTTAGTTTATCACATTAGAAAATGAATAAAGTAATCTTGTGTTTGTGATATTTGCCTCACATCTGTAATAATGATAACTCAATGTGCAGTAAGTAGCTGTGTGCTCAGTTAACATTTTTTAGGTACAGTAGATGTTAAAAACAAGTTAATAAGCTCTAAAAATTCAAGATTCATTGGGGCATGTAAAGTCTTATCTCTCTTCCTCTCTCCCATTTTCAGTTTAATTACTTTAAACACTTGGGGATAAGAATCCAGTAGTAATTAGAAATTAGTGTGAGAAAGTTCTGTTTCACATGTTAAATCTCAACACTGAGACAGAGAAGCGGTTTCTTATAAACTAGGTTGTGCTTTAACCACAGTTGTATTTAATGTGTAATTCCACAGCCACAGAATTTGCTGCACAATTTACCTCGCTACACAATTTAGTCCAGAATGTAAGGTTTGTTTTTTTTTAAAAGAACACCTCTATGTTAAAAGAAAACCTTCAACATGTGAAATAAATGTAAGCAATGTGGTTCTTTTTTCTGCAGTTAGTTTGAAACTAGGGGTTGAGAAAATTACATTTTGTATCATGAACTGCAGTGTAGTAGAAGAGTTGGTGTTATGGACATTATCATGTTTTAATTTAAAAACAAACAAACCAACCCCCAGTGTAATAATAACCCTTGAGGCCGTTTCAGAATTTTGATCTAATTTTCGCTATGAAGTACATGGGACATTATACAAGCAATATATGTAACATATGGCATTTAAGCCCATTTAAATGACTTGTGGCAGCATTGTTTTCAGCATAAGTAGATCCTCCAGTGGCATATACTTAGCATAGCCATTTCCATGCCACCTTCTACCAGGTGTTAAGTACAATGAGCATGCATCCTGATAATTTTTAACGTTGTAACACTCCTATTGGCCAGGAGAAGTTGTCCTCAGTGAAAGCCCATGGCTGGGGAGGGGCTGGACCAACATGAATCTGTCCAGAGATGGATTGAATTAGGGTGACCACCCATCCATAGGCGATGCATAGGGGGTGCACGTGCACCCCCCGAGAGTGCTGGTTCCCCCCCCCGAGAGCTAGCACTCTTGACTTAGGTGATGGGGGGGGGCAGGCAGAGTGCTGGTGCCCCCCCAAGAAGTGCTGCTAACACTTCCGGGCTTGGCATCCAGCCACAGGGGGACCCTTCCCCCCCACCACCGAGAACACTGTGGCTGCCTGCAGACATGCTCAGCTTGCCCTTGCCACCAATGGCAGCGTGGCCATCTGCCAGTGGCCCCCACTCATCACTGCCACGACCCCACTGCTACTGCCACTGCCACCTGCGGGCAGTCATCATGCCACCCCAACCTCAGGAGGCACGCGTCGCTTATGCACCAATCCCTTATTGGACAGAACAGTCCTAGAATGGGATCAAGTCCTTGTCTTGAGCTGCACAACTCCAGGACAGCATTTGTCTCAGTTTTGCAGCATTGTGCAGAGATCCAGGTTTCCCCTTGCAGGCTGGCAGCATTCCAGCCTGCTAGGGCTGCTTGGGGCTGCTGGGAGTGGGACATGGGGTGCCATGTACATGTGCATACCTGTACACATGCATGTGGCCAGGAAAGAGCTGGGAAGCCTGGAGAGCAGCTCCCTGCCAGTAAGTCTCTGGTGGGAACATGGGGGGACAGATAGAGGCCCCCAGTGGTGAAGAAGGGAGTGAGGCTGGGACTGGATGCACTGCCCAGCCTGGATGGTACATCAGGCCTCAGGGCCATGGTGAGAAGTAGAACAGCCACAGACGGCTCATCCAGGGGACATGGGGGAGGGAGGCTCCCTGCCATTGCATGCACTCCTGGGGGGAGAGTATTGGGGGCATGTGCCTCCCAGATTTGTGTGCAGGGCAGGTGGATGCAGGCTGCCTGCTGTGGCCTCAGGGCTCCTCACCCTGCTGTGTTTCCCTTGGGAGCCCTGCACCACCATAGCAATGCACCTCCTGTCCACCCAGCAGCATGGAGTTGTTCCCCCACTGCTGTAGGCAAACAGGGGGCATGCAGCCAGCACAGGGCTCTTGAGGGAAGGAAAGCAGGGCAGGGAGCCCGAGGCTACAGCACACAGACCGCATCTGACCTGCTCAGCTCTGGTCCAGTCATGCTGCCAGCAGCAGGGGAGGGGGAAGCCCGGCATGTGTCCTACCTTCCAGTTTGGAAGAGGTGGTCACCCTAGATTGAATACAGTCCTGTTTTGTGCTGTGTCTAGAGATTGATTGAATAGCCCTGGTTGTGCTATGTGTACTGTGACTTAAGCTGTAGTGTGGTACTTGAGGCTAGGTACAGATGTTACGCTTATTGTGCGGTAAGTGCACTGCAGCCATAACTGAATAGATGGTTATGGCAGATAGAGCACTGTAAAAATGGTGTATCCTGCTCTAAGATAACCGTGGATGGATGTAGTATTAGACATCAGCACTTTATATTAGAGTGCTGTAATGAACATCTGTACCAGATCCCATTAAGACTCACATGCTGGCAACGCATGGAGCTTTGCAGCACCCCTGCCACCCTCTCCCCCAGGCCCTAGCCTCAGCCAGAGATCATTTAATCTGCTGAAGCATTGGGCCAGCCCCACCCCTGGGTTGTCACTGCCAGGAGTCAGTGAGGCCTGTGTCCCCTGGCCCACCCATGTGCTCCCTTCAGTTACCACAAATCTGTCCACACAAAGAAAACCGCTTATTGCTGAATTTCTCGTATTGCATATTGTCATGGGTGCAGTTGAGCAAGTGCTGAATGTGCTTCAGTTGGTATTTTGCCTTTGCTCACAGTTAATCTGTCTTAAGAACTGATTCATCTGCACCGATTTCTGGCAATGGGCAAGTTCCCTAATGGATGTGAGACATTTGACATAAAATTGTGTTTAAATCCTGGCTATTTAACATGATTCAGAATGGCATCCAAATAAGTTTGGCGATGAAAATGCCTCCTAAATCCAGTCTCTACCAAGGTACTCAGTAGTTCTATAACACTGTCAAACTGTTTTGTGCTTTTAAAATGCTGTTTTAGAGTCCCTGGTATAGACAGGAACCCCAACTCCTATTACTATAAAAAGAATATTTGAACAGGCCCAAAATGTACAGCAGTATACCTTACATACTAATACTGAGATGGGCAATTATTTTGGGCGGAGGGCTGCTTACTGAGTTTTGGCATGCCATCAAAGGCTACAAGTATAGCTCCATCCCATGGTTGCCACCTTGGGACCAGAAGTCCCATGTGCTAACCCCTAACCTTTGCCACTGGAAATCCCTCCCCTTCCTTCTCCCCCCCCCCCCCCCCCGGTCTCCGCCCCCCCCCGGGGCCCCTTTTTTCTCCCCCCCCCCCCCTCCCCCCCTACCCCCCCCCCTTCCTCCCCCCCCCCCCCCCTCCAGGTACTCCTTTCAGCAAGGGTTTACCATCTTGGAGACAGAAAAATACCAAATTATATTCTAAAAATCAAACACCTACTAGAATGTTCATTAATTTCATTTAAAAAAATATTTTTGTCCTGATTTACATGTGTTTGTGTAGTGCACATAGAGGTGATTGCACAATAGTTTAAAATGAAGTCTTACTCTTGTATATTGTGGGGCAGGGGGGTATAGGTTTGTGGGTATGTGGGGTGTGGGGTTTGTGGAGGATGGATAGGCATGGGGGATATATGTGGGGTGAGGGAGAATGTGGGTGTGTGGGTGGGTATGGGTCGATATGGGGTATATGGGGTTTGTGGGGGGTTGTGAGTGTGTGGAGAGAGGGTGGCTGGGGAAGGTTGTGGCATGTGTGGAGGGGGAGGTTTTGCCCACAGCCTCCCTATGGCAGGCAGACCACCCCCGCCCAGCACTCCTCCAAGCCCAGGCTACACGCTCCTGCCACTCCTGGCCCCGGGGCACTGAAACAGCCCCATGCTCCCACTTGCAGCCACTTCCCCCTCCATTTGCCACCACTGCCCTTCTACTGCTTCCCCATCCTTCCCCACTCCCCATCACTTGTTGCTCCGGCACCACCTCCCAGTTGTACAGCTGAGACTACAGGATGCAGCAGGAGCCATTGCATGGAGCCAGCTGAGAATTGCAGAGGTCAGGCTGGCTTCTGCTATAGCCTGTGGTCCTGTTTGGCATTGCAGCCAGGAATCGTGTGGTGCCAGAGCCACCGGCGGAGGGGTGGAGGGCAGGCAAATGCTGTGGCAGGCTAGGGGGTGAGTGGGAGTCAGTGGGAGGGCAGAGCGCGACAGCTGGGCAGGTGCACGGGGTCACACCAGTGTCCCAGGGCAGTGCCAGTGGGGCCCAGTGTAGGGTGGAAGGAACATGGGGTGGGGCCTGGCAGGGCTTCTGGAGCTAGGCCAGGCTGTGCCAGCAGGAAGAGGGGGAGCCAGCTTGGCTCCAGAGCCCCTGTCAGCCTGTGCCTTGTGCTACTGCTGCCTCCACTGGCCCTGGCCCTGGGACACTGGCACGGGCCCCGTGCTCCTGCCTGACTGTCGCTGTACTCCCACATGCCTGCTCACTGCCCCTTCCCCACTGACTGCTGCAGCTTCCCTTGCAGTACTTCCCTGCCTGTGGCTGCTGCCGCTCCTCTCCAGCCCTTGGCTGGCCACTCTGGTACCATGTGGTTCCCAGCTGCAGTGCTGGGATCACAGCAGCCAGCTCAGCCCAATCCTGAGAACTGGGGCAATAGTCTGTGGTCCTCCCCTACTTCTCCCCCCACCTTTCTTACCTGGATTTCCCTCTAGCAGAGGGAGGTAGGAACACCCGCATGGTCCCAGGCCAGAACACTCTGCTAGGCAGGGGCTTCCGGCTGGGGATAGGAGGGTTATGGCTGGGCAGGCCTTGCTTTTGCAGCTGCTGAATCCTGCCGGTGACTTACAATGAGTCTTACTCCCCCTGGCTTCTGTCATCTTTGACAGGCAGCCAGGGGCAGATAAATAGTAATTTTCTAAGTTTTTAGGTGCCCTGCGGGCCAGATAGAATGGCCTAGCATATTTTGCCTGCCCCATACTAATATGTAGCATCACTATGTCTCAGCTTCTCTGGGGAAACTGAATATACATATAAAATGTAGAAGATGACTGTGCTCTGTGCTCAATACATGATGTAGGACCAGAAACCCATGAGTCCAGCTCACAGACATAAAGTCCCAGAAGCCTTGGATGCATTTAATATCCCATAAAGAAGTAGAGAGTGTTTCTCTGTTCCCATTTCTTAAAGTCAATTTCTAATAATTCTGGTCACTCAAGTAATGGTTTGGAACCACATGTACTTGATGGAAAGTTATTTCAGAAAGTCTGTTACAGAATTTGAGGCATGCTGCTCGGAGTTCGACAGATGTGTACATAGAGCAGCTGAATCCAGGAACTCTATTTTTTGTCAAACTCCCTACATCTTTTGTTTTATTAGTTGCTTTTCCTGGCTATATGAATAATAATATCCAATGGTCTTGCTAGCCTTAACATAGCATTCTTGTCTTAGAGCCATTCAGAAATTACACAAAAACCCTCTGGGACACAGTGCCTATGATGTTCTCCTTAGGAAACACCTGAAATTCTTCAATGGGAGGAAAGCAAATTCTTTTCCCACCTTCCCAATCTGCTGCCTTCAAAAGAAGCAGTGATTTTTATTTTCCTTTCTGAGCCCAGTAGATTCCCTAATATATGTTCAGAATTTAGGAAGCCATCAGATATACAGGGCTCCTAAAGCCCTAGTTAATGGAGGCAGTCAGGTTGTCTCATTTGCAGGCCCTAGAAAGGATGACTTGGGATCATGAGGTATTTGGTACTGTTTCAGTATTACATCAGGTTTTTTTTAATTGTCTAATTACCTGGCATCTTAACGTTAGCAGCTGGTAGGAGGCATTGTGTGTCTAAATGACAGGCAGTGAAGCCATTGCCTTCCATGCCAATATAATATATTGTTAACTAAGAAATTCTTTGAAGATTTCCAAAGACATTGTTTGCCCGCAGGACAGTAACACTCCCCTTGTGTGTTTTCTGAAGTGGTCTAATAAATAGTGCAGTGAACTCTGGGGAAGTCGGGGGGGAGGTGTTTATTTGTTTGGGGTTTTTTTTAAGTTTACCATGCAGTCCTTCAGTAACATGCAAGTTGTTGAAATGTAGTAGTATTTAAACCTGAAATTGGGCTTGTCATTTTTCAAGGATTTATGGCCTGATCCTGCACTCATTGAAGTAAGGGGTAATTTTCCTTTGATTTTAAATGGAGTGGGATTGGGTCTTTGTACTGAACTGATTAGTTTGTAAGTTACATATATCTCAAGCCAGTCTTTGTTTTGTCGCCTGGCAATGAAATAGAGAAATAGCCTGACCTGAAGAAAATCCCATCTTCAGCTGGGAGCACTTGCAAATAATCAACAGTTCTACAGTTTGATGAAAGGGGGAGAGATGACAGAAAATTCAGAGGTGAATGAAGCCAACTATGTCTTATCAGGTGAAACTGCTGAACTCTATACAGCAGGGGCCTGCGGGTCTGGAGTGAGGGGCACCAGCAAGGCTGGGAGGAGTGCAGGGGGCTGTGGGTCTGGAGTGAGGGACACGGGAAATGGGACAGGTGACTATGGGTTGTGTGTGCAGGGCACTGGCAGCACGAGGGGCTGCAGGTTGAGAGTGAGGGGTACCAGGAAGGGGTGGGGGGCAGGGTACTGCTGTTTGGGAGTGAGGGCATTGGCAGGACTGGGGTCAGTGGGTCTGGAGTGAGGGCAGAAGCAGGGCTGGAGGGTGTGTTGCATGTCAGTGAGGGGGAACAGAGTGGGCAGGGCACTGCCATGTCACTGCCCCCTTACCATTATAGCCCCCCCCCGCCCCCCAGTGACAGATGTCCTCTTTTTTGGACCTGGAAATATGCTAACCCTATTAAGAGCCAGGTATGTATGAAGGTGAAAATTTGGAAGCAAAATCTGGCCTGAAATATTGTAATACTTTTAATACTACTCACTGCCAGGGATGTATTTGGTAGCCGTGTTCATCTGAGACCAAAAAAAAGCAAAATTCTAGAACTCTTGGTTCAGAAATGATACATTTTATTAGAGCAACTAAGAAACTCCAAAAAAAAAAAAATCCTTTTTTCTGCAAGCTTTCTGGCTCTCACGCCCTTCATTAGGCTTAGGGAAAATTAAAGATGGTAAGAAGTCCCCATAGGTGAGAAATAAACTTCATTTTTGTACAGAGGAAGCTGAAGGTGGAAGGCTGCCCCTCTGGGTCCATGAGAGTGTCTTTGTGGGTTGCTGTTTGTTATGCAGATAAGGCAGGATTCCTTCCTTGGTGGTGTCAGATGGCAAACAGGGAGGTGTAGAAATTTTTGTTCTTGTTCAGTAATGAAGTTTAAAAGCCAGAATTGGCTAAAATTCAGCATCTTCCATGTTTCAGGGATAAATTTGGTTGCCATGTTGCCAAGATGAAAAGAAACGCAGATCCAGTAATGCGGAAAAAGATAATTTTTTGCAATTTCTTAGTTGGTGTAATAAAAGATACTATCTCTAAAACAGGAGTTCTAGAGTTTTGTATTTCTTTAATAGTACTCTGCTTTCTTACTCTATCCAAAGATTTTTTGGGGGAATAAAATAAAAATAAAAGGAAACTATTTCTTGTTTTGGATATCTGTAGTCCACAATATCCACTGTCTCCATCTTACATTCTCCAAAGTGATTTCATTTGAAGTAGTAAGTAGTTGCTTACTTCATAGTTTGTCTATAAGGAGCAAATGTACCCTGCCTTCTGCCTGTCTTCAGATAAGCCTGACACCTCTCTCAAAAGAATTTTGTGATTTCCTGACGCAAACAGTATCTTGTTCAAACCACGTTTGTGTTTGCTTGAGATTTTGGTTAGATCTGAACGTTGAACCAAAATTTCTGTGATTTTGCCTAATACATTCAAAAATCACTTTGCTTAGAAAAGTGTTAAAGCCTTAAATATGACATTTCAATTTGATGCATTAAAGTCTTGGATCTAAGCTTGGCATATGGTTTTGATTCCAGCACTAAAATAATTCTGCTTATGTGATCTCTTCTTATTTCTGTCTCATATCACCTTTGTATCATCCTTCCTTTAAAAATTTCATGCCTCTCTATACTACATCTGCCAACACTATTCATCCCAACTTTCTACCTTGCTCAGGTTTGTAAACTACATATCTAGATGTATTATTTTTTAAGTATCAAAATTAATTTGTAATAATGCAATACAACCACTTGATAGTGTGGTCCCTTGTGCCTTCTCATTTGTGACATCTATATTTATATTGAAATTTCCTCAAAATGGAGTTTTTACAATGTTAATAAAGGATGGGGAAAGAAAAAGTAAAAGTGAAAAAATTAAAATGAATGAAATTAGGAGAGTATTATTTGGAGTTGAAATTCATAACATGCAGTCTAGAGTCCACTACACTAACATCCTCCATCTTATGAGGTCTAAAGTAAGTTTGGCCCTAAATATTTGCCATTGCTTTTTTTACACACGTGCACACACACACACACAACCCAGGCATTTGGGACACACACAGGCCCCAGGCAACCAGGACATGCATAGAAGCATGAATATGCACACCCATCCACATACACACACAACCCATGCACCCAGGACATGTACAGAAGCATGCATGTACACACGTACACACGTATGCTTGTGCAGAACCCAAACATCCAGGGCATGCACATACGTAAATAGAACACAGGCATCCAAGACACCCACAACCCTTCAAAACTCAGGCATCGGGGAAATGCACACATGCGTGCATGCACGCGCATACACACACACCAGGAATCCAATGCGCACACACATATATTTAGCAGGCACAGGGTGTGCTAGCTGGTCATGCACAGGGCGGCTGGCTTGCAGCTATGAGGGTACAAGCCATGATGAACCACTGCCATATCACATCCATGTGGGTGGCCATGATGTCCCCCAGCCTCCAGTGAGATGCACAGAGTGACCAGCAGGACCTGACACAGCTCCTGGGCCTCCCTTCATGCAAGCCAGGAAATGAAGGCACATGCAAGTCACAACAGCAGGGAGTTGGGGTGTGGTGGCCCATGACCAGCAGCTGATCAGGATGCCTCAGCAGTTTGTTTCCATTCAGGAATCTATGAGCATATGCAGACGAAACAGGAGCCCTAAGTGGACGCAATGGGTTTTTAAAAACACTGCTTCAATTTAGGGCAAAGTAAACCCCTGTGCTATGTACAGCTGTGTTACCTGCCTCTCCGGTGGCAGGGAGGGGAGGACAAGCTGCCAGTGGGTGGCGTGGTCCCTGGGCTGCAGGGGCAGAGGTGGTTGGTGCTTCCCTTTGTAGCAGTGGCAGCCCCCACCAGGGGCACCTGCCTGCAGACACCTGGCTTAGGCAGTCCCGAGGGATACCACAGATGTGGAGGGAAGGACCAGGTCCTTGTGCAGCTCATGCAGGCAGGCAGGCTCCAGGGGAAAAGAAAAACAACAAAAATGTTCAGGCTCACTGTTTTTATTTTCCTTTGGTGTAGAGCCTGCCTTCCCGGGCTGCTACCAGGCTGCTTGCATGGGCTGCCTGCACAGTCCCTGAGCCGCACTGAGCCCAGTGCTTCGCTCCATGGCTGTAGAGCAGCAAACTAAAACTCCTTGGAGATGTTTTAACTTGCTGTGCCCCAAAGTCATTTAAGGCACATTACACTACCAAATGTGCTACAGCAGCTGGAATTAACACGCAGTATGCTGCTGACGTGTGCAGACACAACACCATTAAAGCAGTGCAAAAGCGTTTAACCTGCTTTAACTTGTCATGCACATGTACCCCTTGTTTTATCTACATGCCCTTTTGCATCCACTGGGAGGTGTACAAGAGCCCTCCCACCACTTGCTGAGCTCAGCCCATGCAGGACAGAGCTTCCATCTCAGGTTTCTTGAACACCTGTGCTTAACCTAAAAGTCTATGTTGGATTATTAAAGTAACATTTTTATAGGTTTTATAGATTTTATAGGCTATAGGTTCATCAGTTTATGCCCATGGGAATCTTATATTAATGGTGATTTGTGTTGGGAAAGAAGTCTAATGAATCCTTTAACTGTTCTCATAGCACTGTGCCAGAACTGATGTCAGTGTGCATAAGCCAGTGATTCTTAACCGGGGTGCCACAGCAGTGGAGTGCCACACAATGTTAGCAGTGTTAAGTGTGCAAATGTGATTCTCAAGATAAGCCTGGAAATTTCAAATAGGACTTCATAGTGTTAAAAACATTCTGACCTGCTATGGATTTTCTGAGTTCTTTACAATAGAAGAATTACCCTACTATTTTTCTGTAGTCAAAAAAGGTAATGAGTCAAAACAAAGAACTGGCATTTTCTAAGGAGTGCCTTGAGTCTGTCAAGGGGTGTCTTGAGTCTAAAAAGATTGGGAACCACCAACCTAAACCATTCAAACTAGAGGGATGTCTGCATTTATTCTGAAAAAAATCAGTTATGCTGTCCATACAGTCTTCCAGTGTGGTTCTAATTTTTATAATCACTAATTCTTCCAGTATTTCACCAAATTTACCAGTATATATTAGGATTATTTATTATTTATTACCATAGGTATATACAGATTTTACAAAACACAAGCATACCATGCATCAAAGCCTCACACCACAGTGAAGATCAACAAGATAAGAAAAGAAGGGACATGAAAAATGAGACCATAAATTGATAATCTTTTAGAAGAATAATGCAGAGGTCTTGGGGATTTTATAGTCTTGTGGTATTATTTAATTAAAAACATCAAAGATTAAAACCACTTTAATGATGACTGGGCTTTAGTCAAGTTTTACATAAATGCTCACTGCTTCCTACAATTCAGTCACTTTTAATGGGTGACTTACATTCTTGCTGTATTTTTATTTTTAAATTTAACTCATTACACTACAAAGAACACAGTATAAATCAGCCAAAAAAAAAAAAAGCTGATGACACTTCTGATCAGACTGGAAAGGCCAGCCATCTTCCAGGGCCTATGCAAAGGTTCTTGGCTTGTCTGACTGTACCTGAGTAGAAATTGCAGGTTATCCTCTGCTCTCTTGTTTAGATGGACAGAAGACCCTGCCCATCTTGGCCAGAGGCCTTGTTTTTTAATTCAAGTACTATCATTCTTTAGCCATCATCTCAAAACTCAAGACAAATTTATGAATAGGCCTGTGAGCCCTTTATTCAACACAAAATTAGCAAAGCATTTTTCTCTGTATTAAACACAAAAAGTCAAACGATCCTGGAGAAAGAAGAAGAGCTGCTCCACTCTAATCTTACTTTGCTGGGTACAATGAAAGGCCAAAGTACAGAAGTGCCATCTAATTTAATATCCTTATTTTAAGCTTTGATTTAAGGTTTGATCTAAAGCTTAGCTTTAGTAAAAAATATGATTGCCAGATGGCTGTTTCCTGGTAATTGATTGCACATTTATTTTCAGATACATGACAGATGGAGGACTCAACCTGTATACACGAAGTTTAAACCGAATACCAGACCTTGCTGCCTCTCGAGATGTCATCCAGAGAGGGGTGCATGATGTGACTGTGGATGCAGACAGGTACCTTGTTTTTCTTGATAGAACTACTGAAGCTTGCAAGACAGGGTCTCTCTATCCTTCATACCTGTCAAAGCTAGTCATGAATGGTAGTGAATGAAGACATGATTTGGGACCATTGGGATCCTGGCCCACAAAGGAGACCTAGTGCATCAATGAATGGGAAAAGCAATATCCTATCTGTGAAAAAGCATCTCTCTGGGGAAGGAGAAAGTGGAGGGGGAATGTATTTGTTGAAGACATGGGGAACAATATCAGAAAATTCAGATTTGTGATGCAATCTGAAGTAGGACCCGATTTTTATGTAGCCTTGCATATGTGGGTAAAACAGATAACTCTTTACTCTAACAGGTGTTTTTTTACTCTAACACAGAGAAGGTAAAGTAGAAGGAAGTGACTAGAGTTGATGACAGGGATCTCAGTTGTACTTAATGGCTATTATCCCAGTCTTGAAACACCTCAAAGCCATATCACTTCAGAAAAAGCGCTTGGGCAGAATTCTGTTACCTTTATGCACCTAAATAGCAGTTTTCCAGTTGCACAAGTGGTCTTTTTGGCCACACGATTTATGATTCTGTTACCCTCTATTACACGTGCAGTGTGGACCTATAAGTGTACATGCATATATTGTGCATGCTCAGTAAGTTATTAACTGGCTGCATAGCTGCATGGTTATGTATACATGCCCACTGTATACAAAAAATCATGGACAGACAAAACCCCATGACTGGCAAGTGCTAGACACAGTAGTGGGCCAATGGAAACTGTCACAAGAAGCAAGGGGGAGTTCCCACTTTTATATAGAAAATCATAGGGGTTAGAGTCACAAGCCAATGGGTCAAAGGGAGGGAACAGGTAACAGGTAAAGAACAACATCAACACTTTGGTAGCATATACTCAGCACCTTAATTCCACCCCCCCCCCCACCTCTGGAGGTGTCCTCAAGCAAGACTTCAGTCCCTAGAGTGGTCAAACAGCAGCCTCCAGCTGCCCCTAAGTCTGAGTCCAGCTCTTTCAGTCCACAGTTGTGGCTGACTAAGCCAGTGAGATCTCCAGTTCCATTTAGTACTCCTCTGTCTAGGGCTGACCAGGTTCCACATGCATGCTGCTGTCTTTACTTCTTATTCCAGCCTCAAACTTTCTCTTCCTTTTTCTTTTCCCCCCAGGTCCCTGGGTGTTTCTGGGAGTTGCAGTCCAAATAAACAGACATCACAGCTCTGCAGACTGCCTCCTGGTTCCACCTGCTGTTACACATTACAGTCACATTACAGCAGGGGGGCACTCCCATGCTTTATCCCTAACAGCTGGTTGGTTACAGCACTGTCCTGAGAAGTCAAAGACCCATGTTCAAACTGTCTATGTGTGAAGGGAGCCTGAAACTTGGGTCTCTTGCTTCCTGGGCAAGTACCATAACCACCCAGCTATTTGGGCTAAAACCCTTCTTATTTTTTTCCGGGACTTATACCAGTGTACATACATATGTTGTCATCTATTTGCCCAGCTAGCCTCTATACATACTTGGCATACTCATCATACACATGTATACTTAAACATCTACAGTGCACAGGTATTAGAGTTGCAAACTGGGCGTAAGTGCCAAAAATACTACTTATACAACTCGGAGAGTGTCATTTTGGTTCATAAAGGCTAACAGTTCTGTCACCAATGACCATTCCTGTCAGCTCTATCTTTCTCCATCCATAGCCTTTGTGCTCATTAGAATGCAAAGACTGCAATTATAACCAGCTTCCATGCAGGTATATAATATAAAAGACATGCATTGCATCACTATTTCTTTGTGTGTCTGTTCGAGGACCAGGCACAATCTGTTCCTTGGTGCATAGCAGACGTCCACTTTTGTCAGGCTAGCTTGTCAGATGATCTTTTTTCTTTAGTTAAAAAGTATATTTTTCAGACATGGACTCATGCCATCAAGCCTGAATCTAAATTTATAGCCCAACTTCTGCAAAGCTTAGAGCTGTTCAGATCTGGGGGTTTTGTTCAGCCCATTACGGAGATAAGGACCAGCTGTGAAGCTTGGCAGCGTTCAGATTCAGGGTTCTGATTTCTTTCCATCCTTTTAAAATCAAATTTCCTTTAAGAAAACATAATAAAGTTTAATGAGGAGGAGGGAAGGTTCACAAAACAGTATTGATTTTGCAAGGGCAACAAATTTGTTAAGGTTCCTCACAGGCCCCTCCTTAGGATTTATTATTATTCATAATGTTGTAAATTATTTGCGGAAAACATATTAGTGGTCCATAATGCACAAAGCCTATATTAATCAAATGGTGCATATAATACATCAGAGTACAAAAGGTGGTTTAGTTTAGAGGAATAGCTACTTTAAAAAATGCTTTCCCTTTGTTAGTAGATTAATATCATTAGCCTTATAAAACAAATCTGTTTTAAAGAGCAGGTTGAACTAAGAGAGTTTGCTGCGTTGGTACAAAATGGAAGGAAGAGAATTTCAAGTACAGAAGGAAGTACACAAGCAGGAGTGGGGGAAGAGTATACAGTCGGCATGTAGGAGAATAATTTGGATGGAGTTCAGACAGTAAGAGAGGGAGAAGGAAATGACAGATGAGCTGTCAGTACAATATAGTTGTGTAGAGCATGGAATGTGAGGACAAGAACCTTAAACTTGCTAACCTTATTAACAAGAAGATGGATAATTTAGAAGATGGGTATGACAGAGAGTGCATCTACATGTGTATTTGTGTCGCATTAAATTTACTGTGCAGTAAGTGGAAATAGGCCGGCGTTTACACATGCGGATGTTAAAGCACATTAAGGCTGTGTGTGCTCTGACTTTGGACTAAAGTTAGTCCCAGGTTAGTCCACACACCCAGTGCTACTGCACAGTAAGGCATCTACACGTGTGTTACAGTACAATAACTAATTGGATGTAAATTTGCTACCTGCATCATGCAGGTATCAAATTTATGCCCAAGCCAATGTAAGTTGCCTTAGTTACTGCACAGTATGGGTCTGCACATGTAGTTGCACGCCCATACTGCTCAGTAATTTTTGGTTACTGAGTAGTAATTTAGGTTACTGCACTGCACAGTAAATGGGCACATGTAGATGCACCCAGAATCTAGGAATCACACATTTTTCTGATCTGTCTGTTTATCCATCTATTCAGAAGTCTTAAAGTTCCCCTAAAGCAACATTATTCAGATTTCAAATTGTTCAGCTCCAGAACTGACCAAGGATATTGGCTGAAACCTATCACTAATAGAAGGCCTGAATTAAGTTTTAGATCTTCTGACACTCCTCACTTTCTGATCTCTGGAATTAATAAGGGCTGTTGTTTTGTGGTCATTTCTAGATATATTGTTTAACAGTGTATGCATAGAAGCAATGTGCATCTTATATTGAGACTAGTGGTAAAGATTATCAATAAGGTCGCTTAGCACTTTACAACTGTGTTTTGGGTTGCATTATAAGCCTGTCAAAAGTTAACCATGGGAGCTAACGCTTTCCATAATGAGTGTTTCCTTTGAATGAGGTTTTGTTTTTTGTTTTTTAATCTCAACCAAAATTGTCCAGCCATTTTCAAGAAAGAAGCAAAAGAAAATATGGTGTTTTGGCCACATTCACAAATTCTGGTGCCCTTTTCTTCAAACAGCTCTGTTAGCCACAATGGCTTTTGTTCGGGGACTCAAAATGTGGCAGGGGATAACTTTTAAGCTAATGTTCTGTTCCTCCATGAAAATCTATCCAGTTATAAACCTTTTAAAAATAATCTTAGTTTGCCCTGACCCAACAGAGATTTCTTCAAAGATTCTGTCCTCAGTGAAAATGCTCCAGTCTCCCTGAGTCTCTAGAACAGACTACATTCAGCATGAGACACCCATACAGAGTGGCAGAGCATACAACTGACTAACACAAAGCTGGAGTAGCCTGGAAATGGCTGCTCCCACTTGCTGTTTTGCAGGTGGGTGCTCGGCAATGGGACCAAAAGCAGGGAGCCTGCTCTCAAACAATCCGTGTCAGCACCCAAAGGTGTCATATGGAAAAATTGAATAAAACAATGTTGTTAGAGATATTCAGCTGAAGTTGCTTGAGCCCAAAGAACTCTAGTGTTTCCTCAAGTTGAATACTCAATAGTAGCATTGATATTCTTTTTTAACAGTTGTTTGTATATATGTATTATATATGTGGGCTGGGTCATCACATGGTAAGACTATATTTGTGGAGTGCCAGGTACAAATATTTATTTCTGAGATTGGTGGTGGCCACAAAGCTCAGGTTTGCCAAAGTGGAGTTGATCCATAAGAAAGCAGCATTAGCTCATTCTAGAGAAGAGTTCACCATGCATTTCAGCAATGTGTCCATTGCATTTCAGCTGTGTCCCTTGCATTGATTGCTAGGATGGATTTTGGTCCTTCATAAGAGCTTGTATATATAGTTTGCTTTTATTCCATTGTAGTATTTCTTTCACATGCTGAGGTTAAATAATAGAGGTTATATAAAGACTTACATGGTGTACATAAATGTGCTTGATGTGTGTGTGGCCCATATGACTATGTGTCTGTTCTTTGGCCTATGAAGGAAGTAATGTATTTACTCAGATACAAGACAACCCTGAACGTAAGAAAACTCGCCAATAATTAGATTCTACACACAGAAAATTTATAAATTTATTATAGTTTTCCAGGTATGGAATCTAATTATTGAAGAATCATCTTAAATTAGGCCCCCCCCCCCAACTACTGCACATTGTGAGGGGAAAGCTGATGAAAGGGGCTGTAATGGGGCAGGCAGGTGGGGGTCAGGTGGTAAAGGACAGGCAGTGAGAGGCAGGAACCTTGCCCCCTGCTGCCTGTTTCCCTTCACCCCACTTAGCCTCTGTTGTGCCTGTCCCCCACCCCCAGCCACAGCTGCCCAAATCCCCCCTTCTGCTGCCCCACCCATGCTGCTTCTGCCACCTGCAGCCTTAGGTCCCCGACCCCTTCCTCTTATCAGTGTGCCACCCCTCCTCACCTGCTCCTGCTCTTCCCCAGTTTATCTTTGCTCTGTGCTAGTAGGCTCCATCCCTGCTGCAGTCTGGAGCACAGAGCATAGCTTCAGCGCGGCCTGTAGCAGAAGTACAGAGCAGCACTGCTATTCCACCTCGGTCCCCTAGCAGCAGCACCAGGTCCCTGCTGCTTTTGTTAAAGGGCTGGGTTGCAGTAGCAGTTCCAGGTCCATGTCCCAGGCTGCAGCAGGGATGGCGCCTGCCAGTGGGGAGCAAAGATGAGGAGCAGTGCAGCAGTAGGAGTGAGAGAGAGAGAAGCAGTATGGGGGAGGGGGAGTAGGGGGTGATGCAGAGGCTGCGGCTACAGCTGCAGCACCAGGTTGGGGCCATGGCCTTAACACCTATCTGCTGTTCCCCTTCCCCCCACCCCCCACTGCTTTGTGCTTGATTGTAAGACAAGAGGCTTTTTTTCCTGTGTTAAATGGGGAGGGGAAATCATATTCTAATCAAGGAAATATGGTATATGTGTTTTCTATGGTAAAGCACTACGTAACTTTTTAAGATAATGCCTCTTTCATTATGGCATTGGCATGATACTTGGCTTTGTCCGCTTAGTTGGAAGCACTCAAATGCTATTTACATGCTAGGAGAAAATATACGATATACTACAATACATATTTTATACTCATGTTCACCCAAGGAGGGATATATCTGTATTCTTGTCATTTAACAGCCAGCAACTTCCACTGATAATGCTTCCATGTTCCTGATGGAAATTGGACTTGGTTCTTTTCTGATATTCTAACTTCTAGGTTTTTGGGAGTTTTTAATACTTTATGGCTTTTTCTATTCATGAATTGCAGCACAGAGCTCTCCAGCTAGGTGGGCTAACGGTGTCTCCAGGATAATGCCTATTCAGGCACACTCTAGGTCTGATTCTCCTGTCACTTCAACACTGATAAATCAGAACTAATTTCAGTGAACTCACTGGAGATATTAAGGTGTAAAATAGATGTAAGAGGAGAATAAGGCCTTTTGCATTAATGACTACTCTAATCAGTTGTAACTAGCACCTGCTTCTTCCCCAGGAGTCCCAGAGAGCAAGCTAGTGAAGGATCTCCCCATGGAAACTTAGCAAAAGATTGTTCTTTCTAAATAACTTACAGGTTGTTCATAACACTATATTAATAAAAGTTTAAACTCATTAACATAAAATATGCCTGTCAATTCAAGTGTTTACATAATGCTGTGTGCACGTGGCTCTCAAAAATTCATCATTTTCCACTAGAAGACTCATGGTGGTTCAGTTAAATGAATTAAAAGACATTGGGATCTTAAGAATTTAAGACAGTCCCATAATCATTTTGCAACATTTTTTTTGTATTTGGACTTTTAGCTATAAAAAGGCTTTATGGTGGTTATTTGGGTGGCTCATCTGCTGTTGACTTGCCTTAGATACAAAGAAAGTTCTGGTTAGAGCAAGATGTATCTTTTAAAATGATGGTATATCATTTTTGCAAGAGCTGAATCTAGCTTACTGCATTAGTTTCATGATCGTCTTTCTTTCTCCAGCACTATCCTTTCTCTGTTGTATGCCAGATCGCAGTCCAGGCACACCACCTACTTACTTTTTATATCTAAGAATTGCTTCATAAATTGAAGCATGTGGTGTAGTTCAGGCCCAAAACTTTTGTGGCTGCCTCTCTGTGAACATGCCTTGGTCACTACCCCACTGAAATACATTTTTCTGCACTGTTCTGTGAGGCCTCTCACAAATTTCCAGAGATATTATGTTTCAGCCTTCCTTAATATGCTTGCACCATCTGTTGCTTGTGCAGAGGATTTGGCAGTCATCTCAGGCTAGCTCAGGCTGGCCTGTTGTTTGTTCTCAGCCAAACCATAATCACTATAATACATTATTAATTATAATTATTCTAAAATAATTCCAGATTTTGCCTGCAGTTTATTAGTAGCTTCCTGTATGGATGACTTTTCTTGGTATTTGCTTGAGTACTTGAATGTTGAGTAGGAATATTATACTTTGGAAAAGGAAGTTTGAGGGATCAAATTACAAACTTAGTTTATAACATAAAGTTTTGATAGGTAAAGGAAAGGCTAAATGAGATTATGAACAATAACTCAAAATCCTAGTGGAATTCATGTCTTTTTCTCATTTTCAAATTTTTGGCCATTACATTGAAACCAGTTTTATCATTTGGAATTTAACTCCCAGGACTTTTTCTGAACACTCATGCATGGTGTATATGGTAGAGATTATCTGCTTGTCCAGATATTGTTGCTTATCATATGTATTTCAGCAGCGCAATACTTCTATGCTTTATCCCATGAGTCTGCCTTGGGTAGTAATAGTGTGATCATTGTACCATTCTTCTGTCATATGAGGACTGTAAATACTGACTTTTCACTTTAACCCTTTTGCTGCCTTTATTATTGCTGTATGGATTGCAATACAAAATATTTACATGATGTCTATGAAAAAATAGCTTGGCAAAGTATATAAATATGGCTATATTTTCCCCAATCCTGAAGCCTTAAGCAAACAGAGTCCACTATTTTTTATAATACAGCTTGACATTGCTTTTCTGTCTCTGCCTTTATCGCAGAGTGTATTAGGCATTGCTGTTCTGTGACACAAAGCAAAAATTTCATTACATCCCTTTTGAAAATTGGTATGATTTACCTGATAATGTGATCTATTTTCAGAAGTTGCCATGGATGCAATTTTAAAACATAATAAATAGTCTTAAGGCACTGAGGTACCAAAGCTATACCTCAGTACTTTTGTTGTTATTACTGAGTTATCCTAGAGAAGATAATGAAAGAATCTGTCTTTTGGTAGAATTCAGATATAAAACTCCGGTTTTACTATTATTGCTTTTTTCACCAATTTTAAGCTTTCATCATTTCTTTTAACATCTGTTTCTGTTAATATTTCCCACCATTTACTTTTATTATTTTCAAATCATTTTGCATTTCCATAATATCTGTTGTAAATCTTTACTCATTTTGTCATCTGTTGTGATGCTTTCAAAAACATTTCCAGGTTATTATACTTTTTCAACACATATAGTTTTTTTCAAATTGTATTTCTGCAAACCAGGAATGCTAAACTAAACCAAATAAACTATTTTTTTTTTTCATATTCAGCTCATGAAGGATAGAAAAATCATGTTAAAATAAGTACTGCTGCTTTTTTTTACTTTTGATGTTATAAAAAAATTCAAGACACTTTGTGTTATTTTCAAAAGACTATAAATTAATAATATTTTTACTTGGATTTGATTTGTGCCAGATTACTAATTTACAGAATACTTTTAAATTTGACTTAGAATTTTTGGCTGGTCATGCTTTCAAAATCAAGAACCTATATAAGTAATATAAAACCACTGGCCTTTAATTTGCCTCATGACATTGCCTTCTCCTTAAGTTATTTTAAATTTCTGTAGAATCATCATCAGAGCTACAAATCAAAATGCATACTGACCAGGTGTGTACAAAAGTAGGTTCTGATACCTTATTAATATCAAGTATATAAATAAATTGTGTTGTTATTACATTGCATTGTTTTAAACTTTCATAATCCTTCAATATAATGTCTTCAGAATATTTATTTGCATCCAGTTTGTATGGGGAAATTACATTGAGAACACAAGAAAAGTATATACCAGATGTTAGGTTAAGAAGTGAGCTACAAGTGGCTATACAAAATGAATAATAAATGAAATGTTTGTTCCTCTGTTTTTGTCAAATAGCAGGAAAAAGAGACAATATCAGCTAATTCACTGATTCAGTTTTATGACAGTGGCATCTTTGGAAGTAGATTTTTTTAGTCTCCTGAAAGGGATGGAACTGAATATGATGCTGAATGGCTGAGCCATCTGACTTACTGTAGGGTCATGAAAGTGAAGGGTATCTATTCACAGCTGATGCATGTTAGTGTCATATGTATTCTACTTGCATTCTCTAGTACTGCTTCACTCAAAGTTTGTTTTAAGTACTTATACATAATGTGCAGAGAGGCTGGATTTTATTATATTTTAACTTATTGCAAATATTCCCTTTCAGGAAAAATGTGATGGCTTTATTTTGATTGTCATTTATTTCTAAAGGGAATTTCAGATAGAGGGTTGGATTGGATGGTCTCTGGTGTCCATTTCAATACTGTCATTGTATAAAACTGCAATGAAAACTCTTGCACATACAGCCGGCATCAACACATGTAGGCATTACAGCGCTGTAACTCTGTGGACTGATTTGGGATTAAAGTTAGTCCCAAATCAGTCTACACACACACTGTTACTGTGCAGTAAGGTGTCTTCACATCCCTACATATGCTCAGTAATTAATTGGGCGTAAATATGCTACCTGAATTAAGCAGGTGGCCAATTTATGCCCAAGTCAGCCTAAGTCACTGTAGTTACTGTGCAGTACAGGCATGCACATGTAGATGTGCACCCATACTGCATAGTAATTTTCAGTTAGTGTGCAGTCACCAAAATTATTGCACAGTAAATGTGCACGTGTAGATGTGCCCACAAAGTGCTTGTATATGCCTCTAGTTGTAGTGTCTTTCTGTTATACTATTGTAACTAATTACTTAGAGGAACAAACTGAGAGATATATGTATTTATGTATGTATGTATGTACTGCCCTCCCCAACCCATTTATTAGAAGAATAAGTTGCAACCAAATTTTGACAGTTCATCAGAACACCACAGGCTCAAGTTTATGAAGATTTAATTTGAATCTCTTCTATGTATTGTGCATTTGATCCCAAGAGTCAATGTGTGTGCTATTCTTTAATCCAAGTTCATTTAATTGATGGCTAGGGGAGCTGACCTTGCTCTGATTCTGTGTAGTTGTTAAAAAGACTTATGGTAATTTATACAATAAAACAAGTGGAACAGAAATTACAGCTCTGCAAGATGACAAAATGGTCTGTATTGGACAGTTCCTTCATTAAATTCTATGTAGAATTATAACTTGTAAACTTTTTTCAGAGTTTAATACCTGGGTTATAATAGTATCTGCCCAAAGAATGAATCACCAACCTATTTTTTGTGTTGCTTAGACTTAGATATTGATCATTCTTGATACATGCTTTCTCCACAGGAAAACTTCCTGATTATTAAAAAAAACACATAAATATTTTTCAGTATTAAAGTACTATAAGAACATCTTCTGTAATGATTGCTTACTGCTTAGTAGGCATGCAGAAGTATAAATGCTTGGCAAACACGCAAAGTAACGTAATTAATACCATTACTTGACTGTTGAAACTAATATTTTCAAAAAATCTGACTGCATTTGTAATACTGAAAAATCTGCTTCCTGGGTTTATTGACTAGAGATCCGTTTCATAGGACATTGTGCATTTGGAAGCATAAATTGCTATATTAAGTCATAGGAAGCTGTAAGAAAAACCAAGAGATAGATCATGGCTTATCCTGCACAGGCATGTAGGGGAGTAAGATTGGAGCACAAGGTTCCCTTCTGTCAGCTACACAATGTTTTACTTCATAGGAGCTACTTTTTTCCTATTCAGGTGGAAGTAGGAATGGCGAATGGGCTGAGCCAAGGCTGCCAAACTTCTAAGTAGCTGGGGCCACACCGGTGTGGGGGCCTCTGCAGCCCCAACTGCAGATCGCAGCCATTGTCCCCCTCACTGCAGTGCCAGCCAGCCCCACCACTTTGGGTGAGGGCAGGAAGCAGAAGCTGGAGGAGGGAGATAGGAAGATAAGGTTCCCTTCTGTCAGCTACGCAATGTTTTGTGTAGCTGACAGAGTAATGACAGGAGTGGTGGCTGGATGGCAGCCTAGGACCTGCAAATAGGTTACATGAGGTCTAGGGGCTGTGAGTAGGATTGCCCTTGGCTAAACCATGGTTCTGTGTCTCCAGCCAACAAGATGCTGGAGAACATGCCTTTCTCTGGGTGCAGAGCTGGTTCTGTTGGAGCAAAGGTAAAACTTGGATGTAGTTTGTGACTCCTTGCATTGCAGTCTGGTTTGTTAATTGTTCCGCACTTGTCCATACCTAAAGGGGAAGTCAAAGTTTAGTCCTAATGTATATTAAGACAGAGACTATCCTATCTTGAGTGTGGAGTTGGATTAGAGTACCTCCTGAAGCCCCAGTTTTCTATGATTCTATCTGCAAAATAAACGTTGAATTGGCACTTACGTTGTGAAGTAGAAAAACCTTACTGAATTTGACTTAGCAACTGTTTGCCAGGGATTGACTTCCCTGAATGTATTCATTAATGGCCACAAACAATTCCCTGTCCATTCTCAGTATCAATGCAATACTTGTAAATGGATAAACCAAAAAGTAGGAAAACTGCAATAAGCCAGAGCAAGTTAAATTACACGAGAACCTTTACATCTCCAAAATAAGGAAAAGCTAGCCAACTTAGAAAGGTTAGTGAACTCATTGCTGACAGATTGTGAAGTGCAGTTTGGGAAGGATTTGTTGTACTAGGTGCATCTACAAGCATGCTTTAATGTGCATTAGCCTATTTTAAGGCACATTATAGCATCACAAAAATACTCTTTAGTTAATGCACATTAAAATAGGCTAATGTGCCTTTTTCTAGTATTTCAGAATGGAGGTGATAGCTTTAATGTGCATTACCTAAAGCACATTAATAAACATGTAGATGCACCTACTGAATAGCTATCAGTCAATGCAGAGAACATTACTTGCTGCATGATACTCTCTTTAAAACATTGACTTGTGTGTTAACCTTTCTCTTTGGAAAGCTTCCTTCCATACACTTTTATCTCCTTTGTATATTTAAATTATGCCATATCTATGTCTTCTTTTGATCAAGAGAGAAAAAGAAGATCTTTTCTTTACAATTTGTTCTCATAGTGAAGGTTCTGAAAGCTTGCTGCCCTTATCCAGGCATGCCTGTGGCAATTTCATCTACTAACAGGCAAATATTTGGTGTCTCAGTATGTTCAGAGTTTGTTTTCTTTTGAAGTTACAGCATTAATCTCATCTGTATTTAATTGTTATAATATTAAGTCTTCAAAGATTTCCTTGCCATATGTAAACAAAACATTGTCATACAATTTAAGCAGGATCAGATGTGCAAAATTAACAGTGGAACCTACAATGAATTTTACAAAAGAGTTTTCTGTACCAAGGGATACAATAAATTCATAATTCAAACCTTCTAAGTAAATTGAATCATTTTAAGAAAAAAGTAACTTTTTCTAATTAGAACTCCCCAAAAAGAATAAGCTATTGAAAAGTTGCCTGTGTGTTTTGATTTTGTGGTTGAACTTTTTATTTATTCACTTAGAGAAATTATGCTTCAGAAATGTTTCAGATAGAAACATGGAATATAAAATGGTTGGTAACCCCATTAACTGCTGAGTGAGTACATTCATGAACGCAAAAATTGCTTTATGGAATTTTAAAAGCGCATGTAGCTTTGAAAATAATTGCATTGCCTTGGGAAGAACAATAATTGGCAGTACAGAGATTTGTCATTCCTAATGGTAGTTTTTTAGAAATAAATCTTAGCAATATAAGTTCAATATTTTTTGTCTAATATTTTCTATGATTTTATATCAGACATCCAGCATAAAGGAAATAAAATATGTCAAAAAGATGGGATTTCAACAAATTATCATGAAAAAGAGCTGAAAAGAAATCATAGGGATGAAAAACATTTACTAAGTCATGCAGTGCACCTTCCCAATATTGTCCCTGTAACAGGGCTGTCTGATTCTTTAGGTGGGAACAGTCAACCCTGTTGAAAGAGCCCAGTCCATTTGGATCGGCAGGGAGTATCCTGCTAGGAATTTTGAAAAGCTCCCAAAAGAGTAGGAAGGAGATGAGGAAGGAAGCAAGCAAGCTGTGAATGCAGTTGCTTTTACTACAAGAAGGGGGCCTGACTGCTGTTCTGGGAGCACGAGCCACAGGGTTTCTCCTCTAGTACCTGGGATGGGGTGCAGAAGGGTTTTTAGCTTGCTCGTTTATTTGTTGGCCTGCTTGTTGCCTAAAGACTAGATAGGAAAGACTGAGGAGCTCTTCAGAGAGCAAAGCCCGCCTGCAGAAGTCAGCATTTACAGTCCCTTAATGTAGAGTTAGTTGCAAGGATGTTTTTCAGTTTTCTCTACTTTTCTTGGTCCTGATGGATAGCAAAAAGACAGAAGGACTGAGGAGACTTTCCACATATGGGTCTGTGCAGAAGGAATGGGCACCACTCACCCACTTCATAAGATATTTCTACGCATATGTACAGAACCATCCTGGCAGAAGGTGGAGATTTGATGACTTAGAGACAGGAGCAAACAAGCCAAGGACAGGCCTGAGAAAGATACCATTTTTGGGCTGCCAAAGAAATTGCTTTTGTTTTCTTTGGCACTTCCTTGAAAAAGGCAGTTCAAAGGCAGCCTCAATCAGTTCAGGTCAATTTGGGAAGCAGGAGATCAGCATCCCCTAGGGTGATATTTTGTTCCTGTTTGGTCATCTAGATTGATCTTCTGTTTTCCATTTGATCACCCAAATTGACTTAGGTAAATGGCAACTTAGATGATGAAATGGAAATTCAGTATCAATCTAGATGACCAATGTCACCTCTGGTATCCATGTCTCTGCCACTGCTGTTAGTGAGTGGTTTCTTAGAATGGAGGGGTATGGCATAGAAGACATTCACATGTTTATCAAAGTGTTTTTTGCATAGATTGATTTTTGTTAAGAGAGGATTCCTAAAATAGAAAAATGTCAAGAAAATCTGCCAACGCCAGTAAAAATCACCCGTTTAAATAAAAAAGTGCTAATGCAGTCCTTAGATATGTGGGCATTAGTAGGCCTGATGTTGGAATACTGTTTAGTTTTACTAACCAGATTTTAAAAATTTCAAAATTTAGAGAAGTTGTAAAGAGATTCACAAAAATTATCCAAGCTTTGGAGAAAGTGCCTGAGAACGATAGAATTAAGGAGCACAGTCTCATTCATTACACAGATTAAGGGGTGATTTGGTTACCTTTTTGGGAAGAAAATCTTGAATTCTAAATGGCTCTTTAGATAAACAAGAGCCAATGAATTGAGACAAATTCCAAATAAAAATTAAGAACCAATTTTATATTTGTAGGTGACAGGTGATGAACCTTTGGAACAAGTTCCTTGGAAAAGTGGGAGATTCCCCATCTCAGGAAGTCTTCCAAACAGAACTTCAAATTTTACCACATCAAACCATTTATTGTTGTTTAATAAAAAGGGGGTAACTGGATGAAATGTATTGTGCTATGATATTCAGGAAATTATTCTTGGTGATATAATGGTCCCCTCTATCTTAAAACTCTATGAATTTCTAAATTTCCAGAAAGGGATTGTAAGGTAATAATATAATTTTAACTATCTGTCTTTGAGATGCTGTAAGACCTCTCACATATGGCTGTGTTATTTATTGTTGGTAAAGGAAGATAGCTGATCTGATAGAGGGGTAGTTTTCCCAAAAGATCATTTTGCCGGAGAATTTAGAAAATATCATGTACTTGTTACAGGATATTTTTACAGAGATTATGAGCTTGTCATACGTGATGTTAATGAGGGTAGTCATTACCCTGTGCTTAAAGGCATAAACTTTTTACTGTTAGAGTTTGGATCTAGACCTTTAAAGATAGATGATCTGGGCTTAATTCTAGTTCCTAAAGTCTTTTTGGGTACCACCCTGGATGTGGCTGTCCTGGCATTGCTCTTCCTTCTTATGATTATCCTCATAAGAGAAAGATAATTCAGTAAAGATCCTGGCATCAAGAGTTCCCTAATAAACATTTATTCTTTTCTGACAGAAAGCACAGTACATTACACTAGACTAACTAATTCAGAGTTGTATCACTTAAGCTTTTGTAAGGAGCTGGCTTGCTTCTTCAGATGATATAATTAGCCCACAAGCTGCAAATCTTCCCTGCCTTCTGTCTGACTTCAGACTAAGATGGTTATCTACCTTGTTCTTTTTTTCTTGAGACATCAGTGTCTTCAAGGCTACCTTGTTGAAAAGCCCTCCTGAAGCCCAATTTTAGAATTGTTCAGAACCCTGCGGATAGACGGTCCAGTCACACCACCCCCCCGCAAGTCTTTTATGTTTTTACTTTTTTTTTTGACAATTAGTTGTCTCCCTTGAATTTTCCAAGGGAGTATTGCTCAAATACCAAAGAATAATGCAGCTTTATTTTTACCCAGACTTTACTTGCCTGAAGCTGCTAGAAAAAAATGATATTGGCTTGGTGGGCTGTAAAGTGATGGGTATTTATTTAGGATGGTTGGATACATTGACAATATATCTGTTTGCAGATTTTCATTAACTTACACCTTATTTGAGAGTCAATCAATGGGTTCTACCAAAAAAAAAATCATAATTATAAGTTGAAAGCACTTGCTAAATGTACTATCATTTTGTGTTGCAGGCCCCATCTGGGACTTGTTTGCTCTTAGCTAGTTGTTAATATTTAATAGCTAAAGTTTAATATCTTTTTATGCATGCATACTCTTTTTATTAGAAAGTTTCTTGCAATGCCATTTTCCTTGTATTGCTTAAGAGTACATTTGTTTTTGTAAATGTATTGTTATTGATAGCTTACATCCTGAAAATAGAACACCATTGGCTAGGACATAAAGTGTTGATTTCATTGCTTTGCCCTGCTTCTGTTTGTTTTGAAATATTGTTATGCTAAAGCAAGAGCTTACAGCAAATTTTGATTTGACAAAAACCCCCAAATTATATTTTAAATAAATAATTTAAGAACATAAAATAAGAAAACACACCAATGATTGTGTTTTTTAAACCTCAGCTGACATCATTACTTAGACATTGCATATCTATTTGTAGTTGCAACAGTCACAGCATGAAGTGATGTAGTGCAATGAACTTCCATCACAGGAATTTAAAACGAGGTCTATTTTATGAAAACCCTGGTATCTCTGAAGAAAACTATTTAAAGAGTGTTCAGCGAGTTTCTTAAGAGTTGAGGGTTTTTTTTCCTTTTCCTTTTTTAAAGTGGAATTCTTGCTTTGTCTGAAAAGAATTGCCTTCATGTATGGTATGTGACCTGAATGTTTTGAAGAGTGAAAACTATTTCAATTGACTTCATTTCACAAGTGGTTTCCCGCTGTTCAAGAGTAGAAAGCAATTTTTGCTCTCCCATTTTATACATCTTTTTTAATAATTGTCATAATACCTTTAGCATTATAAAGCAAGGCAGTTGAGAAAATGCTGAAAACACTGTGAAAAACTCAGCATGAATCTTAGGGAAAATATATTTACATCTATTAAATGCAGAAAAATTACACAGGTAATTTAAAGCTGGTCAGGTAAAATGTGACAGTTAAGGTTCTAAGAGATTCTTATTTTTCTTATTATTTTCCATATATTCATGGGAAGCCAGTGGCTTCTTTCATATTCTTTTTCCACCATTGATACTACTAGTGCAGTTGGAAATTGTAAGAAACAAGGACTGGTGGAGATTCAGCTGCAGATCTAGCAAAATAATTTTGAGACTGAGAGCCACTTAGTTACTGGGTTTTCTTAAGCAAGATGCTTTCCCTGTTTATGTCTTAGCTTCTTACATCTGCAATACAGACAATAATAATTATACAAGCTTACCCCATTTTCATGAAAGATAATTAATGTTTCAACTGTACTCTGGGAGCATCTGGACAGCTTCTCAGTTCTGCTCTGACTTCTTTGTATCCCTAAGCACAAAAACGACTTGATTCTGACAGTGGCTGGTCAGCAGCTAGTTGCCAGAGTGGAAGAAAATTCCTCACTCACACAAAACAAATCCTGTGCCCCCTAGGATAAAGCTATCCTAGGTTAGGGGTTTACATCATCTGTCTACTGCTTTATTGTGCTGGCTTAAATGTTTTGTCTGTCTATTAGGATAGCCACATATTTCTTCTTTCAGGATCTGTTCTGGACTTAAATAGTTAATTGCAATTTCAGTTGCTGTCAGTCTTTTTACCGTTCAGCAGCAAGACCCCCCTCTATATTGGCTTGGTGGTTGTTTTTTTTAATTCTGCAGATAGCGCAGATTCTTTTTTTAAAATAGCTTACACCAGAATAAGATCTCACATAGTATTAGGAATCAAAATGTCCTCCAGACACATTGGACTTGATTGTCAAGTTTTCTCTGGTTGTTTAACAGCCTTTAACCGGCAGATACAATTCAGAAAGTCAGTTTAGCCAACTTCCCTTTTATGAATAGAATATGCCAGGTGGCATAGAGCTGAGGTAGCAATTTCTCTCATTCCCACTACTGGTGCTTGTATTTGAAGATAGAAAGCATGGCGATCCCGGAAGGTAGACTGGAAATCAGCAGCTGAGCGTATGCTAAAGCAACCCAGAGGCTGCACTACATTACATTGAAAACCTAGCACGTCCCAAATCAACCTCAGAAGGAAGGCAATTTTGAACGTGACTTGGAGCCTCTTGGCTTCCAGTCCACTTCCATTTTGGTGGGTGTATCTGAGGTGCTAAGGACGATCTATCTCAGAATCATCATAATCTCAACTGTTCATCATTGCCACGCTACAACCATTTTCTCATAACATATATGTGACAACTGGACTATAAAGGGATAGGGGAGATAGGTTATATATAGCTGATGGTGATGTTTTAATTGTACCGTTTGATTTTTTTCCCCTGAGCTAGTACGGTTGTTTTTCAGTGATGTTTTGAGACTCCAGATTGCTGTCTGAGAAGATTGCAGCATTCAGCTGTATCAGCCAGCAGTTGCTGGGAAACCACTACTTCTAATTTGAGTGGTAGTGCTACATTTCATGGGATGTAGTAGCTTCTGGTGTCTTGAGTATGTGTTGCTAGAGTAAGCGATAAAAGTTCAGCATAAACTATCAGCTCTGTCTAATTTTGTCACACATGATTTTTCAGTTTGTTTTGTGATGAACTGAGCCCACATGCCAGAAAATAAATACGCTAATTTGGAAAGAAACAGAAAGATGGGATAATTTAGGAAACTGAAAAGGGTACATTAGATCCCCAGGATGACAGTTGTATTAAAACCTGTTAAATATTAACAAATCACCTGTTTTCACATGGCTTGGTCTGTGGAGAATTATGAGGTGGGACTAATATAGTTAAGTTTTAAGAAAGAAAAGCTAGATTTGCTTGCCAAGTATTAAATAGCTATATTTTTATACATGCAGATATCTCTAGACGTTTTCAAGCAGCTAAATCTTAGACAAATGGGCTGTCTTTGATCTTTTCCCAAAATATATTGTGGCCCAATTTGTTTTTAATTTATAGGACACATAAGTGGCACTTAGGCACCTACACACATGACTGACGCCTGCTCCAATGCATGCTAATTAGAATGCGTTGATTAATGGAATCTGCTGGAATATGTTAATTAGCATGCTGCAGCAGACTCAGCATCTCATCTATTCAGGATCCCCACACTTCAAAACAGTGGCCGGGGCACTTGAACTAAAGCTTTTTGAATGCGCATTAATTAAAGCCCCTCCACCCCCTGCCATATTGAAGCACAGGATGCTGAATATAGGAGAGACTGTGAGCACTTTAAGCGAGTCCTGAGATCAGCTATAATTTAAAGCAACCCCCCACCCCCACCCTGGAGCACCTGTAAAGACACCTTAGGTGCCCAAGAGTAATCTATTTAATTGCTTAAGTCCCTAAAAAATTGGTTGTGTACACATGCTAGGATGAATGCACACCTATTAGCAGCTTTTAAATACTGAACAGAGTGAAATAGGACTTCATTTAGGTATCTGTGTCCACTTTGGTCTTTTGTGTTTCAAAAATCACTCAGAATGTGTAATGCTTTAGAGATTCAGCTGAATATATATCCTTCTGCATGATGTGTGATTAGCTCAAGTAGCTGGATGCTTCATTTGTAGATTTTACAACTGACTTCCCCCTTTCTCATTTGACCTTGGAAAAGGCCATTAGGAGAGTTTAGGAGAAGAGTGTTCGTGCTCCTGCAGCCTTTGTTCTATAAGAAAACCAAGCCAAAGTTGAATCTTGTTCTCCTTCCCTGCCCCTTGCTCTTCCTAATTACAGGGAATAAAGAGTGACTCTAAAGAACCAGTGAATAAATCTGTAACACTAGGGTGATTTTAGTATTTGTGGGATTTCACTATGGAAATCTCATGAGAGTCTCATAAAATTTTGTATCTTATTGAATTAATAATGTATTTCTGTTATGTTGTAATACTCTGCACTTTTTAAAAATAGATTTAAAAAATCTGAGCCTCAGTAGACCCACTAAATCTTAGGTCCTTTGTCTTATACATGCTAGCCATTTCAGTCATGCAAAACTTCCCAAATTATTTAACAGAGGTTGCCTTGGTTTTACCTCTCATGAATATTTTGAGAATAGAGAGTACACTTTGAATGCTTTTCTGTTTATCTAAGACCAGGAACAACATGTGCCCCCAGAGGCTAGGGGGGCGCAGTGACCACCCACAGGCAGCGGCATTGGCGGCGGGGGCATGGCAGCAGCTAGTCGGGAGCTCCCACAGGTGGCTATTGCAGTGTTGGCAGCATGGTGGGTGGTAAGCGCTGACCAGTGGTCAGCGACCACCTGCAGAGGCCACCAGCAGCAGCAATCGGCTACCTGTTGGCAGTGAGGGAGGGAAGGAAGGGAGTGGCGAGCAGTGACTGCCTGCAGGCGCCAACAGCAACATTGGCAGAGGCCAATAGCAGGGAGTGCACTACCAATCTCAGGGGGTGTGCATGCACACCCTACGCATCGCTGATGTCTAAGACATCTCTTTAAAAGTGATCAACATAAGGAGCTTGTGCACATGACAAAATTGCCCTTTTTAGTGGTTTAATTGCTCTTTTATAGTGATTTAAATGCCTCACACTGTACACATGTGGTGGCGTATTGTGATGTAAATTACTTTGTTATGTAGCAAACTAAAACATATCCCAATGTATTTTAGTTTGCTACATGATACATTGTAGTGATAAATCCACCCCTGAGCCTGCCAGGGATTCCAGTGCCTTGTGCACAGTCTCTTCCGCCTTCTCTGGCCACCAGCAAACCCAGATTGCCCCTGGGGCAGCACAAGGAGGCAGCAGGAGGGCGGCTGGGTGTGCTGGTAGCCAGAGAAGGTGGCAAGGATGGTCCACAGGGTGCTGTAAGCCTGGGTGGGCTTGGGAAATCTTGGGCTTGGTAGGTTTCCAGAGCCCCATGAACTGTCCCCACTACCTTCTCTTGACTCTGTATTTTACTGCAGATGGAGGCTGCTTGTGCATGTGAAGGGGGTTTAGGTCCCCTAAATTGAGGTGGTGGGTTTCTAATTGGTGGGTTTTTAATTGTGACTGTTTAGGGACTTCTGTCACTGTTATGGCAAATGCCCAATCCCCTTTTTTTTTTTTTTTTGGGTGGTGGAGCCAGCCTGTGGCCCTGGGGCAAGTTGCCAGCGCCCCCTGACTATGTATAGTTCCTGTTGCCTTCTCTGTCTCCCAGTACACCTAGCTTGCCCCTGGGGCAGCACAGGGAAGTACCAGGATGGTGGTTGGGTATGCTGGTGGCTGGAGAAGGTGGCAGGGATGGTGCACAGGATGCTGGAAGCCCAGGTGGGCTCAGGAAAACTCAGGCTTGGCAGGTTTCCAGTGCCCTGTGCACCATCCCTGTTGCCTTCTCTGGCTGCCGGCACACCCAGCTGCCCTTTTGCTACCTTCCTGCATTTCCCCAGGGGCAAGCCAGCCTGTTCCTGGGAGGTCCCAGGTGGCAGGAAAGCAGTGAGAACAGGGCACTGGAAGCCCCAGTGGGGAATTGAAACAGTGGGTTTTTACAGTTGTCACAATTAAAAACCCACCATTTCAGTTTCATAGTTTCTAGGGTCGGAAGGGACCTGAGCAGATCATCTAGTCCGACCCCCTGCCATGGCAGGAAAGAATACTGGGGTCAAA
>NW_017728931.1:73700003-73842260 GCF_001723895.1 Crocodylus porosus | reverse complement strand
ACGACCAAGTTTCCCATCGCATCCTGCAAGGGCCCCACATTACCCGGGACCTTCTTTTTACCCCCTACGTATTTAAAAAAGGACTTCTTATTGTCCTTAATCTGGGAAGCTAGTCCCAGTTCTATCTCTGCCTTGGCCTTCCTAACTACCCCCCTACATCCCCGAGCAACTACAGAATAGTCCCACCTGTATTCCATTAGCTACTTTTGGTTGTTCTATTAATTTTTTAATAATGGGAAAAGATGCATTCTTTCATTTCTTTGCTAGATATTTTAATTCCTCAAAATTTAGCTCACTCAGATAATATTTTTTGCTGCTGAGTCCTATAAACTAATTCCTTACAGTATGAATTCAGATTGCTCTCCAGCTTCTCTAATTATTTTTAGTCTTCATCAGTTCCTAAATATCAGAAAAGAGAAAGCCCAAGATTTCTTCCATTGAGAATCCCCACTTTCTAGACCATGAAGTTTTCCCTTACATGATTTAGGAATCTTTTTCTTGAGATAGCGTAGTTACTTATCTGGTTTCTTGGTAACATAATTCCAATATTAGATTTGGTCTAAATATTTTTGCAGGTTATGACCTTGATACTTTTTTTTTTTGGTAATCTAAA
Organism: Crocodylus porosus; assembly: GCF_001723895.1. NCBI lineage: Eukaryota > Metazoa > Chordata > Crocodylia > Crocodylidae > Crocodylus > Crocodylus porosus. The sequence continues at coordinate 73,841,647 of NW_017728931.1, read as the reverse complement.
GAATTTATCTGTCTCATTCTGATTGTGTGATTATAGCTTACTGGTAGTGTAAGTGTGACATACAGCTTTGCTCTTCCACCTCTTCTTCCTCTTTTATCTATCTTATAAATATAGAAAATATTTTATTTATACTTTTCTGTTATATGTATGAATATGATATATACCCCTTGTGTCTTAATTTATGAAATCATTTTTATTTTGTATATTCATTGTTAATGTAACCATCAAATTCTGTATAGATATTTAATACATTAATAATCTCACTCTTCATCTTCTGTTTCACAACTTCATTTTTGGCCAATTTAAGTTCTCCTTTGTCCTCTTAAAATGATCTTGACATCCATGCATTCATGAGGGTAGCCTGGCTAATCCCCTACATTCTGTGCTAAATATATTTTGAAGCTTTGGGCTAAGAAGGAAGCAAGAGCAAATGACAAAAGATAGTGGAAAGAATTCTACTTGAAAAGAAGTCTTTAACATCCAGACAAATGCCCTTGATGTAAAACACTCAAAGACATTACTTTTGCTTTGTTGAAGTGGGTGCGGGAAAATGTGATATCAGGTAATACTGGAGCATTAGAGGAGGGCAAAAGTTTATAACCTGGAGAGGTACCAATTTCATTAAAGCAGGCTTTCCATATTTTAAGTTAAAATTTTCTTTGTACTTCATCTTTTTCTTGATAATTTGATTCATTTATTAGTGTGGATATGGATAGCGTTTTTTGTAACAGTTTTTTCTGTGCTGAAGTAATTCATGCCTGTGTTTGTTGTTATTCTGTTATTTGCCTATGAAGTCCTGAGAGTTGTCAGTGTAGTAATTTATTTGCCGCAGTATGTGTGCCATCTTCCTGTTTGTCTTTTCCTGTGGCTTTTTGTCTGAGAGGGACTTTTTTTGTTCTTTTCTGTAGAGTTCTAGCCAGTTAAGAGCCCTTCATTTTTGGGCTCTTCTGATTTTAAATCAAGCTGACATTTATGGGAAGTGAGAGAGCTTCAGGGTGCGGGCGAATAAATTGGAATGATTGACTGCTACTCCGGCAATGATTTATTAAAGGAGCTACCTTAATCGCACTGTAGTTGTGATTCTGGCAACATTTGCCATGTAATCCCAGATAACCCAAAGTTCATACTTTCTCAGTAAAAGTTTTGCTTTATGATAGTCCTTGGTACTTGGGGTCAGAGGCCAAAAAATTCATTTAAAAATCAACCATTCGTAGGTTCACACTGAACTCTGGCCTCATTCCCAACTTTCAGTAGATTAGGGTACAAGTTTGCCTGCACATAACTCAAATTCAAACCCAACTTTGGTTTACCAGATGAAATACTATTATGTTCTGAAGTATCTGTACAAAAGGGTGAACCTGTTAGGGTTTCAGCCAGAGTCCTGATAATTGTGTAAAGGTAGTTTTTGTGATTTTATATGTAGAAGATATGTCACTGGATGGCAAAAGAATCAAGTCAAGACAGGAAACACAGTTGCAAATCTGTGGGATGCTTCTGTGTCTAAGGGTTTTCAGGTTGAAGAGTGAAATTCTGGCTATTATTGTAGACTCTAGTGCAGTTTCATCACAATTATCATTATGAGAAGATGAATATGGAGCTGAGAGGGCAGTTATCACCCTACATGTGCTTTATTCCATACAGCAAAGAAATCTTGATTTAAAAAAAAATACTTATTCACCTTATTGTAACTCATCATTTTTAAATTAGTTCAGTAAAAGAACTTTGATTTTTCTTAGTACTAGAGACAGCCTGGAAGAATTCTGGTGTGGGGATTGAACCTCTGGTGTTAAGAATCGATGGACAACTTATTCCCAGTAGATGAAATCTGGGCTCTTTAACTTCACCCTAAATCATTTCCTCCATAGCTGTGCAGAGTCTAAACCACACGTGGTGCAACTCTGTATTTCCATTACACAGTAAAGGCAGGTGAGTCCTCTAGAAGGCATTTGTCAGGCAATGTTTTATGGTGCTCCTCTTTGTGTAGATAGGAAATTCTGGGTTGGCCTAGAGAGGACAGATTTTATGGCTTAGCACCCCGTAACTATGTGTGTCTAGTACTGTTGTGCAAGAGGCTTAACTACTGCACCTTATAGGAGTATCTGTATGGTAATGCCAAGCACAACCTGCCACTACCTATTGTAGATTTTGTACTGAAAAAGGCTGAGTTCTGTAGGCCTGAGTGTTGCTCAGCAAGCTGATTTGTGCTAAAAGCTAAGAGGACCTGACCTTAACAAATAACTAGTAATGACACTGCTGAGTTTATAGCGTTCAAAGTGTAAAGCTCTACAGAATGTTAACATAAATAATGGTGCTGCATACACAGGAAAAATGCAGTGAAAATGTTTTCATAGTGATTATAGACAGATTAAAACTATTCATCTAAAACCTTTGCAGAGGTACGGTAGGTTCAAGATGCTGTTTTGGTTCTTGCAGTTTAATGAACTACATCATTAAAAATTTACTCTGACAGTGCTATTTAGAGCTGCTAATTATTTACCAGATACAAAATGTTTACTTGGCAACAGCATACTGTATATTACATTTGAATGGTGTTGTACATCATTGTATATTCCTAGACTTGAAATTGACAAGCTATGTGTATGCTTTGATTTTCCTTTTCTGACACATAATATGCTATTTATCTATTTCTCATCATAACAACCCTAAGCAGCAGTCCAGTATTTATTGCTTTCCATTTCTCAGTGTTTAATACAAGCATTAATTTACTTTCCCACCATCTCTGTGATGTGACTATTATTCCCATTTTGCAGATAACAAAACTGAAGGAAAGAGGTTTATACTTGCCCAGCAGATCAGATTATTGGGTCTACTGGTCAAACAGCACCTGAGCTTTCACCATTGGAGGCAGCCTCAACATTTCACTTGCTCACATCTCTCATGTTTTTACCCATGCCTTTTTCTGAGCTCCATCAGTATTCATGAAGTCACTACTTGTTTGCCTGTAATAAGGTTTTCCTCTTAATCTGTTTCTACCAAATTGTCCCTATTCGTTCTCCTCTTTCTCAGTTCTGTTCATTTTGTGATTTCAATATCCCATCTTTTCCCATGCAACTTCTCTGTCTTCTCATTTGCCTATATTCTGTCTGTCAGCGAGACACTGAGTTTCCTGGGTCAGAGATTGTCTTCCTTGTTAGAGATCTGTATGATGCTGAGCACAAAAATCCCTATTCTGTGTTTGAAGTTACTCAGATACCACAGTACAAATAATAATCCACAAAGCAACCTACTTGGCTTTAGAGTCAGAGCTAGAAGGCATTCAAGCCTGGTGCCCAGTCCTATACTCTGAAGACATGACCATGCTTTTCTTTTAAAATAATGTCATCCATCCAATAATGTCATCCATTTTTTAACTGAATTGCTCCTTGAATTCCACCGTCACAGTGACATAACAAAGCCCATAAAATGGCTAATTGTAGGTATTTCTGCTGAGAGATTGGGAGTATAGAAGTAAAGAGTTAGATCGGAAAAAACCTCAACCATCTCTAGTTAGTCTGTCTGCATCCTGTCTGAACAGATTGTTATTTTAAAACAGCCCTGATATTCATCTGTCTAATCTCACCTTGAATATTTCCACTGATAGCAGTTTCACAACCTCACTAGCTGCTAGTTACATCGCCTGACATTTTTTTAGAGATATTTTTATATTTTTGTCAAATGCAATAACATCAAATACAGAAGCACAAATAAGTGTTGTATGGAGAAATTGTGAAAGACAGGAAATGTTGTAAAGCAATATAGATGAGATAGATAGCTGTCTAGAACTGCAATCAAAACACACATGAGGTAGGAAAAGTGAAACAATAATTCTAGTGAGGGATTCAAAGGTAAGGAGAATGGAATGTATACATTCGTTTAGAAAAATAAAAGAATAGAGCAAAGTAACACTGCAAAACAATAAGATACCTGAATAGATTTCCAAAGATTCAGAATTGTTAAAATTCCAAAAAAAATGCCAAAAAGGTATGTTGTTTTAATTTGATGTGGAATATACAGGGAATTTGTTACCTTTCTGTAAGACCATGGATAAACATTAGAATACAGTTAGTAGAGTCATGGGACCTTTGTACACACCACAGAATTGGCTTTTAAAGTGGCTTGAATGCCTTTTTGCTCCACTTTAATGGCATTGCTGTTTGCATATTTGGTAGTGTATTCCGCTTTAATGGCAGTGCTCTTTGCAAGCTAAGCGGCATATTCCGCTTTAAATGACTTTGGTGCGCAGCAAGATAAAACACCTCCAAGGTGTTTTAGTTTGCTACCTAACAAAATGCAATAGTGCACAGGGTGCTGGAAGCTGATATGCTTGGGGCTTGGTGGGCCCTGCGGCGCTCGGGGCAGTGGGACCTAGCGGCAGCCTGAGAAGGCAGGCTCCACTGATCTTTTAACTTTTTTTTCTCCCTGGAGCTTGTCTGCCTGCCTGAGCTGTGCTGGGCCCAGTGCTTCCTTCCATGGCTATGAGGGGGGCAGTGCTGCTCTCTGCAGCTGCAGCGCCCCCTGAGACTGCCCAGGCCGGGTGCCAGTGGGCAGGTACTGCTTTGGGGGCCCCCACACTGCACAGGGACCACTCAACCCACCAGCAGCTCACCCCCGCTCTCCCCACCCCTGAAGAGGTAAGTAGGGATTGGGTCCCCACCATCATGTATATACCATGGGGGTTTAACTCGTTTAGTTCTCCCTAAACTGAAGTTGTATTCTAAAAAAAAGCACCATTTCTACTGAGGCAGAACTAAACCAAATTAAACCCTTGTGGTATGTATAAGCAGCCATGGGCATCAAGTAGACAAAGACAGTGGGAGAAAGAGTCTGAAAGTTTGATAAATGCAGTTACCTCCCAATTTTAATGGCAATTTAAAACAAGTGTCAGAGAAAATCTCTGAAATAAACCTCAGTGATTTTTAGAAGTTGAAAAGGAAATACCAGTTGACTGAAACATTGTATCATTTCTTTAGAATCATTGGCATGGTGGGTAAAGAAACTGCTAGATGTTTTCCTACATATATTAAGGAAATGTATATGTAGTGGAAGGTTATCTTCAGTGGTATGTAAAAGTGATTTATTTAGATTGACCTATCGAGGGTTAGGTTAATCCAAATGCCTACTTGTACAGAAGTTCAGAAGGTTTAAATTAGTTGAAATATGGCAGGTCCAGTCAAAGTTAGTTCACCTCAGGAGGTGAACTAACTTAGTTTGAGAAAGGATTAACCCAATTTAGCAAATGCCTCCACACTTTCACAGCAGAGCCCTGGGACTGGGAAAGCCCAGATGCTTGCCTGAGTCCTAGGGCTGTATTGTTCCTAATCCCCCAGCCCTGACCAGGGTACTTTTAGCCCTCTGAACCTTGCCTCCCAAGCAGACAACCCTGCTTTCAGATCCACCAGCCCCCTCCAGGCCTACCAGCTCCTCACTCCCTATTCTGTGAACCTACCAGCACCCCTTTGACCCTACCAGCCTCGTCCACTCCATGCCCCAGCGATACTTACCTCAGACTCCCTGCACCACTCCTAGCAGCAGCAAACAGCTGCATGTACATTTCCTGGTCTAGGCTTAAAGCAAGCCACCTAAATCTTGACCGGTGCAGTGAAGGCTTCATTGCAACCTAAATGACAGCCCATGTGTTATGAAAGCAGTAGTATGCCAGACATGCTTTTGTTTTGAAGAAGTTCAGCTGCCCTATATTTGTCAAAGATCTATATTCATATTTTGTTAATAAAACTGTCAGTTCTCCCAATAGTTAAATATATCATTTCTGCCACAAGCCACCTCAATAGCAATAGGCATAGAAAGTTCTTTATATCCTTTAAACACAAGTCTGTTCAGGGATTTCTGAAAATCTTACAAAGGAAATTCCATAATTTTAAATGGATTTTTACTCTAGCAAAAATTCTTCTGCAGCATAAAAGAAAAGGTTTACAAACAGAAAACATTATTATTTGAAAATTAATGTTGAATCATTATTAATCCATTTTTGGCAGCCATTACACTGATAATATATCACTCAGATGGAATATTCTTGATATGATGACAAAATACCCAGTGATAATTTAAGAGAAGAAATATTTAGGGATGAGAGAGGACAAATACCGTAGATTTCATTACTACTTTGCATTCAGACTTGATTAGAAAAGTTCACAGTAAAATATAATGATTTAGAAAGTAATGAGATTTAAGTTAGAAATAATAACTGGACCCAAGTCAAAATATGATCATTTTTCAGTATGAAATTCAATTTCCCTGCAGCCATTTCTCAAATATAACAGCTAGACAGATCCTGCAACTTGTTCAACATCTTATTAGTTAATCAATATTCTACAGAGATTAGGTTATTCATTGTAGTGACAACAATGTCAATGAACTAATTTCCCTTTAATGAGTTGATTCTAGCCATTCCTACTAGTTCTACTATTGTGAAAACTATTAATGTTTATTTCTAAGGTTAGGAGATAGGGATGGCCTGTCACGTGATCCAACATGAATATTTTAACCAAATTCAATCTGTTTTGCAAGCCATATTATATGATGGAAGTTTTTTGATTGAGGAGGGCATAGAAGAGATGTTCTGGGTTTAGGTTAATTGTTACAAGTAGGTATGAAAGGTTTTAACAATGTGGTAGAAGCCTCACTGTCTTAATTTATTTTAACCACACACTGGCCTTTCAGCTTTTCTTTCCAGTTTACTTATACCAGTTGTCACAGCTATAGTATGTTACTCTGACCTCTTTGTGGTCTGTGAGGGTGGAAATAGATGTCACCTTTTTGTCAGCATAAATATGTTTATGGTGGCACAAAGTGAAAGCCAACAGATGTTCCTACCTTCTGTCATGCCAGAAATGCTCAAATTTGTGGCCATGACAGAAGGTGATGATAAACTGAGCTGCTTTCTGGTTGTGGACATCTGCTTGTTTATGGTGGGAGAGTGCAGACAGCCCAAAGCTGCCTGCACTCTCCAGGCACCCCAGGCAGCAACTTGGCAGGTTTTAGGAGTCTAGTCCTGCACATTCTGGGAAATCCTGGGCAGGACTGAATCCCTCAAGCCTTGGCAGCACCTGCCTCACTTACTCTGCATACCCAGATGCTTTATTTACCTAGGAATCTCTAGGACTGAGCAGGCAAAGTTGGGGTTTTTGCTTGCCCAGGCACATCCCTGCAGTCTCCATGGCATGTCTAGGTAAGCAGGGAAGTTGAGCGCTTCAACCTAACACTACAAGGATTCCGCACCTGTAGTTACTTGCACTCTAACATGGGGCAACCATGGAATATGCAAGCCAGAGGAAATCCCTCTGCAGGGGTTGTCCTAGGTGCATACCTGCAAGTTCAGAGTGGGGAACTCCCTTACGGGCTTTCCCTCCCTGTTTGCAGGCACATACTCTGTGTTGGGGTGCAGATCTGTGGGGTGGGAGAATCACTGTGCAGGAGATTTCCCTGGTGCATGTCTGCATGCACAGAGTTGGGAAACATCCGTGGGGCAGGTCCCCCTTCTGCATTTGAACCCCATTTATGGTATGAGACAAAGAGTGATATGATCTCTGGAGGGCAGGGGGGAGAGCCCTCAAGCCTCCAGAGTCCTGCCTGGGGTGGCTGGAGAGTGAGAGCAGCTCAGGCTGCCCATACTCTCAGTTAATACATGTCTGCCACAATAAAGTGGCAGGCTCTATTATTACCTTTTGTCATGCCACTGATTTTCCTGATGTGGTACAACAGAGGGTAGAAACATCTATTTGCTTGCTACTTACACTACAGGTAATGTCTGTTTCCACCCTAGGATGCCACTTGGCCTTGCCTTCAGTTTATCCTGATACTATCTTTTTGGTCTATTCTCACTTGGGCTCCATTCCATTTTAGCAGATTGTGCTTTTATGTACATATGTAGTTCTTCACAGTCTATTGTTCTATTCATTTCTTAGCTCAGGTTCTATCTGCTTCTGTTACAGACCCGAGGAAAAACATTTTGTGCTTGGAAGCTTTTTTAAAATCTTTCTCCATCATGCAGTTAGTCCAATAAAAATATCACCCCTCCAAATTGTCCTTGCAAGTCTCATATTTTCTGGACCGTGGTGGCTACAACATCACTCTAACAGCATAAGCTGAAAACAACATGAGAGCTATGAGATTGGAGTTGGAACATAAATATTCATAGGATAAAACTCACTTAAAATAATCAGGCACATTATACCAGTCTTTCTCAAAGAAGAAGTGTCAAGTTTGACATGCTGTGCATGGCATTTCCAATGTAACTTAAAAATGATTAGGTTTTAGATGAAGAAAGCTTTTTAAGTGGTATTGAATGGAACTTTTTGTCAATTTTCCATTTTCTTCTGTTTTAAATTTTCTTCCGTGATTGTAATGCTTGTTGATTCTAGAGAAATAAAAGGCAAATATGTGTAAAGAAATAGATTGAGTATTTCTGAGTGAAGCACATCCTCTCTTGCAAACTAACAATATAGGAAGAAAAATTTAAAAGAGTGAACAATTATGCTGCTTTTATATGTGGGAGTCTTAGATTAAGGAGAAGGTACAAGGAGTGCTTATATATGTGCTCCGGGGTGGTGTGGGGGGGAGGTGTTTTAATTACAGGAACTCTCAGGAGCTGTTCTAATAAAACACCTGCAGCATCTTGTGTATTCAGCATTCCGCATTTCAAAATGGCAGCAGGGTGCTTTAACTAAAGCTTTTTCTATGAGCTTTAGTTAAAGAGCCCCGGCTGTCATTTTGTACCACGGGACACTAAATACATGAGACACTTTAGCACACTGGAGTGTTCCGATTAGAACACTCCAGCAGACTTGATTAATAAGATTAATTGAGTCTGCTCCAATGTGTTTGTAGCAGTGCACCTTTGGTGCCTGCCACTTTAAGGGCTGGAGCAGGCAGCCAGCAGGTGCTTGATTAAGGTGGCCATTTTCAAACTTAGGCAAGGCAGGCAGAGGCAGCAGTTTGTTGCATACAGCTGAGGGAACAATATCACCTGGCTGAGCTGCTGCTCACATCTCGGAGGTAAGGGCAGGAGCTATGGGAATGGCATGAGGCTTCTGGTCCTGCGCATGACCTGAAACTCCACCTTGCTGGGGTAGGGAGGCCTGGAGGGACTGCCTGTGGTGGGACCGCTAACCTCCCCAGTGAACGGTGGATAGAGGCACCTTAATATCCCCAGTCCCCACAACATTGTGAATAATGGACACCTGGACACCTGAGCCCTAGGGAGTGCAAGACCCCAGGGGACCCAGTAGTGGGTAGTGGGGCCAGGCACATCCATGGACACCTGAGCCCAGGGTAATGTAAGATCCCAGATAGCCCCAAGGAAGAGGGTAGGAGAGTGGCCTTGGAGGAGGGCAATAAGATATTTGGTGGGCCCACACAGAGTAGAGACCATCTTTATGAACCAAAGGGCTGTGTGTAAGTCAGATGCAGAGTTGAAGGCTGCTCTGAAGGGCTGCATCAGGGGGTTTGTTGAGTAGGACTGAAGGATGGCCAGAAGGGCAGCACATGGGCCAACCCCCATAAGTAAAAGCGTTAGTGGTATAGTTGAGAGGCTCCAGTGAGATGGCATAAGTTGAAGCCCCAGGTATGAGGTGGACTGGTATAGTGAAGGCCCTAGTGAGAGAGCATAGTTGAAAGGCCCTAGCCAGAGGGCATTAGTTGAAGCTCCAGTTATGGGATGGACAGGCCAAGGTTAGTTTATGGATGTGTGAGGCTGCAGTTGGGCCAGAGGAGAGTCATGATGCCAGTAAGTCCTCTGCAATGTCAAGGCTGTGCAGTTGGGTCAGTGGGAGACCCCAGTAAGTCTTCAAAAGCTGAGGCTGAGTTAGGGTCAAAGTATAAGAACTTGTTTGGTTGCCATCTGTGAGGCATCAGCCATGGTTTAGGGACGGTACAGAACCATGGACTGTGCGCCCCCAGGCACCAGGCCATCATAATGGGCATCCTCCCATTTAGAGCACCAGTTTATTAAACAAGCAAGTCATGGCAGGAGAGTCTAGGCAGACTGCCTTACTTAAAAGTGTGGGCAGCCTGATGTAAAATGTCAGCTACAGATTGGCCCCCTGTTCTAATCAGAAGGTGTCAGAGCATATGTAAAAGTGCCCAAGGTGCTTTCTTGTCTTCTCTGTTTGGCTGAATTGGCTGATAGCTTTAGACTGTGTTTCTCCCGGAAGAGCTGTGGGCATACAGTGCATTAGAAAATCAAGCTACTTATTTAGGTACCTAAGTTTTTAATTAGATGTTGCATGTTAAATATCCAGCCTTGAAAATGTCAGTCCTCTGTTCCTGCAATCCCAAACAATATCTGCACATAAGAATTGCAATACCATCTACTTCCGTATTTTGTTTCTGACAGTGATCAGCGCATAATTCTTCAGAAATAGGTGCTGAATACCCAATAATGAACACTTCTGAATTAATCCATGCACAGAGCAAAGCTTTTTTTTAATGCAAGGAATTTAATGATTAGTTGATGCTTTGAAGCATGATTTTCTTTGTCCATAAACACATTTATTTTCTCTCATGTGACACAGCTTCCATTAAGGAAATAAACCACTTAAAATTTTAAGAAAACAATCTCAAGAGAACAAATTAATCTTAGCAGAGCACTAAACACAAAATTAATGCTAGCAAAAAATGCCTGGATTAATTTTACTATGAGAAGCTTTTCTTGTTTCTTATTTGAGTTGGTTTGATATGAAAGAATATAGAGGAGGTAGATTACTTTTGATTCAGGTTGATGAACCACATATTGTGCATTTGTGAGATTAATTTGTAATGATCTGTTCATTTTAGGTGTTCATACAAAAGCCCCACCAAGGGCAAACTACCTATCACCAATGGTTTGGCAGATGCCCAAAGACTTGTACCACCAACCTGTCCTATTCAACTTCTCCAAAGCCTTTTAAACATAAGTGTTAGTCCAGTCTAGTCCAAGGGCAGGCAATTGTTTCAGGTGGAGGACTGCTTACCAAGTTTTGGCAAGCTGTTGAGGACTGCATGGGTAGCCCCACACCTTGACAGGTGCCCTGCCCCTGGTCACCATCTTGGGACTGGGAATCATGCCCCTAACCTCTGACCTTTGCCACCGGAAATCCCTCCCCTTGCCCTAGAAGTACTCTTTTGGGGAAGAGGGTTTGCCTTCGTAGAGAAAAAACTCAAATTACATACTAAAAATCAAACACCCATAATAATATATTGTAATTTAATTTAAAAATATATATTTGTCCTGATTTGTGTGCAATCGTGGTATATATGCAGAAGCAATTGCATACAGGGGCTTGTGGGGGGTGTGGCTATGGATGTGGGTATGGAAGCCATGTAGTGCAGAGTGGCCGGCGGGCAGGCAGTGGTGAAATCAGTGGCGGGGAGTGGAAGTGAACAAGACTGTGAGGCGTAGCACTGGTAGGGGTCTGTGGATATGGGCTGGGCTGCAACAGCAGGGACAGTGGGGAGCTGGCCTGGCTCCTTAGAGCCCCTGCTGGCTGGGACCCTGCGCGCCTGAGGTCCTGCTGGGGCTGGCTCCGGGGCACTGGCATGGGCCACACGCTTCCGCCCAGCTATCACTGGCTCCTGGGTGCCCGCTCACTTCCAGTGCTCTGCCCCAGCCCCGTGCAGCCCTGGCCCCATGCATGCCACACTTGCCCATGGAGAACGAGCTGGTGCTCAGCACAGGGGAAAAGTAGCCCCCCATAGTGGCCATGTGGAGCAGCTGCTGGGCAGCACAGAGGCGGTGGTAAAGCAGCCACACTGCAGCCTAGCACGGTGTGAGCTCTGGGCAGGCGGCCACAGCAAATACTGCCTGGCAGTGGTGAGCAGGAGCACTGCTTTCCTCCAAGCCGAGCAGCAGCTTCTGTCCAGCTGCTGCTGCCATGGCTCAACCCCGACGGGCAAGCCCGGAACCAGCATGGGGCCCAGGCTAGCAGTGGTGGCAGGGGCTCATAGCCTGTGCAGGGCTGCCTGTTTCTGTTCTCTATTGCCACCAGTGCTCCACTGGGGTGTATGCGGGCTCCAAGTTACTGTAATACAGGGCACTGGCCTTGGGGGGGGGGCTTTTTTCCCCCATGCTGAGCACCAGCTTGTACCCTGCAGGTGAGTGTAGGTTGCATGGAGTTGGGGCTTCATGGGTTGGGGGTCCTGGCCAGCAGAGGCTCTAAGGAGCCGGGCCGGCTCCCCCATCTCCTTGCTAGTGCAGCCCAGCCCATCTCCAGAAACCCCTGCCAGCCCATGCCCCATGCTCCTACCGCCCCAGTCTGGGCCTCGCAGGCTCTGGCCTCAGGCCATTGGTGCAGACCATGTGCTCCAACTCGCTTCCAATCTGCCCATCGTCGGTTTCTCACTCCCACCCGCTGACTCTTGGTTGTGTGGCTGGACTGTGGTGCTCAGCAAATCAGGGCTGGATGGACCCTGCTCTTGCAGGAGCCTACCGGGGCTTCCCCTGGGTCCTACTGCCCCATGTTCCTGTCATCTTTGACAGGAGCCAGGGGCAGATAAATATTAATTTTCTAAATTTTTTAGGGGCCCTGCAGGCTGGATAGAATGACCTGGTGTGCCAGAACCAGCCTGTGGCCCATACTTTGCCCACCCCCGGTCTAGTCTGAACAGTTAGTTTTTCAAGCCTCTTCAGCTTCCCCAAATCACAGATAGTACTGTGGATATATCCTGGCCATATCTTAATCTGAGGTGAGGTTAAAATTAAATACTCTTAATAGAAGAATGCTGGAATGTCTAATTCTAAAGCATTAGGTCATTAGCTAGCTGGTTGTTTTGTGATACAGACAAGTCTGCATTTCTGTCAGAAGAATTGTGAATTCCAAAATTGAAATAAGTTTATATAAGTCCTCAGGGCTTTTGATGTTTTCTCATCTTTGCATTTGGTAAGTGTTGTGAGTAGCAGAACTAATTTCTGCAGCTAGTCAAGCAATGTAAGAATATAATCACAAGAATTTCACTGAAACTGGCTTTGGATTTGGCCTGCTTAGACACTTTAATTAGTTTATTCTTGCCAAATCTTCAGTCAAACAACACTTTATTCATTCCGGTGCTTCTGAACAGCCCATAGCTAAAATTTGCTTAATGCAGCAAATGAAAGGAATGGTTAGGTCACCTAGTAACCCAAGGGAAGCAATACCATGTGACTGGTTGGCCACGTTCTTTGCTTAGCTAGAGAATTTTGACACTCCATATCACTTTGGAATGGTTTGAAAATAGTCTGTACACACCATATTAAATATGTTTGTTAAAAACTATTCATTAATAGGTACAGCCATTACATACTTGTCAGTCTGAGAAACAAGACTCCATGCTTACATTTTGCAATGAGTTGTTCAAACTGCTCTGCCAAATTCACTGAGAACTGTTATTTTAAAATGTGGACTTAACTCAGAACCTCGCATTATTTGGCTGGAATGTCATGAATATTTTTGTTTTCTGAAGATGCTTAGAGGTTAGAGACAATTGAATGAGTCCCTTGTTAAATGTCTGTAACATGTATGATGCTGACAAGCTGTGTCAGGAAGGTCTTGAATTCCTGAACACTATTTTTCTCTTTCACTCAACCTTAAAATAATAGTAATTTTAGTACTTTCATCTATTTGAGAGAAAGTACTTGTGGTGAGATACATAGATGTTGCCACCTTTTCAGCTGAAAATGGTGCTGTTAACGTGTATGTCCTCTGTGTTTAAAGAATGAAAGTGGCACGATTAAATGTTTTGCTACCCAGCAGAATGGACTATGGCTTTTGAAAGTGTTACATTCTGTTTTTTAAATAACCATTAAAAAGCATGTATTTCACAGCACAAACTGAAGTAGTACTGTTGGGGGGGAGGATGGTGACATCATGTCATTAAATAGTCACAATAATGAAAATCTTTAAGTTGTATAAAATACCAGTTTTTCTGTTGTTAATTTAAAGTATTAGCCTATCTCTATATATATAGAACTGGTCAATACTTGGAATTTCCTAAATGTCATAATTTTTTAATATGTTCAGAGGTAATATGGAATAAACCAAAAGCTGTTGTTAGTCTCAGTATAACAGAACATGCAAACAAACTCAGTTAAAAAAAATTCAGAAAGAAATTTTAATTTTAGAATTTCAAATATTTGTTTTGAGTTTTAGTGTATTTTTATTATTTTTGTCACATCAGTAATGATACTACATAATATTATATTATCAGGGAAACAGGATGTTAATCAGTATTAAGTAGCAGTTATCATTGATGATTTTGAAAATAAATAAGTTGAATATGAAATGGGAAAGAAGTATTATAAGGTATTTATCAGAAAGGTTGTTTTAGTTATTTTCAAAACTGTCAGTGAATTTTAAACGTGTTTGTAGCCAGCTAGGACTCGGTATTTGAAAATGGGAATGACTTTGTGTGTTTGCAGACATTATATTTAGATTGACCTGATTAGGGTTAGGTTAATCTAAGTGCTCAGATGTACATATGATAGAGGAGTTTAGATTGGGCAAAAAATGGCTGGCTCAGTCTAACTTAGTTCACTTAAGGAGGTGCACTATGTAGATTTGGCTGACCCATGCCCTGTCTAACTGAATATGTGTGCATGTTCAGAGTGCAGTCCCAGGGCTAGGAAAGCCCACCCACTCACCCCTGCCCCAGGGCTACACTTTTCTTACCCCCCTCTCATAATGACCAGGCTATTTTTAGTCCTCTATCTCTCCCACTTCCAAATAAACAACTGCACCCCTTCATACTTTTTAGCCCCCTCAGATCCTGCCTACCCCTCCCCCTACCCATACTCACTTAGATATTTTTCCCAGTGCTCCCAGCGCTGATGAACATGTGACCTTGGGGCTTAAAGTAAGCTGCATTATCATAGGTCAGGTTCTGCAAATGTGTGCACATGCCTTTTGTTTGTCCTGATCAGACCCCATAAGTTGAGGATTGGTAATGAGAAGTCTAACAAAAGAGTTTCATGGACACAGCCTGCAAAAGTTCTTTTTTGCTACTTAACAATGCTGTGAATCAAATATTGGGACACTAAGGCTAGATATATATGTTACACTTATCATGCCTTAAGTGTGCAGAAAGCACTTTACAGCTGTAACAGAGCAGATGTTCAGAGCACATAGAGTGTTTTAAAATGGTAGATCCCACTTTAAGTTAACCCTGGATAGATGTGGTATTAGACTCAAGTACTTTAGGTTAGAGCACTTTATTGAATGTCTGTACTACATACCATCACGAGTCAGGGTAGGTCACATTCCCCTAGCATCCCGGGGCCCCTTGCTGGGTGGCTTGCTAGCCTCAGATGATGTTCACCTGTTCCCAGAGAACACCAACCCAGCCCCACCCTCAAGCTGTCACATAGATGAGACAGGAAGGGCTCTGTCTTCTCTCTGCATGGCTGGGCAGGGCGGTGGTGGAAGGGAGGCCACATGCTCTGCCCCACCCAACCAGATTGCTGGGCCAGGCCTTGGGAGAGCCATGCCAGGTCTGTGCAGCAGGGAGGCTCCATTTGTCCACCTCTAGTTCCCAGTGCAGTGAAAAGCCAGGCCAGGCAGCCCCATATCACAGCTCCTGGCTGTAGCTGTCAAAAGGCTAGGGAGGAGGGAGCCCCTGTGCCTTGCAGACCCAGTGTACTTCCACCCCTGCACAAGACCCAACCCAGAAATTGGGGGGGATGGGGGGGGACTTGGCATGGGGTTTCCCTTCTCCCTTTCTTTGACTGTCCAGCTGCTGGTGACAGTCACTAGCTGGCGGGGGCTGGGGAGAAGGGCCACTCCAGCAGTCTCTTGGGAAGTGTGTGGGAATACCCCTTGCTTGTTTGCCTCAGCCTGTGCAGGCAAATGAACAGCAATTCCACCAATGAACAGCAAATGTCTGTTTGATATGCTCCTGTTCCAATTCATCACTTTAAGTAAAGTGAAATAATTATAGTTTCATAGTTTCTAGGGTCGGAAGGGATCTGAGTAGATCATCTAGTCCAACCCCCCGCCATGACAGGAAACAATACTGGGGTCAAACTACCCCAGCAAGATGTTCATCTAACCTCCCCTTAAAAACCGCCAGGGTAGGGGCCAGGACCACCTCTCTTGGAAGTTGGTTCCAGATCCTAGCTGCCCTGACTGTGAAGTAGTGCTTCCTGATATCTAGCGTAAATCTACCCTCTGCCAGCTTGTGACCGTTATTCCTGGTCACTCCTGACAGTGCACGGGGGAACAGTGACTCCCCCAATGCCCACTAGATCCCCCCCTCAGCCTTCTTTTTTGGAGGCTGAACAGGTTCAGGTCCCGTAGCCTCTCCTCGTAGGGCCTGCCCTGCTGTCCCCTGATGATGTGAGTGGCCCACCTCTGGACCCTCTTGATGCTGTCCACATCCCTCTTAAAGTGCAGCGCCCAGAACTGGACACAGTACTCCAGTTGCGGCCTGACCAGTGCTTCTGCCAGGGGCTTTTTGAATGCCAGTTCTTAGCCCATGTTAGTGCTTTACGAACAAAATGTAGGGAGTAAGCAACTAAAATCTAGGAAGTGACCAACAAGACACAAAGATGGAAAGTGACATAGGTTCGTATTGTTGTCTGTCATCCTCTGTTATCTCTCCCAGTGGGATCTTGTCAATATTGTGCTCGTGGGTCACCTGCCACATGGCTATGAGAAAAGCTCTATGTGGGGCAGGAAGCTTCCAAAATTTCACATGGGAAAGGAAGCTTATCCCAATGCCAATGAGAACAAAGTAGATTCAGTTCCTTAAACCCATGGATGTGTTGATATTAGTGTGGGAAAACTGACATAGAGCAAAGCAGTTTGTCTGGTAGTGAATGGCTTCCACATTATTAATCAAGACTAAATTATTTCCTGATTTCTGAGTGGCTATTATTGTAACCACTGCCAGCCTTCATTGGTTGACTTAAAGCCATGATTCTTAAGGTTTGCTTAAGGGATAGGACTAAACCATGTGAAAAATGTTTTTAAGTTCCAGTACAAAAGTTTGAAATGACATTTTACATTTTATAGTAGCAAGATACCAGGGAAGAGAGCTTTACTTCTCCTCTCTATTTGTCCAAGAATTTACAGGAGCTGTAATTTATTTACATCTGTTCAGCTGATATTAATTAAATTGTCTGAATCTGTATTTGAAAAATGTAATCACGTTCTCGGATCCAAACAGCATAATATAAAACAAACAGCAGCAGGGAGATAATTCCATCAAATGCTTCACTCTCTTGGTTTATGAAGTTATCACCAACATTTCTTGATGGAATTATTTCTATACATCCTACTTCAGCCAATATATTATCTTTGATGGACCATGGGAAATATAATTTTAAAAAGGATGTGGTTTAATTGCCTCATTCAAACCAAGAACATCACATTCCTATGAGCCCAGTGCCTTTTTTGGCTTGCTATCAATAATTTTGCTTATTATCATTTGAATAACAGCCCATTATGTAAAACCTTTTCTTCTGATTTTTGTATTTTTACATTATCTAGAGCTAGCTAATGACTTTCAGAGATATTTATAACATTTTAGTAACAGTTGTATATAGAGACAAGTAGAAGCAAAAAAACCTTAGACTGAAGTTCATCTGTCCTTGAGCTATGTCTGTACAGATTTTTGCATGGTTTCTAAAATTAGTATCAGAAAAATATAAATCTTTCATGGATCACATTAGAAAAACAAGTTATTTTCTCTGAGCTCTTATTCACAGACTATCAAGGTTCCATCATTTATATGCCGACTATTACTTAAAGAACCTGTTAGGAAGAAGAAATATGGAAATGTGTTAATTTTGTGAAAAATGAACTGTGCTATTTATAGGGACTAGAAATAATTTCATTTGTAGAACAATCTTGTAATCAGAGGATCTTAAACAAATCGTTTTGAATGGGAAAGTAAAAGATTCCCAGAGCGGTGCTTTAAAAAAAAAAAAGAAAGAAAAAGCAGATCTATGTATTTATTGCTATTTCTCCTTGTTGTAAACAATTTTGTTTTGAAAATGCTGAATAAATCCATTCTGAAATATACATGACATGGTTTTCTATCAATGACCCCATAGCAATACAGAATTTACACTTCACTGGTTGCCTTACTGGGGGATGACAGGTAATGCATTACACTTGAAGAGGAAAAGGAGGTGAAGTATGAGTCTAACTGACTATGTTTTCATTTAGCTATGAGGATAGAATAGCTATAACAAAATTTATAGCACCTGTAAGTTTCTAGCAGGGTCTGGTGTGTTGCTCTGATGACTCGGTCTGTGGTTTGAAACAGAGTATTGATTTTATATACTCTGTGCCATCTTGAATCTGACTGCAGAGGGTCAGTGAAGCAATTTTATGAATAATGAACAGCAGTACCCAGAGTAAAAAGATTTAAAATGGATTAATACATGATGGATTGGACTTTGAAGCAGAAAGTTTGAAAGTTAATGTATTGGCACATTACATGGGAGCTGCTTTGAATAAAATAGCTCAATTATTTTCTTAGTGATTTTTTTTTAAACAAGCAAAGAGATTATTTGTGCTCTTACTAAGTAACTAAACACTGAATCCGAACAATCACTAAGGTGCACGTTGCCTCAGGAGGGTAATCCAAATCAATAAGTTAAACTTCCTACGTAGCATATGAAGAGACCTAAATGCAAGTCATGGGCCAAAAGGAAAACGAGGGAGAAGGGGTATGATTCCTGCAGCCAGCACTATTTCTACTTTTAACCAGTGACTAATATTTGGGACCAATTAAAAACAGTTACTCTAACTCTGAGTGAAATGTTTTGTTTCCTTTTTTGTCCTTTTATAGTTTCATAGTTTCATAGTTTCTAGGGTCGGAAGAGACCTGAGCAGATCATCTAAGTAACCATTTTCTTTTATTTAAAAAAGCAATTTTTAATTGAAAGCTGCTGTTTCAAAATTAAGAGTCAAAAGGTCCCAGTGAAAGAATATTGAAACAAAATGTTTTGGCTTTTCCAAAATGAAATCTTATGGAAATGGTTTCCTCCAATTGTTTGACTAAAACTATTTGCTGAATTTGACCCAATTTCATTAACAATATCAATCCCCCCAAAAATTCTCATTCCACACTGTTTTCGTAGCATCATTTCTCCTTCAGCCAAGCTCATCCACTGGAGGCTAAACCTGTTCAGGCCTTGTTGCATTTTTAGTTCTTCTTTGATCTGTAGGCATTTGGGGCTCGTGGGCACCTATACATGTGCTGGACGTCTGTTCCAATGTGTGCTAATTAGCACACAGAGCAGACTTGATTAATCGGGTCTGCTAGAGCGTGCTAATTAGTACACTCTGGCAGCCTCCACATCTTATGTATTCAGTGTCCCCCCCCCACCCCCCGCACCTCTAAGTGGTGTCGAACAAGCTTTAGTTAAAGTGCCCCTGCCACCATTTTGATGCACGTGACACTGAATACATATGATGATGTGGGTGCTTTAATTAGAGTGGCTCTTGGAGCCACTCTAATTAAAGTGCCTCCCACCCCATCCCAGGGCACATGTAAAAGACACCCTTTATGTCTCTAGAAGCAATCTTAAAATATTACAGAACTGCATACATAAGATTTTTGCAGCACCAGAATTGTTTTGTTTATTTATTCATTTTGATTGTTGGCCTAACTTTATTTTATTTAAAAACGGCATTTATAAGTTTAGAGATGGAGAGCAATCTGCAGCATGTTTGAGTTTGAAATGCATGGGATTTGCTCCCAACTGCTGTTTCAAGCTCATCAAGGCTAGCACCGCAAATATATAAGAAGGAAGATGTTTTATGAATACTTATTGGTTTTCTTTTGCTGTATAAATGCTGAACTTTTCTATATCTTTTTTAAATCTCATTATTCCAGAGATTTTTATTTGTTGTTAGTTGTGGTGGAAAAAATGTGAAAGGTAAAGGCTCATATACCTCTACAAGAATATGCCCTATTTTAAGACATTTCCTAAAAATCAGTCTTTTCCTTCATTCTTGTAATGGACCAGACTCTAGACAGATTGTTAGATGCCATGTGGATTTTAAAAAGATGCCACAAAAGGTGCATTGGCATGAGTGAAAAAGAGACCCCTGGTATTTGTTATGACTTCCTACATTTCCACGTCAGATGCAGAGGAAAACCCTTGACTCTGTATCCTCCCACACAATGTCTTAGCTAGCGGCAGACTACTGCCAGTGGAAGTTGCCAGTTTACCACATTTATTTTCATATGGTGCACACCTCTTTTCCAAAAATTAGCTGCTGAATATTCAGATGCATGTCTTAAATGAAGAGATGCGGGGGAGCAGAAGGACCAATCCGGTAGGAGCCAAAGTGCAGGAGCCCTCTTTGTGCTGGGTGAGCATCCAGCACCGCTTGCTGAGTCAGCTGAGGCCCACCCAGATTGAGAAGTGGGAGCAGGCAGTTAAGCTTAGTTAGGAGTATCAGCTGAAGGCCCATTTCTTCTGGGGCTGGAACTGCCCAGCCGTGCTTCTCAGGCACCCTGTCCTGTAGCAAGGCAATTTAAATTAGCCACAGGTTTTTGCTCCATTCCCCCCCACACACACCTCCTCAGCTCTGAAAATACCATACTTACCAGTATTTTCAAGGAGCGATATTTTTATCTGTCCATTCTACCTTCCAAAAGCAAAGTGCATGTTTAATTTGAGGGCAGATGGTATTCAAGAAAACACAATATTTTTGTGATGAGGTAAATGTTCTTGTGTGCCTAGGCTTAAGTTTGTGCAACTTGTAAATCCTGTAAGACAGGGGTTCCCAATCTTTTTATGCCGAGGACCAGCAAGCTGTGGACAGGCAGCAACCATGGACTGGAAGTGACCAGCATACTGCAGGCAGGCAGCCAACCCTTTTTTATACTGAGTACAAAAACTCAGTATAAAAAAGGATTGGCTGCCCTTCCACAGTATGCCGGTCACTTCCAGCCTGTGGTTTACCAGTTCATGGTCACTTCCAGTCTGGCAGACAACCCTCCTGTGGACTGGCAGCCAGCCCTTCACAGCCCAGCACCGGGCTGTGGCCTGGGGGTTGGGAACCCTTCCTGCAGGAGACTGGATCCATGGCACAGTGTATGGCTATGAGAGAATTCAAACTAAACATCTTTATAAAATGACGTTCACTAATGTAGTATCAGGTAACCTTTTTGAAATCCATGGGCAACTCTTTAAACATTTAGAAAACAGTGATCGCTTTGGTGTCTGGGCACAATCACACATATGCACACATGCACCTATTTTTTTTTATATATTTTGGAAAGGTGATCTCGTAATGCCAGCTTAGTGACTGAAAAAAACTTACAGGGCAACAGGCCACACTGAAGGAGGGTAATGTTGTGATTCAAAAGAGGTCCTGCCTGTGACTTTGATGCAAGTCTATGGGCACATCTATACAAGATGTGTTAACGTGCATTGGCCTAAGATGATGTGAATTAAGGGCACATGTCTACACATGCATGCTCTTAATGCACATTAATTTAAGCTAATCATGTCTAAATTTCATGCCTACAAATGCAGGCATCAAATATAGGTGTGATTAGTTGATGCGCATTAACATGTGTAGACATGATCCAGCACTACCTTTAGTACTAGGTCTTCCCTTTGTATATAGTTTTCCACTTATAAGTGTGTTTTTTATTGTTGGTGGGTGGGTGAGGTGGGTAGTGGAGGGGCTCTGTTGGTTGAGGAGAGAGGGGGGAAGGGATGTGTGTGGATGTTGTAAGGGTAATAATTTTTCTGTTTCATTCATGTGTGTGTCCTGAGAGCGGTGCTGGGGGTGAGCAAGTGGGTAGGGTGTGTGTGGGTGGCGGGGCAGGCAAGCTGGAGTAGGCAATATAGGAGGAGGTAGTCATGCAGAGCCTCCCGCAGCCTGGGCCCCTACTGGTGGGTTCATGGCTATCCTGGGGCCTGGTGGTGGGGTGGGGTGTGGGGAGAGAGGCTGCTGGGGCCAGCACCATGGCCAGAAGGAGCACACAGCACTGGTTGTCACTGGCAGGGGCCTGGCTGGAGCAGCAGGGTGCTAGGCCTTGCTGGCAGGGGCTAGAGCAGCCCTGGTGCAGGGAGGCAGGGTGGGCAAGGAGGGAGCTGCTCATGCCACTCGTGCACTGGGCACATGGCTCCTGGGTAGGGAAGAGGCTGCCAAGGCATCAAAATTTCCCAGATGGCTGCCAGGTGGTGGTAGCTGGCTCTGGCTTCAACATGGCTGCCAAGTGCTGGCAGCCATGTGGTTGGATGCTGGAGCTCCCCCTGGTGGCCATAGGGGCACATGGAAAGGCTACAGGGACTTGGGACTGACTTTAGTCCCAAATTAGGGATTTGGGACTGACTTTAGTCCTAAATCCTTGCACATGTAGCCACCTGCATGTAGACACCTTCCAAAAATCCCTTAATGCATTTAATTCTCAATAAATTTAATCATGCTTACATGTACATGTAGTGTACATTGATGTTCTATACAGAGCCAGTCACAAGCACTGAAAAGTGAATCTAACCTCCCACTGGAGCCATGCAGAGATGATGAAATGCTGACTGATCTAGCCCTATTTTTGCTGGACTCATGAAAGCACATCCTGCCCTTGTTAGAATCAACCAAATATAACTGAAATGCAGCTGGCATCTGAATCTAAGCACTATTATTTGGGCCAAAAGGCCTTGATAAAAATCCATGTGGAGTACAAAGACTGTAACTCACAATTTTCCTTCAAAAAATGAATATATCCCAGGAGAAGTCTGGTATTCTGACCAAATAAGTACCAATAGAAAAGTAAAAATTTTGAAAGAAAAAGAAAGTATACATTTAACCTGTGCATCCTTCCTCTAGCTGCATGAAATTGGGACCAAACAAGTTAAAATTTATACCTGTGCCAACAGGGGGTTCCCGCTTAGAGCTTCTGTCAGGCATGCAGTCTCGGTG
Source organism: Crocodylus porosus (assembly GCF_001723895.1). Lineage (NCBI taxonomy): Eukaryota > Metazoa > Chordata > Crocodylia > Crocodylidae > Crocodylus > Crocodylus porosus. The sequence goes on along the minus strand of NW_017728931.1, from coordinate 73,818,785 downwards.
TCAATAGCTGAGATACCTACCGCAGCCCAACACCCTGTTGCTGTTCCTAGAGACTGGATGGGGCTGTCTAAAGCTTCAAGCAGTGCCTGAGACTCTAAATATTCTCAGATACCTGAGGGCATTTTTACATGTGCTCTGGAGGTTGGTGCTTTAATTAGAGCAGCTCTCAGAAACACTCTAATTAAAGCACTGCAAGTGTCTTGTGGATCGGCATCCCCACGCTTCAAAATGTAAGTGGGGTCACTTTATCTGAAGCTCATTGAAGTGTGGGGATGCTGATAGATGAGACGGGGAGGCTGGGTGGAGCATACTAATTAGCATGCTCCAGCAGACTTGATTAATTGATTAGTGCTGCCCCTGGTCCCATGATTAGGGCAGCTAGTTAGAAAAAAATCAAGAGACTGTGGAGGTTGCCTACTGATCTGCAGTAAATTTCATTGTTGTTAGTTCCTATTCATTGTATGCCTGTATTTATTGAACTGAGTGATCACTACACAGAACTTCTGGAACTTAGTAATTTTTAGGGATACATTCAAGGCAACAAAATGTGCTATATCCACTTATCAGACAGAAGCTGAACTCAATCTATACAGGATATGGAGTTCTGAAGTTTCCATTAGTAACAGAAGTTCTCAAAGTAGTTTTGGTATTGATTCTTATTATGTATTGTATGTAAGTACTGTGATCCATACAGCATAAGACTCAGTGACAAGTGGGAACTCCCCGACTGGTCACAGTGCTACTGGTCTCCCACCTATCTCACCTGCCATGCTTTGTTGGTACATTAATTCTGTTGTTAAGTAGGTGGGCAGCTGCTGTTCAAGGGCCCTGATGTCTGAGTGCCAAAATATATGCTCCAATCTTTCTTATATGTACCCCATGCCTTGCTGATGTAACAAGGCCTAGCACCCAGCCTCCACTCTGGGGCTCACACTGGGCCTTCACCTATGTGGCTTGGCCTTGAGTCTGGCAGCACACACTGGGCCTTAACCAACTTCCTCCTGTCCCCGGGGCCTCACAACTACACCCCAAACAATCTGCCCTTTCAGTCAGGCTTTCTCAACTGCCTCCTCATCTCTGGGGCCTCAGAACTGTGCCCCCAAAACTCTCTAGGGCCTCTTTCAATACTCTGCCCTCCTACTCAGGCACGGGGTTAAACACCCCATAGGCTCAGGTGCCGCTCTGCCCCTGGTCTTGTAGCCAGATAGCTCCCCCAGCTGCTCTCCATAAAGGGGATGATGGTTTGCCCCATTTTCCCCGTGGCTCCTACTCTGCCACTCTCCAAATTGGCCTCCGGCCCAGCTGTGGCCTCAGGCCCCCAAAGGCTTACCTGGACCTAGCTCAGGCTCCAGGCTAGCAGGGCTTCACAGGGCGCCAACTCATGCCTCTTTCCCACAGGGCTTCACAATTACCACTCCTGAGCAGCCCTTCATGTGCCCTTTTGCGCCCTACTCTACACCACCACCTCCACTGAGACATATACTCCACCCCTTTCTCTCGGGCCTGGGGTTGAACACCCTTCAGGCTCAGGTGCTGCTCATTGGCATACCTGGCCCACCTCGCTGCCGTCTCTCCAGGGCCTGCTGTCAGACACCTCACCACAGGCTCGGGTGCCACTCATCAGCGTACCTGGCCAGCAACTCTCTCTCCCTGGGGTCTTACACCCCACTGGGCTCAAATGCCACTCATTGGTGTGCCTGGCCCTCCTACCCACTCTCCAGGGCCTTGCGCCCCCTGGGCTCAGGTGGCTATAACCATACCTGGCTCTGTCTCTGCCTCCAATGTTAAGTGACCCACCTGAAGGCAGGGGCTGGTGTTATTAAGGTGCCCCAACCTATCTTTCACTGGGGAGGTGAGCAGTCCTGCCACCAGCAGTCCCACCAGGCCTTCCTTCCCTGGCAGGGTGCAGTTTCAGGTCATGCCCAGAACCTGGAGCCTCCAAGCCATCCCCCTAGCTCCTGCCCTTACCTCCAGGTTGTCCCTGGAGCAGCAGCTCTGCCAGGATATATTGATTCCATAGTGTCAGGCAGCACCTGCTGCCTCCAACCCTGCTGTCCTGGGACTTAAAGTGGCCACTCATCAGGGCTGGGCTGCACCTGCCCACTGCCTGATCCAGGTCTTAAAGTGTCAGAGGACTTCAGGTGGTCTGGCACCCAGCTTCCCCTGAAGATATTTGCTAGGGAAGGCTTTTCCTTGCTGCTCCCCAAAACAGGTTCCCCCAGTGCCTGTAATAGCCCTTCAGTGGTGAGCACCCCACTGGTGCTCTGCCACAGACTCCACAGGCACATTTACTGATCTATAGTTTTCTGCCATTTTTTTATTACATGGGCCACACATTCTTTGTAGGGTGATCAGGTGATGTCTGGCTTTTTGAGATGCTGCTGCAAAGGATTTATCCCTGATCTTGCAAAACGGGTTCAGCAGTGTCTGATCCCTTTTCAAAACGTTCCAGCTTTGGTACAAATACCTAAGTTTGTGAACTTTCAATGAGCTTTCTGCCAGCAAAGAAAATGAAAGCTATTTGAACATTCATGTAGAGCAAACACAGTAGTGTCAAGAGCACGGCTGAATTAAGTTTATCTTAGAGTTTACCCAGCTCCACAATCTAACTGTATGCATATAGTATTTTGACTGTCAGACGTACCTTTATTTCTAGAGCAACATGAAAGTAAAAAGGCCTATCAGAGGCTTAAAAAGAGCTCTTTCTAGTGTCAGACTTTAGTGAAACAAGGAGAAGAGTGATAATGGAAATTAACCAATGAGCATACACATGGTGTGGAGAGCAAGTTTTTGATTCTTAGAATTCTTTGAATGCTTTGTACGTTCAGGCACTTCACAGAGCTTTCTGTGAAGTATTTGGAGCAACCCATAGAACATGTGAATGTTATAGTATTAATAGCATGCCATCTGTGACAGAAAGGAGACAATTTAGAAGTACAGTTAGACAATTTAACATGAAAGAATATTTCGGGCCGCAAAACCAGCACAAATTGTTTAGACAAGTTTCAATTTAAGCAAAGCATGAATAGAGAAAAAATTAGCCAGTTTAAATAATATGATAGGTTCATCTGATATACAAAGGCAAGCACAGGAGTAGGTCATTTTGAAATAGGTGAAAAAACATTAGGAAAATTACTTCATTGAATTCAAAGAACATAGGAAATAAACTTTCTGGATGAAGACTATAACCTCATGGGCATAACTGAAATTTTCAAATAAGTATTAGAACTGACAGGTCAGTACAGATAGATTCTACTCACAAAACTGCTTTAAAAGAATTGAGATTGCAGGATTAAGCACTGAATACTTGTAAAATATCAAAATTAAGATGAGGTATGCAACCATAGGATGGCTGCCTTTCACATATGCATTTAGTATGTTCTCCACAGGACCCTGCCTCATTTATTGCACAGAATAGTCAGGGTTCATTTTATGAGCAGTTATTCAGCCTTGTATTTTCTCCTTATTTCTTAATGTGAGTTGCTTACTAATTGTACTATGCAGATGCTGCTCTGTAGACATAATTACTACATTCTTTTTCTCTTGATACTCCTTATTGTAATATCTTAGTATTTCACATTATATATAACGATGAGGAAATAGTATTATGCCCATTTTATCAATACATAGAATTATTAAGGCCTAAAAGGTTTAGTATTTTTAGGTGCCTATTTGAGACTCATAGCACTAGCTTGCTTGAACTACTTACAATTATGCAGCACTTTGTATAGCAAAGTGAAATTTTGTGTGTTCAAGTGTTGACTAAGGCAGACCCCAGGTTCCTGGTGTATGGGAATATATAGTTAGTGACTACCCTAGAAAAGTTTAAGTTAAGTGACATGCCAACTATACCTATCTCTTCCTTCAACCTACTGCTTTATTTACTATACACCTTCCCACTTCTGCTGCAAATGAATCTGGGATCTTACAAATAACAGTCTTCTCCACTACACAGCTATGTTTCATTTCCAGGGAATGTCTACACTGGGAACAAAAAAACTTTCCCTGCACTGTATATTAGCAGCACAGGATCAAAATTTGATACCTGGAGATCCAGGTATCAAAAAATACCCAAGGGGAAAAAGCAGGGCAGGACATGGTCCTGGACTGTGCCCTCAGGCAACTGGAGGCTTGGGTCCTCCACAGAGATGCTCTGGTAGCCAGCCAGAGTGTCTCTATGGCTGGCCCTTGCCCTGGTGCTGAAGCACACTGCCTGTTCATGCAGGACAAACAACAGTGCAGGCAGCAGTGACCTAGACCTGGGCTCCATTCCAGGTAAGTAGGGGTTGGGGGAGGCTGAAGGAGGCAAGGGGTTACTATTAAGGCTGCAGGAGACTAGGAGGGGGGCAGCTCAGAAGGGATGGGTCCCCTGCCCACTCCTCCCGCAGGGCCCACATGCCCCTATGTCATGCCCACATGACACTCAAGTGCACCAGGCTGCAGCCTCTCCACCTCTAACTCCAGAACTTCCTCCTAGGTTGTGGTTGAACTTCGACTCCCCACCTTCTTATTTTGGGCACCCCACCCATGGCCCCACCAAGTCCCGGAACCTCCTGGTCAGCCTCCTGCTGGCCCTGCCCAAGTGGGCCCTGTACATGACCAGGAAGGAGGCTCTGGCCAGGAAGGTGCTCAGGGACTGTGGGGCCTCATTCCTCTCAGTTTTCCATGTACATTTCCGGGCAGAACACCAGTGAGAGGTGACCACCAGCTCCTTGGACACCTTTCAGGACTGGTGGGCACGGCTCAGGTGGCTCTGCTTGGTGTCCTCCTCAGGCTCACTTATTTTCACGTTTTGAACCTTTGACCTACACAACACTTCTATCCTCTTTTTGCTTTAGTGGTCCCAAGAATTTAGTTGTACTACTCATTCATTAGCCCCACAAGGAGCTACTAGTTAGCCATGTGAGCCCTAAGGTCCACTCTAATTGGGTGTACAAATAGACAGGAGCTCCTGGCGACTGACCAGTTAGTATCTGGGGACACTACCCCTTATGCCAGATGGACTGCTGAAGCAACATCCCAAATTCACTTTTTAAAATACCCCAAAATCCATGTTCTTCCACAATTAGAACAAAAGACGATTATATATATATATAGTGACAGCTCCATACCCTTGGCTAATTTTCTTGCATAATTACCTCCAGTTTCCATCCCAATGTCTTTTTTTTACAGGCATCATCTTGTCTTCCTTGTCTTGTTGTCTTGCACTCAGTTCCAGTCTCCTTATCTAGTCATTCTTAGTTCTTCCCCCTGATCAAGTCCTTGTCCCCAGCCAGGCCTAGTTTCACCCTCAAGCTCCCTCTCCATGTTCTTATTTCTGTCTTTCCCATTGCAGTGTCCAGTCACCCTCACCCACATGTTATATTCCCTTCATAATGGAGTACAGATTACAGTCTTCTGTATACGTCAAACAATCCCTCTTCTCCTCCATGCAAGCCACTTGTCTTTTTCGTTCAGACACTGAATTTGCCCAGCTTTAACACTCCAGGCATTCAACAGATCAGTTGCCACTTATTCACCCTGTCTGTTTTAGCCTTCTGCCCAGCTAGTACCTATCTTCCCAGGACCCTCAGTTAGTTCCCCATCACCCATCTCTCTTTGTCTGTTAGTCTCAGACTCCTTGCCCAGTCAATCACAGCTTTCCTTTCCAGACCCAGGTCTCCTTGCCTTCTATCCCAGTTTCCCCTAACTCCCCTGTCACAGTCTCCTTACTTCTTAACTCCACTATATACTCCAATGCCCCATCACAGTTTCTCTTTCTCACTCCCTGCCACTTTCTCCTCCCAGTGTCCCTCTCTCCCACCCAGTTTGTTGTCCTAATGTACTTCACCTGCATTTCCCCTCCCCACACTTCGAGTTTTTACAACCGAACTCTTTCCCCTCTGTATTCAAATCAGTGAGGCTGCCAGAGTTCAACAGGTGTGTCAGTAAGAGCATGATAGAGAGAGAATGACCTTGCTTTTAGTTCACCTGCAGACTTGGATCCAAAGTTAACATGCCTTGCAGGAGCTCATAACTATAACTTCAAGGAAAGTCCTGCTCAGTCCTAGGTTGGAAAATGCCCAGTGAGGAGCATCAAGGAAATTAGCTGTTAAAATTCTGTATGGAGCTCCCACACACTGGTTTTTCCCAAGCTTATATCTGGCCCAATTAGAGTGGACTTTCAAGGACAAGGAAAGGTACATCTCTAACACAGACCTTTTCTGAATTCCAAGACCCTTCTTCAAAGCACTGCAGAAGGAGGCTCTAGGGCAGTGATTCTCAACCAGGTGCCTTGAGATCCTTTCAGGATGCCATGTAACATTAGCATGGTAAACTGGGCAAAGATGATTCACAAGACAAACCCAGAGATTTCAAAGAGGGATCCATAGCATCAAAAACATTCTGAATTGTTGTGGTCTGAGTTCTTTGCAACAAAAGAATTATTATTTTTATTATTTATTCTATTATTTTTTCTGCAGTCAAAAAGGAAATGAAATCTAAGAGGTGGCGTTTTTGAGGGGTACATTGAGTCTACTGAGGGGGTGCCATGAGTCTAAAAAGGTTAAGAATGCCTGGTCTAGAGTTTTAAATGGCTTATGGAATTTTGTAAGAAAACCACATTTTCTGGTAGCATTGTTTTAAAAAATAGTTGAATGGGGTTGCCTAAAATCTCCTAAAAACTGAGCTGTCCTCCAATATGAAACAATTCAATTGGTTAAAGCTTCACGATGTTATAAGCAATTGAAACAGGTAATATTGACACAAAATGTTATAGCAGCTCCATTTGTAAGAAAATGTGCAAAGGAGAGATGAAGGAAACAATACACGAGGGCTGTATAATATCAGATGTCTCTATAATGTCTCTCCTTGAGAGTTAATAGTGTGGCGGTGAAAGTTAAAAGGAGTTAAACAGAAGTTACAATGGGTGTCTGCTGCAGGCTACCAGGAGCAAGTGGAGAAGATGGAAATATTTTTGGATTAGTTCTCAAAGTGCTATATATCTGAAAACATCTGTATACTTGCCCATAAAGCAAAAGCATTTACTGTCTATTCAAGTAAATTTCACTCAGTTATCCATATATTGGCTTTTAGCATATTTCAGTTTATTGCATAAGCTGAAACTATAAAATGATAGAAATGATGTGAACTACTACTTTACAATAAGGTGGAATCTTTTGTACTTATGTGTCTGCCACATGATGCAAAACACTGTATAAATCGCCATAGTTAACTTTTGAATATCTTCACTAGAATTCCAGCTAGGAAGGCGACTTCACATTGTTGTGTCTGTATTTTCAGTAGTAGCCAGACTTAAAGGAATTCCAATGGAGAAATAGTGAAACAAGTATATAAAATAGCTAAGCTGGTCCTAATTAGAAAAAAAATATTACTGGAGTAAAATGCAGTCAGAAATTATGTTTAAGATCTTCCAAACATTTGAAGACTTCTGACCGCTTGAGATCAGAGAAGAATTCTGGCCATATATAGAAAAGACTGTGAAAGGTCTACAGAGTAGGTGTCAAGATAATCTTCTGCATATCTTCCAAGACAGCCAAGGAGAGTTTCCAGAGCCCACCACTAATCCATTAGGGACCGCAGCTGTGCGATGAGTGTGAAATATTACAAAGAAGACATAGTAGAGTGAAAACAAGAAATGAAATATCCCTTCCCCCAAGAGACTTGAGCTGCCAAATACAGATATTGTCTGCATCTAGATCTTGTTACAAAGCTTTCGTTACAGAGTTTTAAAATTGAGATAATTTAAAAGATTTGAATCTTCCTTCTGAAATGTTTACTGTTCTAGCCTTAATAAGATGAAGATTCAAAGGAAAAGCAGAATTACCATGGATACATTGCTCCTAGTTCTCTAGCTCTTACAATAGACCATGAAATATTGTAAGTCAGGTTTTAATAAATGGGAATGACTTATTTGTACTATTTTACAGTAAAACATAGAACTTTTTGTTACTTCTGAAAGTATACAGCTCATATCAGATCTTGCTTATGATTGCATTTCTGGGTTAATCAAGGTATATTGTCTTTTTTCATACCTAATCGCATCTAAAAGTACTTAGCTGTCATATATGACAGTCTTGCAAATGTATAGTCCTGTATTGCAAGTAATATTTGAATAATAGGTTTTGGTATCTGAAGCTCCCTATCCTAGCCCGAGGCAATGCTAAAAGGGTAAAAAAGACAATAAGTATAAATGAATAGTGCTTACAAAGGCAGTTCTTAGATGAATATGAGTGATTTGTAAGGTGGTTTTTTTTATAATCACTCAGATATGAAATTGTATTCCTAAGTCACTCTTTTGTATCTTACATGGCAATGATGCAGAAGAGGTATTTATTTGTAGCCCTTATATTGAATAGTAGAACATACAATTCTGTTATCTGCTCTTACCCTCCTGAAATGTTTCTCTTGTCATTGAGGTCATGTACTAATTTGATTCCGTACCTTTGGCAAATGCAGGCATGCTCTCTCTGGTTGCTGTGATACTAACCTGATTGATCATGGCTCACTTCCCTATAGACTTTAATAACAATGCCCTCCATATCAAGTTCTTTGTCAATGCTATTGTTACTTTCCAAAGCCTTCAGTGAAGTAACCATATTTGCATATGTAAATCAAGGGTCCTCAGGGATTTCTGTTGATTTCTCTAAACTAATACAGTCGACACCTGTTTGAAGAGATACCTGATATAAAGATATGGGAGACTGAAAGCCCTGATATAATAAAGGCACATTTGTTGATTTGAACGTCATGAATGCATTTTAAGTAATATACTGATATGTTTTACCCTTACTGGGCTGGTTGGCTGTGTTCAAACAAACACAAAAAGTTTCAGAGGGAGTGAGCCAGACTTTGATTACCAAGGGAGGTGATGCTAGGAGGAAAGTGCATTGGGGCGACTTTGCAAAGGAACAATCATAATGCCTGCTCTCATTTGACAGCTCTCATTTTTAAAAGCAGGCAAAATGTTGTGTACTTGTCTTGGTAACCTAACGTACATATGAACTGTACTAATAGGCACTGCCTTTGTCTATTAAGTAGCCACTTTATGCTTTTTTTAATATTAAGCTAGAATCTCTTGAGTTCCCATAGTTCCCCTAACTTTCTCTATCTACCCTGCATGGGGTTTTCTCTATTGGACTTGGGACTCAAGGTCAGAATGAAACCCTTGAGAATGGTAATCAGAGTAGGTCCAAGAACCTGCCTCTACTCCTTTGCCTTCCTTATGACTCGCATGAGAATAGGTGGATGGAAGTGCCATAAACCTTGCATTTCCCTCTACCATATCACACCGAGATTTCCTCAGGCTGAATGGTTGTGTTTTTATGAGAATTGTAATGAATGCTCCATAAGTAATCAACCCCAGTGACAGCATTGTTCAAGAATCCTATTTTGATGACACAGCACCCACCAAAAAGGCTTAGACAAGAAAACAGAGCTATTGGAAATAATTGCTTTCCTGATGGATAGCTAGTTTGAGCTGTGGAAGGGATATTCCCTTTAGTTTTCTGTAGGCTGGGGTTCTATTGAGTAATCTAGGCTATTAATAATGCTTTGACTAGCAATACAGGTAGGTTTAATGGATTTCCCTGCCATTATACTGAATGTGACTTCAATGAAGCATGAAACAACCTGTTTTAATGACTTATACTGGTATTTTCCCAGACCAGGCATCCTGGTCTTTCACTAATTGAACAGCTAGCCATACACATTTGACAATGACTAAATGATTAATTTAAATCTGAACATTAATATGCATTGTGCACTAACATACTTTCCTTACAGGTAGTCATATAAGTTTAAGAATAGTTACTATAAAAAGTACTGATTTGAGTGAATCATGCAGTGAGTAAACAGATATCCTCCTTTCTCTGCAGCTGGGATGACAGCAGCTCAGTTAGTAGTGGTCTCAGTGACACCCTTGATAACCTCAGCACGGATGATTTGAACACCACATCATCTGTTAGCTCTTATTCCAACATTACTGCCTCTTCAAGAAAGAATGCTCACACTCAGGTAAGCAGCTTTTTCATTGCTGTGTCTTACAATGTCCTTTAAAGTGTACAGTGTACCAGGGAAAATGTTTTCAGTAGCAATATATTCAAACCACATAAAATGATGAATATTTCACATTTTCTATAGTATTTCTGTATGAGAAGGATCGCATTCTCTTAAACACAAAACGTGATGTAGAAAAGTTGGGATAGATGGGTTCCCAGTGGCAACGCATAGGGAGTGCACAGGGGTTCATGTGCACCACCTGAGAGCACTGGTGCACCCCTCCTGACAGGCCACACTCCTCCACAGTACTCACTTAGGTGATGGGCCAGGGGGCAGGCGGTGCCCCCCCTCTCCGAGCGCCAGCCAGGGAGTGGAAGCACTGGATGAAGTGCCACGGCCACTTCCAAGAGCACCGCGGCTGCTTTCCAGTCAGCGTGATTGACTGGTAATGAGCTTGGCTGCAGGGGGATCTGACTGGTTGCTGGGAGGGGCACATACCCCTCCCCCCCCCCGATTAAGGTGGCACCAGTCGCCCATGTGGGTTCCTATACCCTAAATCATGTTCAGAGTGGTAGAATTTAGACTAATTCCATATTCATCTGCCATGAAGCATAATTTCAGGAAAGGATTCCTACACAGACTATGAGGTTATTTCCCTTTTCCCTCTGTAGGGAGAAAGAAACCTGCAGAAGGAGACTGTTCTTCTCTCCCCTCTCCTTCATGGGGAGAGGTGAGCCAGTGGGTGGAGAGGAGGTTTTTTGTTATGCCCTTCCCCCACTCTCAACTATAAGAATATGGACATGGGCACAGGCATGGGCATCTTAAGCCCGTATTCCAGAGTTCCCTCCTGTGTTCCCTCCCAACTCAGGCCTTCTGCTAGGCTATTGTAGATGAGTAAGCCAAGTTCTTCCAGGATAAGGATTCCAATAAGCAGTTGCTTCTGTTCAGGCATGGACATGTCTTAGCCACTTGCTAACAAACATTGCTTTCTGCTTCAGTCCTTGTTGGTATGGTGAGGTGGTCCACCAAAAGAAATTTTCTGCTCTTGATTTGATAGAACAGCATTACCATCCTCTTACTTATCAGTATTAGTCATCATCTGACCTAAGCCCTGTTGCAGCCAGCTCTAAACAACCTCCAGGCTTGTCATCCCTTGAGCATGTTCCTGTCTGCACAATTTGATATCAGATTTTTTTTATCCATTTATTTCTTTCAACTTATACAAAATAAAACTCTTGTTCCAAGATCTGTTCACCTTTCACTGAAATTCGAGACCTCAAAATATAGCTCTCAGCAAAGTTATAGCAACAGGATGTAGATTAATGCCCCCCCAACCCCACACATGCATCTGAGTATTTCCCTACAGATCTCCTCAAATAACAAAAGAGTTTGCAGAAGTTAATAGGTCTAAGCTATTGCAGAAATAGTGGAATGCAAATCTCAGTCAAGGAGCCTTCAGAGAATGTATAGTTAGAATGCTTCGTGTTTATAGCAAAGAACATAAAATTTTAGCATTTTGGTCAGTCATAACAAGGACCACGCATCACTGTAAGAGGTGGTTGTCTCTAGTGACCCTGTTTCAAAGAATTCAGGGCTTTAAATATCAACATTTTGAATTGCAAGCAGACATGCAGTGAAGCTTAGGAAATCTGTGTCCTCAATATACTGCTGCACTTCAAACTTGGCACTCATATTTTGTATTACCCTCAGTTTGTGCAGTCCTTAGATGTATCCTCGGATACAGAGGACTGGTATTCTCTGGGATTATGGCAAAAGTGCAATGCTCATTTTACCATGAAAAGCTGGGGGAAACATCATCTTGGGCACAGATGCTCTCTGAGTACATAGTACAAGCTTCCCCTCTAAATTCCAGATTTGGGTCATGCTCACAAAAGGTGGCCATGCAGTAGGAACAGTCATCTTGGTTCTTACAACTGCCTTTTCTTAGCCTTTTCCCAGTCTTCTACAGTTTTACCAAGCTGGAAGTCCTCCAGTCCTAATCCGTTGCTTGAACTGGCTCATTTGTTCTACCACACCAGCATTGTTGTTAATGGGAGGCATCAAACTGAGAATTTAACCCTTTCCTATTTACATTTTTAGTGACCTACTAATCCAAACTGGCAAGCTTCTCTTCTCCAATTTTGTTCTCAATACCAGCCCAGAACTAAGCCCAAAGGCACTGTTCTAGATTGCTGTGCTGTAAATTAATTAGAAGATGACTGAGACTTTCCAGTAGGTCTACTTTGCACTACCACACACTCTGCTTGCTGAGGACCGAGTCATAGTTATTATGTCAGCTGTACTCTGGAGGGGGAACAGCTCTTTCCAGCAAAGAGATCCTATGAGGGTCCCTTTGCAGTTAATTTATATAATTGGTACAATGAAAATAGACAACATCATTTACAACAAGATGTAGAAATTGGTCATTTTGTCAAACAATTAACAGTCATTTCACAGGTGGTGCGATGGCAAAAAAGTCTTTCACAAATATTTTATTTAACATTTCCAGTGATAATGCAGTTGGCCTTAAAATGATGTGTGAATGTGTTTAAAAATTAATCTTTGAGAAAACTGCTGGGGATTTTACATACTTAGTGTGTATACTAGCAAATACTCTCTTCTGAAGGTTCCTACAATATTTGTATGAATATTTTGCTTGGCTTCTTTTCTCATCCATCTTGCACAAAATCTCTCTTTTCCTCTCCAAAGCAAATGCAACTGTCAGCAGAACTAAGCCTTAAATTAACCCTTGAATACTATGCATGTCAGTGGAGTTGATTATTGCTGCCTGCCAACTCATTATTATTAATCATGTTTATTAAAGCAGTGCCTCAGTGCCAACCAAGAATGGAGCCCCAGCATACTTGGCACTTTACTAGCACACGGAAATGTATAGCTCTGGCCCTGTGGAGCTTATGGTCAAAATAGACAAGACAGAAGCAGGGTGGGAAAGAGCTGTGGTATATTATTGCAAAACCAGCAATTTACTGATTTGCTACCATCGAAGAAGCAAATGTCATGGTAGTTCCACAACTGATCTCTTATTACAGGTAGATAGGGGGGAAGTTGGCCAACCTAGAAGACAGGCAGGTGAAAGAAACAGCAGGCAGAGGAAAATGTAGGGAAGGAGAGTTATGAGAAGCAGATAAGGAATGAGGATGAAGAAAAGAGACTTTGAGGAAAGGGGGCTAGAGGTCTTTTCACAAACAGCAGTAGCACAAGAAAGAGAATCTGAGTAAAAATGTAGAAAATATTGTCAGTGTCCTTCTCTGCTTCATTTGCTTGCACAGTTGCTGTGCTGGCTGTGGTCTCTGGCTGGTTCCTTCTTGCACTTTCTTTTCTCACTACCACCTGCCTGAGGGAGGATGGGTGCTGCCTCTCTCAAGACTGTCCCCAGCACAATCCGGGGTCTGTAATGGGGAGTGGCCTTCTGGTCACTATTTTGCCTCCTTTCCTCAAAGCAGCTTTATCAATATAAAATGCCTCCATACATGCTTTGCTGCATAACTGAGTCATCACAGGGAAATTTCTGCTGGTAGCACCCTATTCATTTCAGTGGAAATATGCCCAGGGAATTCAGGTCACCAACATGAAGAAAGGTTTGGGACAATAAGAATATCTGTTTAACTTTCCATCTAATTTCCCTCTGTCACCAACACCTGAGCTCAACCCTTCAATGCTTGTCAGACAGTATCCCTACTGGACTCAGTGGAAGGTTTTCCTGATTTAAAGCAATTATTAATTTGTAAAATCCCTGGGGAGTGCACGGACAATATGGTGTTATAAGAGATAATTTAAAGAAAATAGACTTTTACGTAATAAATTAGGAAATGTGCATAGAGAAGAAGAATGCTGTCCCTGATTGGGAGCTTGCTTCAACTTTTGAAACTGGGGAATGAATGTTTGAGGGGGAAGTTTTTGTGACCCTCATCTGTGATTTTAAAAATATATATATAATTTAATGTCCTTTAATCTCCTTTTCCTCCTTGGAGTTAAGAAGTTAGAAAATATTGAGGATGTTAAAATTTACCATTTCCCATGATATAAATGTTTTGCAGCTGAAGACTGATTCAGAGAAGCGTTCAGCGACTGACAGTGAAACCTGGGGCAGTACCGATGAACTGAAGAAGCCAGACGAAGATTTTGACAGCAGCGTAGATGGCAGTGGCAAATGGAAGGGTCTACCCTCGGGGCTGTCTGAAGACTCGGAAAAGGGTGGGCAAAAATCATCTCTGTCTGTTTCCCAGACTGGATCGTGGAGGAGAGGCATGACAGCACAAGTGGGAACAACCCCATCCAGGCACAAAACTGGAACAAGTGCTCTCAAGACCTCTGGTAGGATGATAACTTGGAAACTGCTAGTTTAAGTAGCATGGCTTGTTCTCTATACTCAGTCTAATTTTTATAAATGTTAAGGGATTTGTAAGGGATAAGAAAGTATTTTATAGCTAAGTATGTGACAGGCATGCCTAGCATGTGTTAGAGATGGATATACTAGTTATTAGAGTAAATAATTTCTCATCAAGGAATCTTAAAGGTATCATTTCTACCTGTTTTTCTTTGTTCTCTTCTCAAAATGCACCACTGTTGTTGTAGTATGTTTAAACAAATACATCACACATTGTGGCAGTATTTTCTCCCTAAACTATGGCAGACTTCAACATTTCCAAAGTTTAGATATCAAATGAAGCATTGCTTTTACATACCATAGCTTAGTGCTAACCAAAGAATTCCTTCTTTTAAATGTAATGCTTGTGAAACATTTGTTTCAACACAGGCTGACTTTATAAGGGTGCAGAGATCTATTTCTCCTCCCTCCCCCCACTCCGCAAAGGCTGCTTAAAAATAGTGTCATCTAGTGTCACTGTTTTTGCCAACTGTTTCTGAAGTCAGAAAGTAGAGATGGAAAGCACCTTTATTAGATCATCTAAGTCCATCATTCTGCTACAAGATGGTCACCTGCAGTACATTTTTGAACACTTTGTCCTGTCTAGTGAAAAATGCTTCTTTCATATCCATTTAAAAAGCTTCCATTTTAATAAAGTATAAGTAAAGATTTTCCACACAAGCTGGAGGGGATTATAAATCACATCTGTGTTTTCTCAGTCCTAGAACTGGTAAGTGCTGTTCTGATGTCCACAGCACTTGCAATGCTTTCTTTTAGGTTATTTCAGAAGCCAGAGATCATGTCAACTCAGGGATGCCCTAGTGACAAGTCTGTACTTACATCTAGGTGTAAAGTGGTGTAAGGGTGTAGCTGCGACACACCACCCAAGGATTGCCTAAGCCAAAGGAATCCGCTCTGCTGTTGGAGCAGAAAAAATATCTGCCTTTTTAACAGAGAACTGAGATCTTTAGTTATTAAAAAGAGTATCCTTATGCTTTGCATTTATAAATGTGTGCATGAGAGGAGAGGGGATATGCATATGTGTATACACTGTGTATATATGTATATATTTCTAAGATAAGGAGCTGGGTAGAATGATAGGACTGTAATAAACTTAAGTTTTCTTTATGATGGTTTAGCAGCACAATAGAATCCATTCCATATATACTTGTTAAAATTACTTGAAAGATGAATGAAATACTATGACATTCTCAATATAGGACCCTTTAGGAGTTTCTGTGAGCTTATAGTAGGCACTCAAAAAGATATCAAAGTAGAAGAATGCAAAGAAAGTGACATTGACTTGTATCTGTAAAATGTTAAAGATTAGTGGTTTTCAGACTTACATTGCACAGCAATAGAAACTAGATGTGTGAGCACAACTGAGAACAAGCTAACAGAGTAACAAGCGTGCATAAGTAGTAGAGATATGACAAAGAAAATTAAATTATTATAATGATGTAATAGTAGATCCACAATATTACAACTTATTAAAACCATTAGATTGTAGATAGTGCTTGGTAATTGTATTTTTGTGACTACCACAAAGGAAAATTAGCTGTATGTGGATGAAAATATATTTAATTAAAGTGAAGTTGAAGAATGAAAGTTCATTTTTTGTTTATACATAATTGAGATTGATTTTTTTTTTGAATTACTTTAACTTAAAATGCATTTTCAGATACTGTTTCTTGATTATACCATATTATTAATGAAAAAAGAAACATTGTCTGAAAGTCCTTATGGTTTTACTGTGATACTCTCTCAGCAGCTATGCTCCCATGTCTATATATACTTAGAAATTGTTAGTAGAATGTCAGGCCTTTAATACATTGTGTGCATTTGATACTGACTGCTGACAGAGGATTAAATGCCTCATTATTCCAACTCTCAGTCAATTGAACTCTAAGACAATTGAACCCATATTTTCAGGTTCAATTTCAGGAAAAAGAAGCTGAATGTAAGTGAACAATTACTGATAAGGACCATGAACAGCTGTTGCCCTTACAAAATTCCAGAGGAGCATCAAATATCCAAAAAAACCACCAGGACACAAAGGGTTAAATACCCTAAGAGAACTGAAAGAAAAATTGTACTTGAAAACCTTCTGGCTTAGTATTTTTATTGTATGGCCAAAAATATTGCAGGTACAAAAGACAAAGCAGTTGGAACCTAATGATAGGCTGACTGCAAATAAACTGAGGGCAATTTTTATGGTTCCTTTGGAGGAAATAAAGGTAGACTTATTACCCGAACAGTACAGTAGATCTAGATTGTTCTTTTCTTTTATGGCAATTTATCAGTGTTTGTATATCATGTATTTTTCCCCTGAAAACACACCTACATAGTAAATATATGGTGATATACTATAGTTATAAATACAAAAATCTATATAATATATATATATTTTAATTAGGAAAAACAGATGATGCAAAAGCTTCTGAAAAAGTGAAAACTCCCCTTAAAGGAGCCTCTATACAGCGCTCTCCATCAGATGCAGGAAAAAGCAGTGGTGATGAAGGAAAAAAGCCTCCCTCTGGCATTGGACGATCAACTGCTACTGGCTCCTTTGGTTTCAAAAAGGCTGGGGTGGGATCTTCCACTATAATCACCACAAGTGGAGCTACCATAACAAGCGGATCAGCCACACTGGGCAAAATCCCCAAATCTTCAGCCATTGGTGGGAAGTCAAATGCAGGCAGAAAGACTAGCTTGGACGGTTCACAGAATCAGGATGATGGTGTATTGCACGTCAGCTCAAAGACCACTCTGCAGTATCGAAGTTTGCCACGCCCTTCAAAATCTAGCACCAGCGGGATTCCTGGCAGAGGTGGACATAGGTCTAGCACCAGTAGCATTGACTCGAATGTCAGCAGCAAGTCTGCAGGTACTGCCACCACCAAACTGAGAGAGCCAACAAAGATTGGGTCAGGGCGAGCCAGCCCTGTCACCATCAATCAGACGGACAAAGAGAAGGAAAAAGTAGCTGTATCTGATTCCGAGAGTGTTTCATTGTCAAGCTCTCCTAAATCCAGCCCAACATCAGCCAGCGCCTGTGGAACACCGGGACTCAGGCAGCCAGGATCCAAATACCCGGATATTGCTTCACCTACGTTCCGAAGGTAAGGGGGTTTCTGTGAAATGCATCGTTTAAAAAAAAAGGCATTGAAAGTCAAACTGTAGGATTTGCATCCACATATGCGAGTTATTTGCCACAAGCAAAAGAGAAAATATGAAAGAAACTGGTAATGCCTGTTAACAGAACATAAACAGTTACTGAGGAGTAAGTATTTACTCAGAAGTACAATATCTTTCTCCAGAATGTGGACAGTTTTCAATATTGTCCACTAGGCAGTGCAGGTGGGACAGTTTTCAATACTGCTGTGCACATCCCAAAAGCTGTGATAACTTCTCCTTGCATATGCAGTGTAGTAAGTTCTCATGGAATATTCAGATCAAACCCAAGTAGAAAGTCCTGTTGTTCTTGGATGTTTGGTTTCTATGATAGTGTCTATAGTCTGCTGGCAGAATGTACAAGTGGTTGACTCCATAAAAATACAGAGTAATAAAGTGTTTGCTTTTATATTGTCAGCAACTCCTAGTGATTGGGATTTCATTAACAAGGTAGTTTAGTTATGTATCTCATCCGAAACATTAACCAAAAAAAAGTCTGTTAGAAAGGCCTGTAATAATGGGTATGAAATATAAATCACACTGTACATACAGATGAAAGGCTTCCATTGTTTAAGTAAAAGCCAATCGTGCCCTCTTGTGTCCAGATACTAATATAGCCTCTCTTTTTTTTTTGGCTGTAAAATATGCTCCTGTTGACTTCCATGGGCTTTATTATAAATAAAACAGATTGGTATACCATTATTATTGCTTAATTTACTTTTAAGATTTGTTTTGAATTTATATTGGTATTGGATTATGAAGGGCATTTAAAATGCTTGAAATATTTTTAGCAAAGACTAAATCATCACTATTTCAATAGTTCAATTAAAAAAAATGTCATTATTACTGTAGAAGCATCCATCCACAAATCATTGATAGCAGGCACATGAAATACTTGTTTATCACGGCAGCTCTTGAAAAAAAAAACAATTGGAGGCATTTAGCTCTGATGCACATTATTGTATTTGACCATTGTTTGGCTGATATCCACATGGCCAGCTGGGCAAAAAGAAGGAACATTTTAGACAGGTAGTTAAACGCTTGTGGAACTGCAAAGGGTACCCTATTGCAAATGAACTTCCATAACCGTTTTAGCTTCTTCCAAGAAGCAATATTTTTAGTAGTCTAGCAGTTTACTAGTAAGAGTGCCTAAACTAGCAAGTGGATTTGGGTGAAAGTTTATGCAGTCATAAAACAAATGATTTGCTTGTTTTTCATGTCTACATGAAGTTCCATACATGCAAAGAATACATCTGAAAAGCAGGGAATAAGAGAGTTTGCTAATGAAATAAATCCCACATTATTGTGAAATAGTTAAGAGGATTTAATGTGGAAATGCAGTTAATCAACAAGGAAGGCATTATTTTAGCAGCAGTAATTAAATGTGCAGTTTGGCTGTTATAATGTTATGTCATGAATGTTTAATGTGGCTGTCAGTTTCCCTGAATAACAATGAAATCTGTTTTACTTCTAGGTTGTTTGGTGCCAAGGCAAGTGGCAAAGCTGCCTCTGCGCCCAGTCCTGAAGGTGTGAAATCCACATCAGCAATGCCCAGCCCTAGTACCACTTTGGCACGGCAAGGCAGCCTAGAATCTCCCTCCTCAGGTACAGGCAGCATGGGCAGTGCAGGTGGGCAAAGTGGTAGCAGCAGCCCCCTCTTCAGTAAACCTTCAGACTTAAATACAGATGTTGTAAGCTTAAGTCACTCCTTGGCTTCCAGTCCAGCATCTGTGCACTCTTTCACATCAGGCGGTCTTGTGTGGGCTGCAAACATGAGCAGCTCCTCAGCTGGCAGTAAGGACACACCAAGTTACCAGTCAATGACCAGCCTCCACACGAGTTCTGAATCTATTGACCTTCCTCTCAGCCACCATGGCTCTCTTTCTGGATTGACGACAGGGACTCAGGAAGTTCAGAGCCTGCTCATGAGGACCGGGAGTGTCAGATCTACTCTCTCAGAAAGGTGAGTTTAACAGTAGATACAATGACTGACCACAAAACCTGTGAGAAGGCAACAAAACCACAAACAGCAGTAACAACCAAAAAAGAATGTTTGCTTGTTTTCCTAAAAGGACAGCATCAATTTGTAACCTAGCCAATTCTTTATTTAAAGAATAAGAGAAAGATAAGAAAGAGTGATTTTAAAATAGTCTTTGGCCCTACACCCCTGGCATCCAATTGCCAGCTATTTGCAGGAGGGAGGAGAGCAAGGGCGGAGACAAGAGTTACTTATGAGCCCATTTTCTTATTTTTAAATGCTTCTTATATTCTTGTTGCTCTTTGTAAAATATTCCTTAGAGCTAGGGACAGAAATTGCATACAAACTGGTATAAATGATCAAAAAGTGGTTCAAACCTGTAACATAGCAGAAGTTCAGTGCACATAAATTGCTTTCAAAATGGCTACAACCTGTTTAAGAAAATCTGGACAGATGTAGTATCAGACTTAACCGATTTAGATTAAATTCATTTATTGAGCTCCTGTCTCAGATCCCTTCCAGATATAAGTTAACTCACAGTCCACAAACATCCCAGGATGCTTTGCATCTCTCCCTCAAATCTCCCTCATCTCACAGAGTGAGTGGACTAGCTCTGGCCCACATTGTCTGGTCCAGCTGAGCAGGGGGCATGCTCTAGCACCCTTCAGCTTCTGGCCTGGGCCACTGTAAGCATGTGGCTGCATTTCTGGAATCAGACGTGATTGTCTGTTCACTTGCTTATTGGTTCAGTCTGCACAGTTTAGACTAGCCTGCAAAGATTGAATCAATTCAGCCTCAGGCTTTTTGACTGTGTGCACTTAGCCTAGAAGATAACCTTTGAACTCAAAAGGCATTTGAGTAAGCACATATTTATTTGGGATCTAGAACTGGTAAGAAAGTCTTTCTCCTTAATTCAAACAGTTTGAGACTGTCAATTAGAAAATAATTTTGTAAAACACAATATGTGAAACCAAAACTTTGAATGGAAAAAATAATTTTTTGCTTTGAAAATGTTGAAATAGGGTATTTCAACTGTTTCAAGTTATGTTTTTCCTTTTTTCCCATCCTTTAAACTAACTTTGTTCATGCACCCTTGAACTTTGGACAGATCAGCATTTTCCAACCAAGAGTTGTTAATTTTAAAGGAAGTCTAGAACAGTAAAGGTAAGGGTGAGATTACGTTAGATCCGGCCTTTACTTTACATCCACTGCCAGCTCTCAATGCACTGCCTGAGGATGGGATGCATGGAGGAGGGCCATGGACAACTGGTGCCACCTTAGTGACTGAGGGAGGTCCCCCCATGGCCAATCTCACTGACTAGCGGGGGGCCCATGGGCAATCTCACTGACTGACTGACCAGGAAGTGGCCACAGCACTTCATCTGATGCTTCCACTCCCCAGCTGGTGCTCACAGGGGGGCACTGGTGCTCCTGCCTCCGCCCCTGCCCATTGGCTAAGCAGGGAGCATGGCCTGTTAGGGGTGCACCAGTGCTCTCAGGGGGTGCACATGCAACTCCATGCACCCCCTATGTGTTGCCACTGAACAGGGCACTGCTGGAGTCATGGGGCTGGAGCTTGTGGCTTCATGAAGCCTAGCCAGATCTGTAGCTCTCTGGAGCTGGCCATGCTCTCCTCCACTCCCCAGGGCTTGGCAAGAGTGGGGGCAGGAACAGGATCCAGCAGTGGTTGCCCAGACAGAATCAGCACTGGTGGCAAAAGGTGTCCCAAGTCATCATTCCTGGACTGGGGGGCTGCAGGCTTGGAGAAATACAAAAGCTCTGGCCCTAGTCCCCAGGTTGCTGTACTAAGCAACCCACAGAACACAAGGATGAGGAAGGGGCCCATTTCGAGAATCTAGGGCTTAAAAGCTCCAGAAGTGGCCCAAATTTACATGCAACAATGCCTTAAGAGTGTGGGTTTTTTGGTTTTTTTTAAACTCTTATAAACTGACAAAGTAAACTGAAAAAGAAAGGAAGAAGGATTTTTCACATTTTCAGTTTTCATTTTTTCATGTTTCATTGTTGTGAAAAAATATTGTTATAGAAGTTTTGTCTATATGAAACAGGTTAGAGGGTTTATTATATAGTTTATAGGGTCCTCCATTAATTCCTATTGCTACTATGTTATTGATAATGAAAAGGTCAATACAAATATGAAAGGATGTTGAGTCTAGGCCAACACTTAGGTTTATGCAAAGGACATTTAACGTTACATTAAAAATGTTAATGGTTTAGCATTAGCTCCTGAGCGGTCCCCACTTCTTATATTTTATGTATGTGTTCAGTGACTTAATTTCAGTGGCTTCAAATGTCTTTGCCTTGGGCAATATTTTAGTTTTAAGATTTGTCCACATGGGGATATTATGCCTGGATCCATAGAGGGTTATATATTTCATTGATCTAGTCTCAGAAGAAGCCAACACATGCATTTGGGAAAAAATGGTGTAATTTCATGAATGATAGTCCCAAATGGATTTTTGTAGTCTGTGGTTTCCAAAAGAGCAGTTACAAATACAGAATTATTTCTAACCTGTTTCATATAGACAAAACTTCTATAACAATATTTTTTCACAACAATGAAACATGAAAAAATGAAAACTGAAAATGTGAAAAATCCTTCTTCCTTTCTTTTTCAGTTTACTTTGTCAGTTTATAAGAGTTTAAAAAAAACCAAAAAACCCACACTCTTAAGGCATTGTTGCATGTAAATTTGGGCCCAGTCCAGGAGTGATGACTTGGGACACCTTTTGCCACCAGTGCTGATTCTGTCTGGGCAACCACTGCTGGATCCTGTTCCTGCCCCCACTCTTGCCAAGCCCTGGGGAGTGGAGGAGAGCATGGCCAGCTCCAGAGAGCTACAGATCTGGCTAGGCTTCATGAAGCCACAAGCTCCAGCCCCATGACTCCAGCAGTGCCCTGTTCAGTGGCAACACATAGGGGGTGCATGGAGTTGCATGTGCACCCCCTGAGAGCACTGGTGCACCCCTAACAGGCCATGCTCCCTGCTTAGCCAATGGGCAGGGGCGGAGACAGGAGCACCAGTGCCCCCCTGTGAGCACCAGCTGGGGAGTGGAAGCATCAGATGAAGTGCTGTGGCCACTTCCTGGTCAGTCAGTCAGTGAGATTGCCCATGGGCCCCCCCGCTAGTCAGTGAGATTGGCCATGGGGGGACCTCCCTCAGTCACTAAGGTGGCACCAGTTGTCCATGGCCCTCCTCCATGCATCCCATCCTCAGGCAGTGCATTGAGAGCTGGCAGTGGATGTAAAGTAAAGGCCGGATCTAACGTAATCTCACCCTTACCTTTACTGTTCTAGACTTCCTTTAAAACCATGTTGTTGTTAGGAAATTGATTTGTGTAGAAGCAAAGAATTTAACTGGTTGAAATGGAAAAGTGTGATTCCTGGTCCTCAAAACAAAAGACTTTGGTCAGTTAGGGAACTGAATTAACATGCTGTAATATTAGCACCAATGAGCATAAGATGACACACGGACATCTCAGGTTTGGGGGCTTAGTCAAAAGGACTTAATCATATTTTTAAATACACAATACATGCATATTGATCTTTATTTGTAGGCAGTTGCAATAATTTCCATACCTTGGTTAAGGAATAATCACCTTAATTTTATTTAGGCAGGCAGGGTTCAAAGTTTTCAAAGGGTTCAAAGGCAAGCTTTCGGGCACAATCACCCTTCTTCAGGCATAGGGAGTCTGCTGTTCTGAGACTCCAAGGCATGAGAGCAGCTGGAATCAGTACTTACACACCCTTACTCACCTTTGGCCTTTTTTTCCCCCTGCTTTTTTTCCCTCTCCTTTCCCTGATTCACCTTTTGTTTTTCTAATTTCTGCCCATTTACATTTTCACTGAAGTCCTGCCACACTTTTAGCTTCTCTCATTCTTTGGAGTCTCAGAACACCAGAGACTCCCTATCTCTGAAGAAGGGTGATTGCGCCTGAATGTTTGCTAAGTCAGCTGGTGTCATAAAAGATATCACATATCAAAGAACCTTGCCTTCCTATGGCCATAGACCAACACTGCTACAACCAAAAAACCAGCCTTCATTTTATTTAGGCATTTTGTTGGGCATTACAAACATCTGTTAAATAGGCACTTTGATTACAGTGTCTATTACCTTACAACATTTCAAGCACTGATTGTCTATACCATATAGCATTTATATCTAGGGCCAGGGAGCATGTTTATTTTATGATACTTAAAAAAGTATGCTGCCAAAAGTAGCCTCATAAAATCTGTTGCTTGTCATGGATTTTGTCTACATGCTGAAGAAAATGGTTTTTGCCATTATGCTCATTATCGTTTCTTTTGTATTACAGTGATACCTAAGGGCACCAGTCAAGAAACAGGGCCCTTTGGCTTAATGCATGAACCATGCATTAAATTCCTTGTAATCTCATTTTAAGCTATTTTATGTTTATGTGGGGAGCAACATGCTAGTTATCAAGCCATATTTTATAACTGGACCAGCCACTTCTTGCCAATTACATCCTCTCCAAATTCTTCCTTAGTGCATAAAGCTAGATCCTGGTTAACTAGGAGACTTTGCTTTAAAAATTCTTACTGTTTTGCTAAGACCAGTTAAGTTCCACTGAGTTCATCAATGTTTAGGGTCCTTAATATTTATTTTCAACACCCTCTCAAATAGACCTCCTCTGAGCCACATTACATGGCACTATTTTAAAAATGCCAGTGGTCAGTCCAACACGAGGGCTGCTAACACCATGGAACTTGATCATTAAAGAGTGTGTGAAAGTTTTAGGACATTTCCTTAGCTAGGAAGTATACACCTAAAGCCCACTCATTGCTACATGCTAGAACGTTTAGTACATACTGCTCAGTCTCTTATGGAAGTGTCATGTACTAAGTAAACTCCCCAAGCACATTTTGCTGAATCCACATATGAGCATCAAATTCTGCTTCCAAAAGACAAAAGTATGTTTTCATTCTCTAGAAAGCTAATTTGGATATTGGCAGCCAGGCACGGTCCCAAATAGCTATGGGAAGAGACAGTGCCTGCATGTTTCCCATTTGACAGAAGGTCAGGGAATTACTTCCAGACAACTCCGTTTGTGGAAGAGTTTTTATCAGTAAAATCCATTGTGTGGTGTCTCATGTAGTTATTCTGTCTAGCATGAAACGTGTGTAAAATGTTGCTGCCCTTACAATGTGATAGAATTCTATATTCTTTATGGCTTCATGTTGACTACAAAGGCTGCAAGACCACAGAGAAGCAGGACCTCCATTTATGTAGCACATAATTCTACAAACTGAAGCTGTCATTTGGCTTCTGGCAAGACCATGCTGTCATAAAACCTGCATCTGTTAGGCAAACCTACTAGAGGATCACTGGAAACTGTGAAAAATGCAGATTCATACTGTGACCATATGATTCTCACAGATTTCAGGGTGAGTCTGTATGACTTGGTAAAGAAGTTTAGCAATTTTGGGGCAGAAGATCTGTCTAACTTGGACAGTCTCCAGATGGCTATTGACCCAGACCAGGGCATGTCTGGATGAAAAATGAACCCATATCTTATACTCTTTTCTAATGAGTCAGAGTTTTATCGTGAAAGATATATTAAAATAAATTAAATGACCTTTTGTTATGCAAACATATCTGGACTTTTAGAAATTTTAATCCTGAACAGTCCTGTTTACTGTGTGTCCTTAGGGGTTTTTTTTGTTTTAACAGCATGCAGCTTGACAGAAATACACTACCCAAAAAGGGACTAAGGTATATATTTTATTCAGCATGACTGCGGCCTCTCTGTTTTTCTGTAACCTTTTCTTACCTGTCTCTCCTACTCTTCCTCCCTCTGTTGATCCCATTTGCAACAGAGCTCCTGGTACTTAGCTTAAAATCAAACTAGACCTTTGACATTGGACTTACTCTTTCCAGTCTGGCCTAGTGAGTAAATTGAGTTTAAAGATATGTCCTGAAAAGCAAACACTATTAAAAATAGTTTCTTCATGTGATGAATGTTAAAAGAAATTCAATACTTTAAATTAAAAAAAAAGAACACAGTGCCTTGGCAACACAATGAGGCTAATTGTTTAAAACTTGGAGAATAACAAGGTTTTAGAAATGGGCTTGAACTTTAGTTCTAAATACAAATATTCGTGGTTTTTAGATTATAGATCCATTTTAAGGGGCTTTGGATCCCTAACCCAAAAAAGGCTTATTTCAGCATCTAAGTTTTAAAGACATAAAACATGTCCTATTAAGACCCAGTCCTTCTCAGTTTGCACCTCTGCAACTAATCTCCTCCATTGCTGGTTTCCTCAGATATCAAGGCCAGCAGTTGTGCATCCTTGTTCTGGGATCTGTTGGTGGATGAGGGGAGAGGCAGTGGGTGGATACTCCCAGCGGATCTTTCTTCTTGGATAAAGTGGCATGTGAAATCCACCCCCTTATTACTATTTTTTTCTTTTTTGCTACACTTACACACGGCATGCACCTAAAAATACAAGACATGCAGTGCATTGCTTTCATCCCTTATGTTATGGACAGGGAACTGCACGTCTTCTGGGATTTGAAGACTGACCCAAAGTATTAATGATATATAATGGTGTCACCCTTCCCCACTCCATTTTTTGTTAAATAGGATTGGGCTAAATTCCCCTTCATCCTAGAAGAGCTCTGTTGGATGGAGGGTAGGCCCCAAAGAACCACAGAGAAAAAGCAGCCAGCTAGTGCCCTCCAAAGAGTCTAAGTGAGACAAGGTGGAGTTTTGTGGATGCATGCTGTAAACAGCAAGCATGGGTAAGCCCAAAGAAAAAGAGTGGGAGAAAGGAGGTAGTATGTTGCCACATAGGTCACTGTCTGTTGTCCTAGGATTTTCACCTTCTGGTTCATTGTAGGTTGAACCCTAATTTAAGTCAGCATAGTTATTGGAGCTCAATTAAAAATCCAACCCTGGATTGTCATACTGGCACCACTCAGATCCAGTGACCAGCCCTTCTGTACCAAATTTATAGAAGGAAAAGATAAAAAGGTTAAATTGAAATAAGATCATTTAAAAATATTTGTGCCCAACCCCCAAATTTAATATGAAAAATTCATTTATTCCATTTTCTAATCAGAAATGTTAGTGCCTTATAAACTTGGAGTCAAAATATCAAAAAACCTTGACCTCTCTGAAGGCTGAGGAATTTTGATGGGCCATGATAGTAGTAAATAATGTTCTCAACATGGAATTATGATGAATTAAATTTTACAACAAGCTGACAGAGAGAAAGATACATGCTGGCTCCTGGTTGAGAAGCAAAATATGAGAAATGCTTCCACATGTTAATGTGTAACTTTAACCAGTACTAGAATTTTCCTTCTCTAGCTCAGCCACAAAAGCCTGAGCAATGAGCTATCAGATCTCCCCCTTGCATTGTCCAACCATTGCACTTGCTTCATTGGATGGTAGTAGCAAACAGTTGATAACTAATTTGATTTCCAAAGGGGTGGGGAGGGGGGTTGTTGGTGTTCCAGACACCTTGCTCCCACTTAAGTATTTTTCCTTACCCCTTTCCCGCTCCACCCAACTTAGGACAGGACGCAATACCAAGAAGCTTTCCAAGAGACAAATACCACTTTGGATCACTATCTCTACCAAAGGAAACTCCTTTCTTCAGAGTTGTTGATCCTTTTCTGCTCCCTTTGTCTTATTGAATGTCCACGTGTGCTCTAATGCTCCTGTGGCAGATGTCATTTCTGTAAGCAGCTACTTACCTTTCTTGGCTTCCAGTCTGTCATTTATCCATTTTATTGAAACAGTACTTGGGCTTTGCTTCATTTTATTCACATGCTTTAGCTCTTAAGTCCTTTCCTATCAGTTCAGCTGTCTGTTTTGTATGATTTATCATCATATATTACCCAAGGAAGAAGAATGTTAATATATTGTGGGGATGGGTGGGGTTTGGAGCTTTTTCTTTCTCAGGTAGATATAAAATCAACGGTATGGTAACAATTGTCTATAGTTAGATTCAGTATGTTCAAGTTTTTGTTTTGTCTGATGAGCAAAGTGTATTGAATGTTAAATTGTATCTGTTTCTTTGTGAACCATTTACTTTGTCACTGGTTTAAGCGTATCAGATGTGGTTTTTCAGATATACCCCATCATCTCGGCAGACAAGTCAGGAGGAAGGCAAGGAATGGCTGCGCTCCCATTCAACTGGAGGTCTGCAGGACACTGGCAGTCAGTCCCCTCTGGTTTCTCCTTCAGCTATGTCTTCCTCTACAACTGGGAAATACCATTTTTCCAACTTAGGTAAATGAAATTAACCTTCTTGTTGCCTCCACTAGAAAATAATCATATAACTCAACTTTTAACACTACTCTAGCTATGTGGGTACTCTCTTTTTTTCTCTCTTTCCTTCATTCAGGTACCACAGAATTATGAATTAACTTATCCTGTCAGCATTTCTGTAATATAGGCAGAAGTGTATGCCTATTTTGTTTGTGGAAATGAGTGACAGGTTTCTTGTAATTTGCCAAACAAGTCTTGAGACAGTTAGGAATTAAACTCATATGTATCAATGCAGTGTCTTAAACGCAAAGGCATCCTTTTCCACTTACAACTGGATCCAGGACTCACCTGGATCAACAGAACCTTTCCCCGCTCTTAGTAGGCCTACAATTAGATCCTTAATGCCTCCTTCCCACCCCAGTCCTGGGTGAAGGTCCACACTGAGGCTCTGGTTTGAAATAGACTCCATTCTACAGACCTTCAAATGTTGAAGCATTTGGATTGGTACCCAGAGCCTTTTGATGGAACTGTTTTCTATTATATACCTAACCAAAATCCCACCTGAAACAAAGTCAAGAAAATATTTCAGAAATGTCAAAATATGTGATAAAAGGCATGGAAATGTAGGACTAATGTCATAAAACTGAAAAAGGGGAAAATGGAAGTTTTTTTCCTGTAGCCTCTTGGTTATAGCCATCACCCAGGAGGTTGATTACATAGGTTAAAATGCCTCTTCTACTTTTGGGGATTTTAACCTACATCACAGACTTTCAAAGACAGTTCCTTAGCCCCTGTGCTATAGAATAATCTGGGATGAATTTCTTCTATTATTCCTGTTGTTGCTATTTCTGTTTCCCTGATATTAGTTAGGGGTCATGGCATTTTCCTTCAGGGGTAGGCTCATATACCTCCTTTGAATAAGGCAGCAAGCAGGTTTCAACCACAGTCGTCCACCCTGAGGGGAAAGTTCCTTAATCACTATACAATAGAGACATTCTCTTTTTCTAGCTCAATCTTTGCAAAGAGGAACAGTGTTAGTAGAGCTGATTGACAGTAACCATGCCAGAAACCACTGTAACTTGCTGATTAGGGTGCTCTTTTTGGAGCAGGTTATCATCACTCAGATCCCCTTAGGCAGAAGAGGGATTTGAATCTGGCTGTCCCACATCCTGCATTACTGCACTAATGTCCTATCAAGTAAAAGGAGGGACTCCTGGTTCAGTTTTGCCCAGTGTAGCTTGTCATTTATTTTGCGTTTATTATAGGCAGCAGAAATGAAATGTTCCATTTGACTCCAAAAAGATTTTGTTTTGTTTTTATTTCAATCAGAAAATAAATCAATTCTAAATTGTATTCCAAATCAATCTGATCCCTTTTTTCTCTTTTTACTATAATTTCTAGGTTTGACTGCCAAGCCAAAGATGAATTATTTGCATGTAAACTTACTTTTTCACTAAGCTTTTTTATTTTAGGTCATAACTGTACAATTAACAATAACCTATGAAACATTCGCACTTCTGTACATATGTCAAATTATATCATAGGTAGGATACAGCCACTAGATAGTAACTTGATCAAGCACAGTCACACTTTATTTCATATGTAAATATCCAAACTAAGACTCGATTATAAGCAAAATCAGACACAGTCTAAGTAAGGTAGTTTTGGGAATGTTTTCCATAAATTTATACCAGTTTAAAACACCAAGTGGCTGTCTTTAGTAATGGTTTGTCCCACTCTCTATTGTTACATTTCCCTCTCTATTGTTACATTTCCATAACTATCATCATTATTATTACTCCAAGCACAAGGCAAATATAAATGACTACTCAAAGAGGAGTCATTGATGGCTTAGTATCTAACTTGGGGGGTGAGGGGAGGGCGGTATTAAACAGAGTGTTCCAGGGATCTGCCTGGGGTCTAAACAGAGTAATATCTTAGATTATATTCATGTTTCCATTAATGTGTTGGAGGTTGGACTTGAGTGCACACTTAGTAAATGTGCAGATGATGCCAAGCTGGGATGAATAGTAGATACTTTGGAGGATAGGATTAGGATTCATAATAAGTTCAATAAAACGGAAAAAATGGTCTGAAGTAAACAGAAATGGAATTCAGCAAGGACGAGTACAAAGTACCACTTTTGAGATGGAACAATCAAATGCCCAAATAAAAAAAATGGGAGCTCATAGTGGATTGTTACGAGTTAGCTATGTAGTATGAAAAAATGCTAAAAGCAACCTGGGCACATTAACAAAAGTGTTGTGTGAAAGTCAAGGGAAGTCATTCTGCCAGCAGTGGTGAGGCTTCACCTGGAGATTTGGACTCCACAGTTCAAGAAAGAAATGCACAAATTAGAAAGAGTCCAGAGGAGAGTAAGGAAACAGGTTTGGGTCTAGGAAACTTGAATTACTAGGAAGGGTAAGAAGAACTGATTTCATTTAGTTTGGAGAAGAGGAAGTTAAGGGGAGATTTGCTAGTAGTCTTCAAATATAAAATAAAATTATAAAGATATAAAAATATTATTATAAAGAGGAAGTCATTCAGCTGCTCTCTAGTCCACAGGGGATGGGCAAGAAGTAATGGGCTTAAATTGCAACAGGAAAAATACTGAAGTTGGATATTAGGAAGAACTTTCTAGCTGCACTGAGAGTTAAGCATTGGAACAGATTGCCTAGAGAAATTAATGTAATCTTCATTATTGTTAGTTTTTAAGTGCTAGTTAGATAACATTTTCTAGGATGGTTTAAGCAGAGCTGTGCCTGTCTTGAGCAGTGTGTTTGAGCGGACAACTTCCTGAGGTCCCTGTCAACCCTATTTTTTCTGTTATTCAGTGGTTACAGTGGCATATTTGTCTCCATCCCTGTTCTGTTAGAAGTATCACTTTGCTATGGAATAAACAGCTCTTGGAAAAACTTTGCTGTTCCAGTAGTTAATGATTACAAACACATCTTGTGCTGATGGGAATCTTTGATCTAGAGCAATAGTTCAGAACACTTGACTCAACAGGCGGAGCTGTGAACAAACAAATAGTGTTTTCTAGACTCTTTTCACACATAATCTAGGAGAATCATATCAAGCTTCTCATACTACTTGCAAACCAATAAATGAAAGTAGCTGACAGAGTACTAGTGCCTCTGGACCAAAAGCCTACCATTTATTCTTGTTTCTCAAAATGACCTCATTAACCCAAGTGGGAACATTTATGTTCTGCAAAAATAAGTGCTATAGAAATCCCTTTGATAGAGACCATAAGCAGATGTGTTTGTGTAGTGCCTCATTCTCAGAGCATTAAGGCACCAGTTTAGCATATATAATATTTACTATTGATATTTGAAGTGCTAAACTACAAAGGATACTTAGCTTGGCTTTTAAAGCTCCTCCATGAGCAAAAATGACAAAATCATATTCACTTTTAATTGTTTAAGGTGCAG
This sequence comes from Crocodylus porosus, assembly GCF_001723895.1. Taxonomy (NCBI): domain Eukaryota; kingdom Metazoa; phylum Chordata; order Crocodylia; family Crocodylidae; genus Crocodylus; species Crocodylus porosus. The sequence goes on along the minus strand of NW_017728931.1, from coordinate 73,787,555 downwards.
GTTTCATATCTTTAATTTTTTCCCCATTTTGTCTATTAGTGCACCTTGCATTTGGTGGTCACGGTGAAGAAATGTTACTCAGATATTGGCATGTGTGCTGTGACAGTATTACTGTATCTAACTCCAGCTTCCCTTGAGATTGACTTCTGTATGATTACTTCAGACCTATGAATGAAAGCTTTTTACTCATGCTCAGTTTTATTTTGAATGGAACACAGATCCCAGATAATGGAACCTACTTTACAAGCAAAGTTTTGCATTGCAGTGAGCCCAACCAACCTGTCTCAGTTTAATCTTCCTGGACCCAGCATGATGCGTTCAAACAGTATCCCTGCACAAGATACTTCTTTTGACCTGTATGACGACTCGCAGCTGTGTGGCAGTGCAACATCCTTAGAAGAGAGACCACGGGCAATCAGTCATTCAGGGTCATTCAGAGACAGTATGGAAGAAGGTAAGGCTCAATTCATATTTTAACAAGCAAAGATAACACAAATGTGGAAGAATTCATTTTAAATATGTGAACTGAGTTTTAAATATTTAGATTATAGTGAGCTGGCTTGTGGCAATTTCTGTCTTACTGAAGTACAAGTGAGAGTACTTAATCTGGGGTTACAAAGAAACATTCTATATGGACTGAATGCAGTGTTAATTGTATGATGTGTTAATTGTCTTAAGTATTTTTATACTCCTGGGAAGTGGGTTCCAAAAATATGAAAAGAAGCCTTTATTCTGGGAGAATGATTGTACTCTTATTGCGACATCATCTAAAATGCTTGTCCATGCCTTGCTACCTTCACCTCTGCTATCTCGTCTGTGGAAGATGTTGTGGCTAAAAGCAGACTTCCTTATCTATCATGTATACAACACCACCTCTTCCTTTGAAATACTTAATTCCTGTTCAACCTTTTGTATCAAACAATCCATAAATATCTTCACCTTCCTTTTTTTCCACTGAACCCTATCTTGCTTACATTTTTGTGTATATGATTCTTTTGTGCCTTTTTTGGTAAAACTGTTACCAGATATTTAAACTTGCTTTTTATCACAGTGCTGCATTTAAATCCTTTTGTACAGCATTTTCTGAATCATCCTTGTGCCAATTTCCATCAGTAAAATGACTCTTACCCACCAATAATTTTTTTTAAGTCTAATCCCTGGGATCTCCTAGCTCATGTTGTTTATTTTCTCTGTCATTTATTGTTATTTTTATTAATCAGTTCAGTGACTAGAAAGGACTTGGTACTGGTCAAGAAACAAAAACAATGTCAGTCCTTTTTCCTGAAACAGCTGTCATTTATGAGCTAAAGAAGAGTTGAGATGTACTGAGTGAAACAAATCACATATTGTATGTGTGTTTTTTAACATTCTTTTGTTTTTTGAAGACAGTGAGGCAGCTTGATATGCAGAATTAGGAGTAGAAGTAAAAAAAAAAGTTGGTAGCTAAATTCTTGTAAGCATATAGGCTAGGGACAGAAATTACACATAAAAGATCAGAAACCATAGAATCATAGAAATTAAGGCCTGAAAGGGACCTTGAAATATCATCAAGTCCAACCCCCTGCCCTGGCCAGGAATACTGCTGAGATCAAATGATCCCAGTGATGTGTGTCTGTCCAGACTTCTCTTGAAGAATTCCAAGGTTGGGGACTACACCACCTCCTTGAGACGTCTGTTCCAGCTTCTGGTCATCCTTACGGTAAAGAAGTTCATCCTTACATCGAACCTCATCTATCCTCTAAAAGTTTATGGCCATTGCTCCTTGTCCTCCCTTGGAGGAATAATAGTGAATAGTTTTTCACCCAGCTCCCGTTATTCCCCCTTTACATACTTATAGACTGCTGCCAAGTCCCCCTGCAGTCTTCTGTTCCCCAGACTGAACAGTCCCACATCCCTTAGTCTGTCCTCATAAGGTTTCTCCTCCAGGCCCTTAGTCATTCTTGTGGCTCCTCTCTGGACCTTTCAAGATTCTTCACATCTTTTTTGAAGTGCAGCACCCAGAACTGGACACAGTACTCGAGCTGGGGTCTCACCAACACTTGAGTAGAGAGGAAATATCACTTCCTTAGCCCTGCTTGCAGTGCATCGGCTAATGCATCCCAGTATGCTACTAGCTCTGTTGACTACGGTGTTGCACACCACTCATATTTATCCTGTTATCAACCATAACCCTGAATTCTCTTGCAGCCATTGTGCTGGCCAGGACATCTCCTGACCTATATTCATGTCACTGGCTACTTTTCTCTAGATGAAGCACTCTGCATTTATCTTTATTGAATGGCATCTGGTTCTGCTCTGCCCACCTTTCCAGCTTGTCCAGTTCCACTTGGATCCACATCCTATCCCCTATTGTGACCTCTTTTCCCCATAACTTAGTATCATTCGCAAACCTAGCCAGCATGCTTTCCACATCCTCATCTAAATCATTGATAAGGATGTTGTTGAACAGCATGGGGCCAAGAACCAAACCCTGTGGGCACTACTGGCCACCTCCTGCCAACACCATACAGACCCATCCACTAACACTCTCTGGGTTCGACCCCTTAGCCAGTTCCCGACCACCTGACCATGGATTCTGCTAGCCCACAATCTCCCATTTTTTTTATAAGAATGTCATGGGAGAACATATCAAATGCCTGTTTAAAATCCAAATATATAACATCAACTGCATCTCTCACATATAAGTGGTTCGTTACTTGATCACAGAAGGAGATGAGGATAGTCAGACACAGCCTGCCCGCAATTAAACCATGTTGGCTATTCTTCAGCATCATGCCTTCTGCCAGTCCTGATATTTTTTTCCAAAATGTTACCCATTATCAAGGTGAAACTGACTAGCCTCTAGTTTCCCAGATCCTCCTACTCCCCTTCTTAAAGATTGGCACCACATTGGCCCTTTTCTAGCCTTCTGGGACCTCTCCCAAGTTCCACAAGTCTTCAAATACCTTTGCCAATGGTCCCACAATGACTCCAGCCAATTCCCTCAGCATTTTGACATTGACCATTGGTCGCCAATTGCCCTGCTCTTCCCCCCACCATTTCCATCCAATATCCAACCAAGGAGGAACCACCGTTTGTATGCAGGAACACTGATGCAAAGTATTCAGTAAAGAGTTCAGCTTTCTCCTGACTGTCTGTTATCAGCTGCCCCATCCCATTCTTCAAGGTCCCCACATTTCCTTTGGTCTTCCTTCTGCTCCCTGTATACATAAAGAAGGACATCTTATTGTCCTCGACTTCTGTCTCCAACTTGGTCTTGGTCACCGCCCTTGCCTTCCTTATCCTCTCCTTCCAAATATGGACTATGCTTGTATAGTCCTCCTTGGTGGAATATACCCCTTGTTTCCACTGTCTGTAAGCCTCTTTTTTTCTTTTCTAAGTACTCCTTGACTCCTCTGGTAAGCCAAGAGGTCTTCCTGGCCCCTTCACCACCTTACCACCAGTTCAAATGTGTAATGCAACAAAAGTTTAGTGCACATAAACTGCTTTCAAAATTGCTGAAACCCATTTAAGATAAAACTGGGTGGATGTAGTATCAGACTTAACTGATTTAGATTAAACTGGTTTGTTGAACTTCTGTCCCAAATCCGCCCCAGGTTCAATCTGTCCTCTACAGCCAAGCAGAGAGGCATGATCTAGTGCCCCTGGGCTTCTGGCCTGGGCCACTGCAGGCATGTGACTGCATTTCCAGAATCAAAAGTGAATATTTGTTCACTTGCTTATTGGTTCAATCTATGCAGCTTAGACTAACCTGTGAAGATTGAAGATTGATTGGGCGCCGCACTTCAGGAGGGATGTGGACAGCATTGAGAGGGTCCAAAGGAGGGTCACTCACATGATCAGGGGACAGCAGAGTAGACCCTATGAGGAGAGGTTATGGGACCTTAACCTATTCAGCCTTCACAAGAGAAGGCTGAGGGGGGACCTGGTGGCCATCTATAAACTTACTAGGAGGGGACCAGTGGAGATTGGAAGAGACCTTGTTCCCCTGAGCACCTCCCGGAGTAACAAGGAATAACGGCCATAAGTTGTTAGAGAGTAGGTTTAGACTAGACATTAGAAGGCACTACTTCACAGTCAGGGTGGCTAGGATCTGGAACCAACTTCCAAGGGAAGTGGTGCTGGCTCCTACCTTGGGGGTCTTTAAGAGGAGGCTTGACGTTTACCTAGCTGGGGTCATTTGAGCCCAGTTTTCTCTCCTGCCCAGGGCAGGGGGTCGGACTAGAAGATCTACAAGGTCCCTTCCAACCCTGCATCTATGAATCTATGAATTGATTCAGGGCTTTTTGACTATCTGTACTTACCCCTAATATGATATATCATCATAGGGTTTAAAGGGGAACAAGAATAGATCCCTCTTTGGGGCAGAGAGAGAGAACTTGCAAGGGAGTGTCTGGAAAAGTAGGGAATGGACAGAAAATCTAAGAAAGAATAAGGTAAATAGACTGGAAAAAGCGTTTTCACAAGTGGAAAGAATAGAAGTCAGGTTGGAATGGATTCATGAGTGAGTTAGAAAAGGTAAATCAGTACTGCAATAGTAAATGAATCTTTGTAATTCACAAACCTTATAGGTAAGGGGAAAGACATGGATGGGAATGGATAGCATGGATGGGAAAAGTGGTGGGGCCATCGTATGTTATTTTGTGTGGGAAATTAAGGCAGGTTTGTAAAGTAACAGGAGGGAGACCGAAGAGAAAGTGAGATTGTGAAAGTAAGGGAAACTTGAGTATGTGACAGTAAGGACAAGCTGGAAAGTTAGTACTCATGGTGTTGGTGCCAAAGACCCAAGTTCAGACCCCTGAACTAAGAAGGAGAGAGGATGGAAATGGATGAAAGCAACAGCATTACAGATACATTTATAAGAATCTAAGAATGGGCATAGAAGCTTGAAGTAAATCAGATGCCTTTTTAGTACTTAATAATGTTATCTAAAGTCTAGGTTGTCTGTAAGAAATATCTCATGTGCAGAGCATCAGAATCTGCATTGATTAGTTACCAAAAATATCATAATACGTTTAGTAAAAAAGTATACCAGTTAAGTATAGACATGAAATAATCTTCCAAATTGTGCCTTTCCTGCAAAAAAAAAACTTGGAATAGAAATTCATGTTATAATAAAAATAGAATAGCAGCTCTTCCATGAGGTTCTCTATTAGAACTTTACCCTTGATAAAATCTGTTTTAAAGAAACATTTTGAAGCTGAAAAGAAGGGTTTCCAATTTTTTTTCCCACGGTAGTCCCATTGGAAACAGTCCAGGTGGCCATGTGCCATTACTTAAAGCCAGTCATTATAGTGCTCATTGAAGGTAAAATTCATTGATGCCCAAGGGGAATATACTGGTGCATAGTGCGGTAGCCCTCATCTTTAAGACAAAGATTCCAGTGCAGGCTGCAAGTCACAGAATACAATGTTCTGGGTTCATCTAAAAGGAATTATAACATAACCCCAGATAAGAAAGACCTGGGAGTTGCAATGGTATCTACATCCTGCATTTTGGATAGACCTGTATTAACAGATCCAATTCTGATTTCATTAAACCCTATATTTATCAGGTGCTTCACTGCCAAAACAACAGAAATAATATTTGCCTTACTGGTGAAAATATTGTATCTTATTGAAAATCTGTTTCATTTTGAGTATACAGGCAAGGGTCTCTCCATTTAAGGCAATCATTTCAAGAATAAGAAAAATAACCACAGGGTTTGTGTATACATGTATTGATAACCTCTAATAGCTGCTCTTTGTGGAAGATTGCTTTGCCTTTTGAAAGAGATGCTCAGTTATTGAGCTCCACAGGGGAGGTCTCATGCTGTTTCTTCAATATTTTATATAATGTCTCTCTTTGTGTTCTTTTTTTCTTTTCTCTTTCTCTTTTTTTTTAGTACATGGGTCCTCATTATCATTGGTCTCCAGCACTTCCTCTCTCTACTCTACAGTAAGTATTGACAATTTTGAAAAAACCAAAAAGCCCTCCTGCCTGCCTATGATGTACTATATTTGTCAGAAAACTATCTAGTTCATTAAATAGTTTGAGGATTATATGGATTAGAATTGTTAGTGCTGCTGTAAAGCAGTGACACTGCTATTTACATTCATTATTATCCTTAAATTTTCATATATAATTATTTAAGTGTTGAATTTAGCACTCTCATTCTTTTCTGAAATTGTTTCAAGGCCGAGAAATATAACACAAACGAGGAGTCTGACCTCATGTAGGCTTCCCTGCTGTCTACCAATCTGTACTGTTGTGCTTCCTAATATTCACTGGATTCCTTAGCATTTTGTGTCTGTGCCCTTTCACAGCAAGGTCTCTTACTGGGTGCTCTGTGAAGTATTTTTGTAATGTTTACTGTTTGGCATATTCTGCTTAAAAGCAAAGGGTTGCTTGAGAGACACAATTTGTAGTTTAAATGCCAGTTGATCTTTTGCAAAAATGACAGTATTTAGAGGCTGTTTCTAGGGAGAAAATTTAACTAATTCATTTCATTAAATGTATTTCCCCAAAAGAAGGATTCCTTATTATTCCTTTTTCTTCCCTTGATTTTGTTTTATCAACAGGCAATTTTTTTTTTTTTTAGAAATGTTTCGTCTGTTGTTCTGGAAATGGTTCATTAGAAAAACTTTAATATGGTGGTCAGAACGTAAGCCAGATGCCCATGTTCTAAATGGGGAACAGTTATATGTGTGTGTTGTATGTTCCCCTGTCTAATAGATAGGAACCTATCTGTTAACTAGGAACAATTACGGAAGATGGTGGAAACATGCTTTAAGGAACAACCCACCAACTCTTTGTATGCCATGTCTTTGTGGCTGTGGTCATCACTCTTTCAGTCCTTGTGTTCCTAGTTGCAAGTATTGGAGTTACGTATTAGCCATTGCTGTTGTACTGGCCAGGAAGGCAGGCTGTACCCTTTTAAAAAAATTTTACTATTTTGTCATATTTGTTTGCTTATTTGGTAGAAGGTGTCTGGGATTTGCTTCTTGGGGAGAAGGAGAGGTGCATCTACTCATACTACCCCAAAATAAGCTGTGACTGTTTTAGTTAGAACAGAGCTGCAGAGCTTACTTTCATTTTGTTAGTGGAAAAAGCCATGTGATGATTTCCATATCTTTGCAGCATTATGCTCTCTTCTCATAGGGAGTATCAAAAGCTGCAATTCCAGCTCTGATGTCAATTTTTAGAAGAACTTTACAAAAATGACAGATGGAAAAAATGCAAATTCTAAAGTAACACCCAGGGCTTTCAGAATTTGCTCGGTCAGTCAGCATTTCTGAAAGATCTCTGCCCCAGTGTTTTATACCATAGCAAGGGTTTAATAGAACTTTGTATTTATGTAGCTCCTGTCATTCAAGATCTCAAAGCACCTTGCAAATATTAGCAGAGCCCCATGGAACTCTAGGCAAATAGTTTTTCATAGAGAAACAGAGTTTAAATGACTTATCCAGGTCACTTAGCAAGTTAGTAGCTAGGAAGAGATTAAAAGACTTCTGACTACAGTTTCACATTTTAGTCACTAAACCATAATATTTCAATGATTGATTATTAATGTCTGATAATGGAAGATTGCAAAAGATTTTGTTAAGGTCACAAGAAAAAAAAAGAGAGGTATACAAGTGGCATGGTTTTACTGGAAGGCAGAACAATCTGAATCAGAATTGTTCCTGCCATGAAAAAGTTCAGGCGACCTTAAAGCAATTAATCAGGAAATGGTGCACAAGTGGAAACACCAGACAAAAGGGTAGCTTTCAGTATCAAATCAGCTGAACCTGAAGAACAAAGTTTCATTGTTTGGTGATATTATGCAGCCTCCCACTTCTTGCAGAAAGAGGTAGCTTCAGAAGCGTTATGGTACACATAATTCACTTTCAACTATTATTAGATCCCAGCATGAAAAAGGAATACAAGAGCTGGACGTTTTCCATAACTCAGGCCAAAAGCACCAAGCAAAAATCCCTAGCAGACCTCATTTCCATATGTGTCTGGACTAAAGATGTTTATCAATTTTTTAACCACTGCCTTCATTCTTACTGTTAGTGTTTTGCTGTAGCTTAATCAGTACTCAGCAGGGAGATCAAGAGAAAGTAGCAAATAAAGAGTTTCATCTTTAGATTATCAGCAGAGGTCAGCAAAAAGTTAGAGCTTGTTCCCTGAAGAATATTTCTTTGGGAGTTGGAGTTTGAGATTCAGAAGATGTACTATTTGATTTGCTGATACTGCACTTCACACAATGGATAGGTCCAATGAGAAAGGACTTCAGCATTCAGCATTTTTTTCAGTATGTATTGGTTTTCTTTCTTCCTTTGATTTGATTCCATATGGGGTTTCAGATGACATACAGATACATTGCAGTTCTTGCTTTTGGACATATTGTACAGGTATGGAGCCAAACATTTTGTGTCACAGCACAGTATGTCATATATACTAGGAGCTAGCAGATTCTAGTATAGTAATATTCTGCCAACTTTTACAGAAAAGGGCATACAGAGCTATAAATCAAAGAGAGCCCCTGCTGTAACTAACACTTTCTTGCATCTTGTTGTTAATCACTTGCTATATTCTTCTCCAGTGGCTCCTTGGCATGTCAATGGCATTTATGCTCCGTTATATTTCGACAGTTAGACCCATTAGTTTGAAGTCAGGCAGGATGACACCCTGCCCTACCTTCTGCCTCTTAGACTTTATTAGCTTTAGGTTTGGAGTGTCTTTGGAGCTGTGATGGTCCAGAAATTATATGAAAAACAAGGGGATTTGGTGATATTTTTTATTTGATTAACTGCATAGTTGGGGGACATGTTGAACAAGCTTTCAGGAAAAAAGTGCTTCATCTCAGGTCTACCTTTTCCCCATGGTACACAGAAGGTAGTTTGGGCTCAAGGAATGAAGGAGCCAATTGCAGACATCCACTTGAATGTTTCAGTGAGGGACTACCAGCCTTAGATCTTCATTTGCTTGCTTTCAAGAGCACAGTAACATTCATATTGACATAGAAACCTTTACTGCTCTTTTGATGACTGTTCATGCAGTATGTCTTCAGCTGACAGTAACAAAACACATTTTCATTTCTTGGTTCAGTTAAATCTACTCTTCACAATTGTGCTTCAGAAAGTAAAGTATTAGTATCCTTAAGTGTCATGTGAGTGGTCAAAAATAAAAAGCCAGTAGTTACCATAAAATGATATAGAAGATACTATAGCTATTTCCTCTCCTAAATGTCACAGGTGGAAGAACACAGTATCTTAGATACCACTTTGTGGTAACTGCAACATCCTGTTTGAGCCAGCCTTAGCTATTGTGAGGATACAGCAATTCAATTATGCAGAGTAGTAAATGTATAGTCACGCTGCATCAAACATTCTTTAATGTTTTATAAATGCAGTGATTGTTATTAAAGTTCTTCCACTGTTCTTCTTAAGAACCTTGTAGCCATTATAATAAACCAGATCCTTTGCTCGTTATTCAGACAAAATTCTTTTTGTATTCAATTTGTGTTATTCCAAGAAAGGAAGAAAGGGTTTCATTTAGTATTTTTACTGACAATATTTAATCAGTTTCAGTTCTGGTATTTGAATTGTTTTTCTTGTACATGTGATTTGTTAGACTGAACTTTATTTATTCATTTTTATATATATATATATATATATGCACACACTTTTGTAGTATTTCATGTGAAATTTATGTATTTCTGTTTCAAAACATTTTTTTTCTTTTCCCATCAGGCAGAAGAAAAGGCACATTCAGAGGTAAAAATCTCCCATTAGTCCAATGGACTGCATGTATATTCTTATTCTAATTCATTAAGTATAAAATATCAGTACAAGAAACGTTAGTTCCAAAAGACTACGGTAAAATGCATTGCAGCTATGGCACATGTATTATGTTTAGTGTTGTATGTACCATTTGGATCAAGTACCAAAAACCTGGAGAGTGTTAATAAGCTTATCAACCTTGTGACTGAAGGGGCTGGGATATATGTTTTCAGACTTCATTGACAATGATTCCTTTAAGGCCAAAAGTGTCTGTGCAGATCATTGCTGCAGAACAAGGTTAATTCTTAAATCTACATCATGTACATTTTAATGTATTGCACTGTGCTAAATTTCTGAACAAGTCTGTGTTTATGAAGTTAAGGGAAATTCAAGCATAAAATGCTACCAAGAGCCATGCTTCATAAAAATGCACTTTTTTTTGGTATTACCTTGACTACTGCAGGCATTTTACTCTGCTTCCACACTCAACAACCTTGACTATGCTGAGTAAAACAAAAAACAGTTGATGATATAATTTTAAATGGTATAATTATGGTGAGGAGAGAAATAAGCATGTTCACTATATTCCAAAATGGGTTTTACCTGACACTTTCTAGGCTGCTGTCTCTTAATAGAATTACAAACCTACTGTAACTCATAACAGCTTAAGTGGCCGTCACTGAGTTTAGTTCCATGAGCAGAGGGGTGTGACAATGCCTCTCTTTTGTGTATTTTTCATGAGATTTTCTCTGTATTTTGAAGCTGAGCTACATGCCCTGCATGCAGTGAACTTTGTTACAACAAAAAAAGGTAGTAATGCATGTCATGAAGCCACCAAGTCCATTTATTTTTAGGAACTGAAGCTTTATCGGGGGGAGTGCAAGTGATTTTTATTTTGTACATTTGAAATCTGCAAAATTGGGACACAAACATCACATTTCCTTTAGTAAGCAAGGGATTCTAATTCCTGTAATTCCTCATTTGCCCGTACTGTCAGTGGGGCTATGACTAGGATATATACACAAATAGAGTTGCAACCTAGGCAAAGTGCAGACATTCAAAAATCCCAGGCCTGAATTGATTCAGTCTTTGCAGGTTAGTCTAAACTGTGTAGATGAACTAAGAAGCAAGTGAACAGACATTCACTTTTCATTCCAGAAATGCATCCACATGTCTGCAGGGGCTTAGGCTAGAAGCTTGGGGGTGCTAGAGCAAGCCTTCCCTTCCCTTTGGCAGTGGCTGGGAGAAAGCCTTACAGGCTTTTCTCCCCTCCCTGCTTGAGCTGGGTGCGGGGAGGCAAGGGTATGTGGCCAGGTCCCAGCAAGCTGCTGAATATGATTGGGGAAGGGTTTAAACCCCCACCCTGGCCTGCATGGTCCCAGCTGGGGTGTGCCTGGAGGGGGAAGCATTCCTTACCAGGCTTTTCCCCACTTGCCACTTGAATGATGAGGCAGGGGGCATGGCCAGACCCTGGCCCCTGGCTGGCATGCTGATGCAATGGGGGAGGGGAGAGAAGGGAGTTTACCTCCCCTCCCCTCTGTCACTGGCACAGGACCCCAGCAGGGGTCTGCCTGTCAGGGGCTCAGCAGCCCTTGCCAGGCTTTTCTTCTGCTCCCTGCTCAAGTAGCGGGGGCAAGTGCCTGGCCAGATGCCAGACCCAGGCCAGCAGCCTGAGGCAAAGGTGGGGAGGAAAAGGCATTTAATTCCCTCTTTCTCCCCAGTCCCACAAGAACGGGACCCCAGTGGGATCCATCTGACAGGGGTGCAGCAGACCCTTCCAGGCTTTTCCCCCTCTGCCTGCTTGGGACTGGGGGCATGGCTAGATGCTGGCCCCGGACTGGCAGCCTGAGGTGAAGTGGGGTGAGGGAGAGGGATTTAAACCAGGCCAGAGGTGGGGCAGGAATACTGGCAGGGGCTGCTGTGCCCCTGCCAGGCAGACCTTTCCTGGGGTCCAGTGCTGGTGGAAGAAGGGAGAGAGGGGAGATTAAACCTGCCTCCCTCCCCACCTTAGGCAGTTGTCCTGGGATCAGCATCTAGCCGTGCCCTTACCCCCACCGCTTGAGGGGGGAAAACCTGGTAGGGGCTGCTGCGACCCTACCAGGCAGACCCCAGCTGGGGTCCCACGCTTGTAGGACAGGGGAGAGAGACTGGATTAAACATGCCTCCCTCCCATCTGCCTCAGCATGCTGACTGGAGAATGGCCACAGACCTGGCCCCGAGTGGGGAAATGCCTGGCAGGCAGACCATGGCTGCAGTTTCCCACTCTCAGTCCCACTCCCACCCCCTTGTCAGCCAGCCAGAGCAGAGACACTGGCTATGGAGCAGAGGGGTAGTGCCAACCCTGCTCCACTGGAGCAGAGAGTACTTTGCAGCCTAAGGCTGCAAAGCATCCTGGGTTGCTGGGGGACTGTGAATTAACTTAAACTAGGAAACAATCTGGGACAGAAGTTCCTTAAACCTATTTGGCCTAAATGAGTTAAGTCTGATACTACATTCAACTAGGTTTGTCTTAAACCTGTTTAGGCCATTTTGAAAGCTGTTTATGTGCATTGAACTTCTGTTCTGTTACAGGTTTAAACTGGTTTCTGATCACTTAAACTGGTATATGTGTACCTTCTGACCTTAGTCCTAAAGGCCAACTTCTCTAGATGTTATTATCTGACGTTTCATGGTGTTTTGGAATTTAATGTGAAATTACCAGGCTGTGAGACAGTATTTAATGATCCCTTTAAAAAAATGAAATAGTTCGTAAAATGAGAAAACAATGACACAAGTTTATTATATCTCACATCCAGCAAATTCAAAAACTACGGAGAGAGCTGGTTGCATCACAGGAAAAGGTTGCTACTCTTACCTCCCAACTTTCAGCAAATGTAAGTAGTTTTTGTCCTATAATAGTAAATACTTCTTGGAACCACAGGTAAGAAGGCAGATGTGACCAGCCATCTCCTCTCAAGGTGCAGCGTGAACTTTCAGTTCAGTGCACGTGACCAGGTATCAGCATGTATGGTCTAGTGACCCGAGTTCCTTTTTATTTATTATTTTCTTTCAGCGTATTTAAAACGCATGTATTTTCCACTTCTAAAGCTCATATTTAATCAATAGTCCCTGTGCCAGCATGGCAGCCAAATGAAATGTAATTTAATTATTCATGAGGTCAGGTCCTGGTGTTATAAGTATCCTCTGCCCATGATGCTTAATCCCTACAGTCTCTTTTTTAATGTTGTTTTTGGGATGTGATACCTCTTCCCACAGGGTCAAGTTCAGCCACCCTAACACAAGTTGTAGTCTCTCCTGACTCGCTGAGAGTTAGAATGCCAAAAGCATTTTATACAGGTCACTGAACAGGGAGCAGAAGGTAAAGAAATTTCTTCTGTACTGTTGAGAGCCATATATGAAACAGTGACCTATAGTAATGGTGCAGGATTCTATATTCTGTTATACATTATCATCCAGTCCTCACAGCATACTTTTGCTTGTCTGAGACAAAATGGTAATCTTCTCATTCTGATGGATATTAAACTTCCCCAACACAGTACCCATCTCATTTTTAAAAATTGAAAAGCAATTTTGTTTTGACTTGCAAATTATATAAACAACAAAGGAGACAGTTAAATCATATTAGCTGCAATAAAACAATATCATTTTCTACAAATCTCTTATGTTAGTGTAGTGAGCCAAAGAAAGGCATGTATCTGGAAAATTCTAATAAGCATTTTCTCAAATGTTATTTAAGCAGAAGAAAAACAAATATTGAAACATACGTTGTGTTTAAAATATATTTTGCCTTTCCTCCAACTTCTGCAAAAGGTTTTAACTGAAGTACAGTATTTCCTTCAGTCATGCAGTAAAATGTGAATCGTCATGCTATGTTGAGTGTGGGTGTGGAATATTGTCCAACGACTTGTTTGTATTTATAATATGCATGTTACATCATCTGTGAGGGAAAGTGGGAGATTGTGGTCAAGAATTGTATAACATCTTGTCTGGCTAGTTTAAAAAAAAGAAAAGTTGGGATAGTATCAACATAGTCCAACAATGTTTGTGAACTCAGCCTCTGATTTTTTACTAGAGAAATTGAACAGGCAAGGAACCATTTGTAGCTTCCCCCTTGTTCCACCACTGTCCTAGACCATTTCTGTGTAGGTTTCATGCCCAGAAACAGAGGTGATTGTACTAGCTCAAAAGGTACCCTTTATTTATTTTTGGCTGGAAGGTTGTCTAGCAGCATAACTGTGTCATAAATTTATTAAGCTGCACCTTGCATATAAGTAGGTTTAGTGCCCCGGTACTCCTGTTTGGAATACCGTTCGAGAATCTCACTTCTGATGAATAGATCTTCTAATTTACAACCTAAAACAGAGATAACAGTGCTGATCTCCTTTTGTGAAGTGCTTTGAAATTTCCACTTGTGGAAAGTGCTGCCTAAGAGCTGGCTTCTATCATTAATGATGCCATTAATGATGACCTCCATTTTTTCCCCCCAGAATTCTCTTAGCCATGAAACCTTAGCCCTAAATAAAGTATCGTGCCCTAGACTTGAAAGCTTCAATTGGTACAGCATGCAGCTGCCTGCTTCTTTAGCAGTGCAGGTCAGCATAAGTGCATCATGCTGGTCACTACACATTGAATATCAGTTTAAGTGAAAGGAAAAGTGTGGGCTCTCCATATAGTAGTTTAAATTTGAGGACTTACCTTTGCTTTTCAAAGCCTTTGATGGGGTTGCATCATACCATGTCTGGAACTGCTACTCCCTTCATTACCAACACCAGCCACCACAGCTGCAGAACAATAGCTGGAAGAGTGCAATTATGAAGGAATCAAAAATAGCAGGACAGGTCAGAGCCTTCATGGCACATGGTCTGCCACTGGTGATCCTTCCTAGAGGAGATGAGAATAGTCATATAACTTCTGACATAGAAAAAGTTCTGTCTTTTCAGGTTACTTTACAATGGCTTCAATTTATAACAACAGATCCTAAAAAGGAGGGAGACGTTCAAAGAGAAGGAATATGTTAGGCTTTATACAAGTCTGCAAGGCACTCGAGATAGTTCTGAGATGAATATAGCTCAAATACAGACAAAAGTGGAGGGGAGAACATTGTAATCATCTGTGTGGAATTCATATGCTGCAATAACAGTGCTGGTCTATAACTAATGGAAACAGGGCTGTTTCACAGAGAACTCCTGTTGTTCCTCCCAATTGTCATACAGCAGAGATAGAAGTTGCTGAACTTGTTATCAGAAGATAATGCAATACAGGAAATGTGAGCCACAGTATTGTGCAGTTACTGTGATTTCAGATAGAATTACCAGAATCTCTAGTGAGATTTTTAAAGGCAATTCAGGAGATAACAAAAGTTGCCATATTCACTGAAAGCTGGGATATTTATGAAGGAACTTTATTTTATATTTTTTGAGAGGTCCCCTGGTAACATGGGATAATATAGTACATTCTTAGCATACTAAAGCTATGCAGTGCCTTGGGGTTTCTTCGAGACCTAAAGATACTGAGAATATTGGGGGTGACTAAAATATAGACCTACAGATATTGCCATTAATTTAAGGAAAACACTGCAGACTCTCGGATAGCACACTGTGGTAGCTAGTGGTGTGACTATAACTAGTTTTTGTTTTCTTGTGGTTTTCACACATGAATATTTACTGTGCCATCTCTTGGCTCTTCCTGCTGTTCTAGAAACTGCAGCATTTCTGTGAATATCAGTTCTCTCATAAAAATAGCTTCAGGGAGCAAACAGTATAGGAATCATTCCATGTACAGAGAAAGAGACTTGTGTTTTGGGCTTGTTGGTGCTGTATTAAACAACTGAGTTTTTTTATAGGCTGAGCATCACTCTCTTGGGCCATGATTTTTTAAAATATACCTTACAAGTAAAAACGTGTTGCATTTGATCTCTGATTGCATGAGAGGCTTCTATTCCCCCTCAAATAATTAACTGCAGAGAAGCACCACCCCAAACAAGGACAACTCAGGAAGCCACAGTGATTCCTTTGGCAGTACTTTCTTCCACTCCTGGTCCAGTCTTCCAGCATGCCTTTGTGACTGAGAGTAATAATTTATCTCCTCCTCTACCTCGTAGACTCAAGGCATATACCAAGAGTGGGATATGATACTCCATGCCCAGACACAGGGCCATCCCTAGCAGGGGACAAATCAAGGCAACTGCCCTGGGCCCTGTGCTTTGGGGCCACTCAGCTGCATGGAGGGGTATAGTGGTTTTCTGAGCATACTGCTTCTGTTCTACTACCTGTAGTACAGGTCACCAGCACAAGGAAGTTAGAAGGTTTCACCTGAACTGATTCATGCATTTGTGCCAGGTATTTGTTTGGTATACCATACTTGTTCAACTCCTTTTACATCAGCAGGGTATCAGGCCCTATGTGTGATTCTGCATCTGTATGTCTACACAAGACATTTACTGAGCAGTTGACTAATTAGCTGCACAGTAAACATCTTGGTGACAACACATGCACTCCTATTAGGCTGGAGTAAACTAATTTACTCCACAGCAGTGTACGCGTAGATGCTGGAGGTGTTGGTTGGCTGGCACGTTGTGCTGGGAGGAGTAGCCTTGGACTGGCAAGCTGACCCCCAGGACCCTGGCTCAACATGCTGCAATCCTGGGTGCATGTGCAGACCTGCACCTGGCAACAATAAACTCCAGCTCTTATTGCTGCATGTTAATAGGCATGTGTAGATGCACCATATATGTAACAAGAATCTGATGCATCAGTTTCTCTGATCTCACGGCAAGAATATTATCTTCAGCAATACAGTGAATTTATACATTTCTATCTCTGTCTTTACATACAAATATACATAAACCTGTATATAAGAGTTTGTGTATATGCATATGTGTAACAAACGGTGAGAAGATCCACCTGATTAAACTAATTATGTGGTTTATAATCCACATAATTATAAGTCTGTGGAGATTACGCTTAACCTTCAAAACCTTTGAGCAGCTTTAAAAAGAAATCTTGTTAGTTTAGGAGTCTTAAGATCCTGTCAGATAACACTTTCCCTCTTTTCAAACCCCCAGCATGTGAAGTTACCCCTAAAAGTAAATTAGAAGAGAGCATGAAACTCAGGAGCATCACATTTTCTGTATGTCCAGAATGATGAAATGATGAAAAAAGACAAATTTTATTTAAAATCAAAGTAAAAAAAAAAGTTAAGAATACAAGGATTTAAGCTTTCAAGTAAATTACAGTTCATGTAATGATTTAATTTTCCTCTGGTCTGTGAAAATTTATTCTGTTCACAGAATATAAACTTCGTTAACAATCTGTATGATAAATTATTTTACTTTTTTTTAAAATTGTTAGGAGTAACCAACAATTAGTGTGGTTTAAATATCACACTGTGACAAAAATGTGTTGGCTTTTCACCTTCATTACATACTTCCTCCAAATTTGCAAACAGGTGCTTTTGACTATCAAATAAAAAAGAATTGCATATCATTTATCCCATAGTCTCAGGGGCATGCTTTACAAATCAGCCTGTGTTATATGACAGATAGGGAATCATGACTCCAGAGTGTTAAAATTTACTCTAAAAGAAGCAGCATTTTTAGTTCCCTACAAAAATAATTCTATTGTCTTTATTGCAAGTTGCCTCCCATGTATGCACTGTAGCAGATTTCAAGCTGTATGTGTATGTACGGTCTGCTACAGCCATTTGCATTGATCTGGAGACCCTAGTCACTTTGGAAGTCCATTTGGTGAATGCATCCATCATCTTATTCTCAGTCCCTGAGCCTCCAATTTTTCAGATCTTTCACTGTCTGGAAATATTCAGTCCTTTGTTCTCACTCTGCTCCAGAGAGAAAAACCTTCTGGCTAATACCCTATGCAAATGACTGTCTGCTGACACTGTGACTTGCAGATCATTTTGTACAGAAATGTACACAAGTACAGAATCAAGCACAAGTACTGCATGGAAATGAAAAAGAGAATGTGCCTTTCCTATAATTTTCACACTATTTTAAATCTTCTTTTTCATTTGGTGAGGCTTATGCAGTACATATATATCTGCAAGACTCAGGTTGTAATATGTCCAGTTTTGCCGAGCTATTTCACTGTTTTTTTTCCCCTGTTGAAATCTGTCAGTGACAAGGTAAACCATTCTTCAGTTTTAGAAACCCCCGTTGGGAGTTTGCTTTTTCAGTTTTATTTAGTGTGCAAGTTCTGTTGTCTAGATGCAATCACTCTGCTGGATTTCAGCTATTTATCTTATTTTATAAACCCAAAAGTGTTTTGCTTGCATGTGATTAAATCCACAGGGGGTGCATCTGTATGTGAGTGCTTAAATTTACAGTTATTCTGAGATTTTGGGTTTTGCCTTACTTGTTTCTGTAGTGCTGACGGGTAAATCTCAGTACTAATTAAGAAAAGGCTGTTTTAGTTCAGACTGTATCCAACCAGCAGACTTCTTGCTTGACTGACAAGGGCTCAGATTCCATTCAGCAGTCTGAGCTCCAGTCCTCCCCTGTGTTTTTAGAATTACTTTGATCAATGCTTTGTACTGTATAAAGCTGAAGGGTGCATAATTGCAAAACTGTAGTAGACCCAGGATGCCACTAGAAAGCAGAGGGAATTCTTTGGCTAACACTCTTGTTTGGCCAGCTCTGAACCACTATCCTACAGCCAAACAACAAGATAATAGCAGGAGGCGAGCAGAAAAGGTCAACAGATGTACAGTTACTTCTTGCAATCAGCCAGATCCCTTCTGGCTTCTCACACATCCTTTCATTCAGCCATGTCAGGTGGGAAGAAATTTATTTTATTTACCTTTATTTTACAAACCTGAGCACAACAGTTCAAACTGTAAAGTGTGTCAGCAAACATAGCCTTGGATATATAGTCATCACATTCAAGGTGGGCTTTAAGCCTAACATGTTTTCTCATGAATATCATAAATGAATTGTGTTAAACCAGGGGTCTCATATTCTTACAGAATAGGATTCATTCTGCGTGCCCTAGGCACTCAAATCTCCAGCTGCTTTCAAATGGAGTTGTAAGTGCCAATGGAATGTAGCATCAGGTCATATATTAGATATGGCATGAGTTGCATAACACGTTAAAAAAGTGGAATTTGGATATACAATGTTTTTGCTCTAGAAATACTTTGAATATTTCTCTGCATCATGTAGACTGGAGATGCAGTTTCTTAATTATGGTTCCAGGGTGTCTGTGTAAGTAGAAATGCGGCATTCTCACTTTTAAACTACCCTTATTCTAGATTGTATTATATGTTATTTAAATTGTGACTGAACTCATTTTCCTCAGAAACTGAGATGTTTTTAGATGCAAAAGATTAATTATAAGTATAAACTCTGCAAGAAACAAGGTGCAACTCTTGTTCCCATAATCTGAACAATTTCTGGGCCTCAGTCAAATATATGTGATAAAAAAATCTATGAATACTCACTTTTCAAATGAGATATTCAAAAGAAGTGTCTTCTGGGGGGAGTTTCCTAGGTCTGGGGATTTCAGCTGTTATTTGGATAACAAAATGGAGAAATTATTTGGAGTTTAACTATTTAAATTCAAAGTCTGCTCTAGGGTGGGAAATGAAGGCTTGGGGTTTTGTTTTCATTTTTTTTAAATTAGATTTTCTTATTAGTATTAGGTTTACTTGAAAGACAACTTTTTCAGGTGGTATTTTATTATACAATATGTCCAGCCAACAATCTGGCTAGACTGGCCAATCCTTAGCCTTTTATTCTGAATAGTTCTACTGACTGCTAAATAAATGAGTATTCACTGAAGTCAAGAAAAGTTTCACAGTCTAACTGTATGAATTTAGAAGTTGAATAGTCTATATATGTCGGGATGTTCTATTTCAATAAACTATGGAAATAATATTTAATAATACACAATTATTTCTCTAATTACTTTCAGCATACAATTTGCTTCTTATTGTTGGGGACTTTAAAGCACTTACTCCCCTTAATGCCAAGCAAACCTAGTCTTATTTATATCCTTAACACACATTATCTCTTAAAAGTCAAAAGAGATCTATTATCATCTGAATGCAATTATATCTATGGCTGAAAATTATGGTATGTTACAGTATAAACAAAATATACTCTATCATATGCTAAAGTTTGTAAAACTTCATGATTGTGACATAGCTATCACTTTTTAAAGTTTTTAGACAGTAATATGATAATTTCAACCACTTCAGACGGTCTAGTTCTTTAAAATTTCCTGTCATGTTCTTCTGTTTATTATTCATAAGGAAGTACAAAGTAAGTCAAAGTTTCTCTGGTACTGTACCTCTGAAACTGAGATACAGATTATATAAATATACCCAATAACTTAGCAAAGACTTCTACTTTATAACAGTATAATCATGCAGAGTGGCATAAGTTATATTTAATCAAAGCAAACTATTACACGTCCTGTTTCCATGGCTATGCCAACAAATTAACAGCCAATGATTATTCTTGTGGAAGACTGGAGATGTTGATTATCAGTCTGTTCACTATTTTTCCTTGAAACACTGAATGAAGAATTTGTTTAGCTTTCTATCAGCAATGTAAACTGGGAGAAGTTTGGATGCTATTCTTCCACCATGCTATAGTCTACTCTGATTCTGATTATGTTCTATGTTATGTTCAGGAAAAGAAAAAAGAAAAAATTGTCCTGAATTATGTTGATGAAACACTGCCAACTTTTCTAGCTGAAATTAAACTTAAAAACTGGTGGTCTGTAAGGCAGTTTTCTTTTTTATTTTTATCTGACATCTCAGTGTTGGATTAGTGTTATTCTATCTGCAAGACTGCAAGGATAATTTAAAATGTTATATACACTGATTTCAAACCTCATACATTTGCAATACATGTGTATGTGCATATATAGATAATTTGATACATTTAAAGTAACAAATTTAAAAATATTGCTTCAATTATAAATGCCAAATATGTAAAACAGATATCTGTCTACTCATTTGCAGAGCTTACAAAGTAATGGCATGTGCACTTAGGCTTGTGTTTATGAATATTTAACCTTTATGGTATAAATCTTTCACTGGAAATCATAAGCCTAAAATATGAAGTAGAATGTAGATCCCTGAGCATATGTTCAAAGCAGATTGACTATTATAACCATAAATAATTCCATTTATGACCCTTTAATGATATAGTCTACTCTTATAACACAGGCTTTCACAAGACATTGTAAAAACTTTATACCACAGTAAAACGTATTTTAAACCACCACTGATCACCTTCAATGCAACAGTTCTGTTGTGGAGGCCAGAACTAAACCAGTGTTACATATAGAATGGAAACAGGCATCACATTTGCGGTTCTATAAAATTTGTTGTGGCAGCACAAAGTGAAAGTAAACAGTCATTAGGGCTGTGCGAAGCTTCAGTCACTGATTTGATTCGGAAGAGGTTCGGCCCAATTCAGCAGCTAAATCTCCGAATCCAAATGGACTCAGGAGACCTGTTAATCTCTCTGAATCAAATCAGAAGCCTCCCAATTCGATTCAGAGAGACTCGGAGAGATTCTATGATTTTGGCCATAGACGCAGCATTATATATTTTTTCTACATACCTTGAGGTACCAGGTGTGGCTCTTGAATTCTGAGATGGTGGGGTGGATGGAGTGTCCCACGGCAGCACGGGGTGGGGGTCCCCCACACTTAGTGGTTGACCCAGAAGTGGACCAGAAGTACTTCCAGCCCACTTCCAAGTCCACTGTGGAGTGCACGGGGGACCCCTGCATCCCCGGGCTCAGTGCCTGGTGCCACCTGGATCTGGGGGGGACCTGGGGTCACCTGCGGCCAATCGCTGAGTCAGGGAGGCATGGAGGGAGGGGGTCCTTGTGCACTTGGTGGCAGACCTGGACGTGGACCGGAAACACTTCTGGTCCACTTCCAGGTCCACTGCCAAGTGCGCAGGGGAACCCCCTGCACTCCCATGGGACATTCCATCTGCCCCACCATCTCAGTGTTCACGAGCCATGCCTAGTACCTCAAGGTACATAGTAAAAACATATAAAGCTGTGTCTGTGGCCAAATCACTGATTCTCTGAATCAGAATTGAATCTTCAGATTCAGATTTGGCTGAATCAGATTGGGACAGTGATCTGAATCAGTGAATCGAATCACTGTCCCCTGAATTAGGCCGAATCTGAATCCGAATCGAATACTGCCCACTTTGCACACTCCTAACAGTCATACCTTTCTGTTGCACCTCAAATGCTCCAATTTGTGGCTACGAGGGAAGGTTGTGATAAGTTGCACCAGTTTAAGCTGACATAATTGGACATTTTTATACATGGAAACACTGCAGCACCAGACGCTTTCTGGCACTGCGATGCTTGCAGTTGTATAACTAGTAAAATGAGTGTCAATGCTGAGAAAATGGCAGCACTGCACTTTTGAACTAAAACGCAAAGAAGGTGCTTTAGTTTGAAAGCACACTGCTCTATTTTCTGCGTGATGTACATTTTGCTGTTTATACAACTACATGCAGCACAGCACATTGCGTGTCAGCTTACATGTGGAGCAGACTCAATTAATTCACCACTCCAAAGCGGTGAATCTCCGGCACACTGCGGGAACCAAAAGTATATGTATAAATGCCCTGTTTGCCTACGGGAGGAGAGTGGACCGGCCTGGAGCTGTCCATGCTCTCCCACTGCTCTGCAGGCTTGAGGGGCCTGGTCCTGCATACCCTGGGAATTTCTGGTCAGGTTTGGGCCCCTCAAGCCTTGGGAGCATCTGCCTCGGGAGCATCTGCCTTGCTTTCCCTGCTTTTGCAGATGTGTTTGTTGCAGGGATCTCTGCAGACATACCTAGGTAACTGAGGAAATTTGGGGCTCGACCAGTACATAAGGAAATTTGGGGCTCCCTGCTTGCAGACGTGTGTCCTGTGTTGAACTGCGGCAGTGATATGAGTGCAGGAGGAATCCCTTTGCAAGGGATTTGTCTGGCATGTGTCTGCAAATGCAGAGGGGGACCCTCCTCTACATTTACAGCTCACGCCCCAAGCTGCTGCTCAGAATGAGTGCCAAGTAAATCCTTCTGCAGGCATGGGGAGGAAAATTCCCAAAGGCATGCATTTCTGGCAGTAGGCTGCAGATGCAGAGGCCTGCCCCCAGTGGGAGTTTTCCCCTCTGTGCTTGGAGATGCACGTGTGGAAAACCCTTCAGGGGATTCCTTCACTCCCTGACATGGGGGCACATCTGCAAATTCAGGGTTTTCCCCTGCTTGCAGACATGCTGCAAGTTGGGACATGATATCCAGTGACATCTGTAGATGAAAGTGAAATGGATCAGCTGTGCCATGACATATCACAGCAGAGCTAATCACACTCCACAGACAATGTCTGTTTCCAATCCTATAATTCTATGTTGAAAAATAATACACAGAGCTCTATAGTAGAGCTTTTTCCCTTTCCCTGCAAGTGCATCCTCAACTAGTCCACACAAGATTGATTGCATTTTAACCTTTTTCCTCACCATTCGTATTTTTAAATGAAATGCCTTCAAATTTGTTTATTTCTCTGTATTTGGAATATCCCTCAGAAATTTTGAGAGCCAGTAGGAAAACCCAGATCCAATATCTAGTAACTGTGCTCATGCAAATATTAAAAATTTCACCTGCAGTGAAAATCAGTGAGGTAGCATATGTGTTTGTGTGCATGGAAGGGGTAATTTTACTCACAAAAAGCAGTTGAGAAAATGCCTGCCTTTGCTTTGACTTAATTTTGAAATGAAAAAAAGCAAATGAATATTTTCTTGTCATTACTGCTTCATTTTGCTATAGCTATGGAGTGTATTGTATTCTCAGTTGTCTCCAAGCATCTATATATTTTGTTCAGAGTACTTTCTCCTATACCTACATTTTATATTGTATAAAATGAGTCTGTTTTTAAAGGTACTTTTCATGACTGCTAAAATCAAGTCTTGTAAAAGAAACTTTATTTAGTCTTTTCTTGTACAGATTCTCTCGACTTGCCAACTTTTTCTCATTTTTTTTTCTCAACTTTGTCTACAATATTCCATGTAAGTGACAGTTCACTGCTTTGTTACAAATCATTAGAGGAAAATCATCCCATAAAGTTTTCTGGTAATGCAAGTCATGGGCTCACTCTTTCTATATTTAAATGGCTCTAGTGCTCATAAAAATTTAATCGTTTCACTGGGGCCGGTCCAGCCTTTAGGTGAATTAGGCGGTTGCCTAGGGTGCCAAAATTTGGGGAGCAGCAAAATTATATGCAGAACAAAATAACAGGAGCATCATTCTAAATAACAGCCCTGACCGCATATGGCTCCACCTTAGTCTAAGACCTTTGGTTCAGTAAGGGGAGAAAGACCTCTGAAAAGATCTCAGAGGAAAAATCACTAGAATCACAACTCCTACCTTTTCAACTCTCAAGCGGATTTATGACAAGAGCATACCACTGGCAACCTTATCCTAATTTTTGTCTATATTGGAAGTGGTGGGGGCACTGAGGTACACAGTTCGCCTAGGGTGCCAATTATCCTTGGACCGGCCCGGCACTTCATTGATCCCTTTCCCTGCAATTCCTTTTCCTTGTATGACTCCTAATTGAAATAACTGTTAGGATTAACCTTCTTTTATATCTTGATTGCCTGTACCATTTGTTTAATAGTTTATAAGAAATTTGGAAAACAATATGTTAAACCATTGCTAAATCAATTGAATTTCTGTTGCCACATAATTGACAAATTTAGAGCTTAAACTTCAGATAATTCAATGTGTTTTATAGAAAAAAGAAGCAACCAACAAACAAGTGTATATAAGCGGACTTAACCCATAAGAAATATAAATAGGTTTGAGTTTATATTATGATTCTGCAGATGCCTGACATTTTCAGAATACTATTGCTGTAGTGAAGAAATAGACAAAGTCATAATATCATGAAAGGTCATTATGAATGTACCTGAACACATTCCATGGCCTTGTTCCTTGAATTCCTCTTCAGTTTTGTATCTGGGAGGCCTGGGGGCTTAGAACTTTCCAAATAAAGTTAGGATAATACTTGAATTACTCTGCTGCTTTTTCTACAATAGAAGCAACAAAAAAAAATCGGGAAAAAAATCTTTTGCACAGGATGACAACAAACTCTAACCAGGAATGAAGTGGCTTGAAGTCTGATTACTAAACTATTGGAGAATATGAAGTTGAGCCTAGAAAACATGGAAGTGTTGTGGAATAGGGGATAGAGAAGAGCAAGAAGACGAAGTAGGATACATTCTAGAGATTCCAGATACTATGCAGCTAGACAAAACAAACAAATTATGCCTTGCCTGCTACAAAGGTTTTGCTAAGTATATTTAAGACTCCAGCGACATGTCAGCTGTTTTCTTCTGTTTCTTTCACAGGCTCATCTAGTAGCGGCTTTCGAAAAGAGCTTAGGAAATATGACCGGCCGACTACAAAGTTTAACAATGACAGCTGAACAAAAGGTATGTTTACAAAAGCAAATGCTTGAATGTGGAAAATTGTCAATAGATTATATTAAAGCTCATGTTTAAAAAAGAAAAAAACCTGAAAAGAAGAAAGGGGAGCTGTGACAATGAAAGAGACGCATCTTTCTTTCATGGTAATTGTGATCGAACCTTCATAAAGCTCTATAGGAATTAAACTATGTAGCATCAGGTTTACTTTCACAATATTGCAGGATAGTTTGAAGATAAAATCTTTCATTTCCAGATTTTAATTAAAACATTTGTGACTCTTGGTTTAATCCATCCTAAAAGATCCTTCAACAAAGGCTCATCATAACCTTTTGGAGTATTTAATTTCAATAGGACAATGTAGCCAGCATAATAAAATTAGGCAAAGAAAGAGCTTTTACATAGAATATTACTTGACTAACAGACAGCCTTTTTTTGGCCTTATTATTTAGACTACAAAAAAGGTCCAAAAGTAATAGCTACATACTCAGAAGGATGATATTAGGTCTGAGGGGCTGCTGCTTTTGGCTAGGAACAGACACTATACACAAACCAGTTTAAGTGATCAGAAACCAGTTTAAACCTGTAAAAGAACATAAGTTCAGTGCACATAAATAAACTAGTTTGAAAATGGCTGACACCAGTTTGAGATAAACCTGGTTGAATTGAATGTAGTATCAGACTTAACTGATTTGGGTCAAACCGGTTTATGTAATGTCTGTCCCAGACTCCTTCCTGGTTTAAGTTAAACCAAAGTCCCCCAGCATCCCAGATACTTTGTAGCTGTGGGCGGGCTGTGCTTTCTGCTCCAGAGGACAGGGCTGGCCCCACCACTCTGCTCCCTAGCCAGAGCTCGGACAGAAACTGCAGGCGCAGCAGGATCTAACCTGCTTCCCCTTGCCCCCCACCCCCCTACCCCATCTCACTGCTCACTGCTGAAGAAAGGATCCCTTCCTCCCTCCCTCCCATCTCCCACAGCATGGACCCCATCCCCATGGACCCTAAGCATGTGGTATAATAGCTAATGCCAAGAGGAGCTGTCTGTGTGTGTGTGTCTCAATTTCATTGGGACAGGCAGACAGAATGCTGCCCACTTAGGTCTTTTTGGAACTAATCAACAGGTCAGCAGGTAATGTCCCTCCATTCCTTTCTTGGAAAAAGCTGTTTAAGAAGAGTTTGAACTAATGAGAGAGGATTTTGCCCTGCTGACTCCTTCACCTGTCAGGTTTGCAGGAAAAGAAGTATGAAGAAGCAGGGAGAGGAAGATTGAAAACTTCAGTATCATCAACAGATGCATGCACCACTCGCCCCCCACTTTGCCTCAGAGTGCTAGCCCAAGGGCTGGGGGCTGGCAACACTCCCACCCCTTGAGCATCAAGCAGGGAAAAGCCTGGGATGATGCAGGCAGGGTAGGGGTTACACCCCTCCCTAATCATCATGCTGGGGCCAGGCCATCCCCCACCCCTGCCTAAATTTGGCACCATGGATGGGAAGGGGGAGGGCTGCTTTAGCACCCCCTGGCTTCTAACCTGAGCCACTGCAGGCATGTGCTGGCATTTTCTCAGTCCAGAGGGAATGTCTGTGCAGTTGCAAACTGATTCAACCTAGGCAGGTTAGACTAACCTGCAAAAATTGAATCAATTCAGGCTCAGGCTTTGTGAATGTCTGTCCCTAGCCTTTTGGTTCAGTCCTGTAAGGTTCTAAGCAAACAGGCCCCTTTCAGAAAATCATGTGCTTAACTTTAAAGTAAATGAGTATTCCCGCTGACTACAGTAGGGCACCAACATATTTAAGGGCAAGAACATGCTTAAATACTTTTCTGGACTAGAAACAGATGCTCAACACCATGCCAGATTGTGTCCCTATGATCAAATTTGACCATCCTTAGTCATGTGGAATAGTATAGTGATCATTGGGCCAGGTTGTGAATGAATGACTTTGAGCAAGTCACAGTCTGACCCATTGAGATAAAATGAGATAAGGGCAGCTTGTTGTGGATTAAGATAGCAGAAAAGGGTGGAAAGTATTTTGATTTCTTCATATTAAACAAAATTATTTTCAGCAGCAGTTTTTGATTAAACCAAAACTTCTGAGTCCTTTGTAAAGTCCAGTGAGAAGTCCTGAGAAGTCTCCAAAAGAGAATAAAATAGTTATACTAAATCCAATCAGCTCATAAATAAGCCTGTTTTCCTAGAGATATGAGAGCATGTTTTCTGCCTTTTCCTCTTTCCCCTACAGCTGAGGTTAAATTCCTTTAGCAGCTTTAATCCTCATTATATAAAATGAAAGCTGGAAGGACTGGCTCTTAATGCAGCAGTAATAAAACTAGTTTTAATTAAAATTGACTGTGCATTCCAATGTAGAGCTTATTGCATGGAAGAGCAACCATGTGACTCTGTAAATTGCATGGTTATTGTAGCTGAGTCTGAATGGTGTATTTGCCATTTGGATTTTTCTAAAGTGATACGCCAGTTCAGGGTGGGATTCATCCATTAAATAATCACCTATGAAGCTAGAGGATATAGAAAAATACTTGATTTCTTTTTCTGGTTTTCTGCACGCATACACACACGCACATATGTGTGCATGTGTGTATATATGTGTGTGTGTGTGCGCGCACGCATGTGTATGTATGAAAATACATACATATACATATACATATATATAAAGCTTTTTATAGAGTTCCTTACTCATAAACATCCTTAACCTTTAAAATGAATAAATACAAATTAGAATAAGTTCCCTGGATATATTCCTGAAGAAAATCTATACAAGTTATTCTTAACCACGGTGTACCTGCACTTGGGGTGGCAAGCAATATTTTTAAGTTTGCTGTGGGGCAGCATACAATATTAGCACTGTTAGGTGTACAAACATGTAAACATGATTCACAGGATAAAACGAGAGATTTTAAACAGGAATCCACAGTGTCAAATACATTCTGACCTGTTGTACTCTTTCTAAAGTCTTTGCAATGGAAAATTGCTGTATTATTTATAGTCAAAACACACATGTAGGCTAAGTGCTTGGATTTTCTGAGGTGTGCCTTGAGTCTAAAAACGCTGAGAACCACTGAACTCTGTAAGCCTGTAATCTACTTGGAATTTAATGTTGCGCTCAGTGGATGCATCTATATGTGTGCTTTAATGTAGAGTAATCTATTCTACTACACAGTAAAGTGTCACATCAAAAACTGCTAATATGGTAATATGCAGTAGAAATAGGCTACTGTGCATTAAGTGTCACTAAAAAGGTGTGCACTTTTGCTACTGTGCACTAGGGCAGCCTAATCTGCATTTGTGTAGTACTTCATATTAGAGGTACTAAACATAATGCGCACTAGCAAAAGCACATTAATGCACATGTAGGCATGCTCGGTATACCTATGTAACTCTACTTTGTCTCTGTTTAATTCAGTAAATTCAGTTTAATCACTATTGTCTTCTTCTTTTTTGGGTTAGACAAGCATTTTACATAGTTATGTATTCTGAAATCCTCTTTGCTGTTCCCACAGGAATCTGAGCTCATAGAACTAAGAGAAACTATTGAAATGCTGAAAGCCCAGAATTCTGCTGCTCAGGCTGCTATTCAAGGAGCTTTGAATGGCCCTGATCATACCCACAAAGGTATGGTTTTGTCATTGTCAAAATGAGTGCTAATTTGTTCCCCAGAGAAGAGCAAAGCCACTAGTCTGCTGGTATTTCTTTGAAAAAATGTCTGCGGCAAAGATGAGAGAATTGTATAGTGAGCATTACTCATATTTGTGGTATTTCCACAGCTGGGGAATTTGCATGCATTGTCTGTGTACCACAGTATTCCCGGAGTCCTTATTTCTCAGAATTGTATAGTCAGGAGTCAGTCCCCTCAAGATTAACCCTTTCTATACATCTCTCTAGAACACTGGTTCTCAACTGTTTTTGTACCAAGACCCATTTGCAAAGATTGGCTTGTCCCACCCCATACCCCATTGGCCCTGCCAGTACTTGATCCACAGTGTCCTGCCCCCCTTCCCCCCCCGCCCTGCTGCAAACTTGGCACCTGGCCACCCAGCCACCTTCCCCCAGTGCTGGCAAGTACCTGCCCTGCCATACGCCCATCCACTCGCTGTATGCACACGCGCGCGTGCGTGCGCACAGACACACACATACTCCAGCCACCCATCCGCCCCACTCCTCCAAGCCTGACCTCCAAGACCTGACCTCGCCTGCCAACCCCTGTTCCCCATATACTTACCTTCATCCAGCTGTTGGGCTGCTCCCACAGCCCTCCCTGACTGCATGCAGGTCATGCCCCAAGCATCCCCTTGCAGGCAGGAATGCTGCCAGCCTGCAAGGCGAAAACAACACTTCTGCGTATTTTCCTGGCACTTGCTCGCAAACTTTTGAAATATTCTTGCGACCCACTTTTGGGTAGCAACCCATGAGTTGAGAAACACTGCTCTGAAAGAAGCATGTCAAAGCAGTAGTCAAAGGTTCAGAGAAAAGGGGCAAAATATGTTCAAAAGGAAGAAATAAGAAAAGCATAAGAAAATTGGTGCACTTAAAATGTAAGTACCAGACCAAACAGCAGCTCTGATAGTGTGCTGAAGCTCAACCTAGTTAAGCAGGCATTTTAAATCTCAGAAGTTGAGTCTGCTTTTGCATTTTGCTTGTCCATTTAGACAAAGTTCACATGACAAATCAGGTAATGCAAAAGTGAAGTACCATTCCTGTTGAGAAGAATGATAAGAAAGGTGAATTTTTGTAAAGTTAGTGATTATTTTTTTAACTTATCATTTCAGAAAAGCAACTTCTACCATTATTTTTGTAAATCTCTTCAGTACATTGTAACTTAAATCAAGAAAGTAATATAACTGTATCATACCTTTAAATGGCTTGTCTTGATATCTTGGGGTATATGCAAAGAACGTATTTTCTGGTGATTGGCATATGCTGGAGCTATTTGATGCTTAAAAAAAACGAACCAAAAAGCTTGACTGACCATTCCCAACACATTTTACCTTCTATTTTTTTATTAATAAACTACTGACTGCCTGTATCCAGGAATACATGTCAGTGAATTGCATCTGACTTCAACGGTTAGTTCCACAAAGCATCAAATAGTACACAAACCTCTTACGGGATGGAAGAGGAACCATCATTACCAGTGCAAACTTTATGAAGTGTTTATTATGACATTAATTCAACTAACTGAACCATAACATAATTTGACCCTGATCCTGGACAATGACTCACTTGGATATAAAGAGATGTATATATTGATTAATGTGCAGAATTTGTGCTTCAGTTGCAAGCCCCTGTTCAATAGTATCAAACAGTGCTTAAGCATGTGCCAGACTGTATGCAAGCCATTAGCCCATTGACTTCCCCAGACTATTCACATGCTTAAATATCTTGAATTCAGGCCAGAAAAAAGATCAATGTCTTTTTGCATATGCTATGTGTATTTGTACTCCTCTGGGGCTGGAAGGTACTGCATAGATATAGGTGTAGTTATGATTTGGAATAAAGTCCATATGGACAGATAGCTTACACCGTATTTTCTTTTCTTAGATTTGCGTATAAGACGACAGCATTCCTCAGAAAGTGTTTCCAGCATCAACAGTGCTACAAGCCATTCAAGCATTGGCAGTGGTAATGATGCTGACTCCAAGAAAAAGAAAAAGAAAAACTGGGTAAGTTCTCAGCAGATTTAAACCTATCCCCTAGCTATTATACATTTTCCTAGTGCCTGAATAGCATAATGGCCCATTTCATCTACAATATTCTTTTGGGGCCAGACAGATATGGAACAATTCTCTTTTAGTGTCATTGTAATATTACTGGCAAACCAAAAAATTGTTGATTACTAATGAGGCTTACTTACATCAATCAAGATCATTTAAAAAAACACAAACTAAAATTAATTGTTTGGGGAAACAACCAAATAACTGGGCCTTGATAAAGCCCTATTTGAGTTTTCTGTAGCGAGATGGATTGACTCATAAATATTACATAACCATGAAAGGAGTAGGAATTTATGTGTAGTTCCTACTGTAAAATAGATCAAATGCTTAAACTTTGTTTATCAAGCAGAATATTGCAAAGATCATACGGTGTTCAAGTTTTAATATAATATTTTGTGTCGATAAAAAGAGGATATGTTTTCGTTGTTTTAAAAAATGTTTATGCAGGTAATATTTAAAAATACTGATCAGCCTTCATTCCCTTGATTTGTAATTCCATACTCTTTCATGTTTCTGCAAGGTGAACTCTAGAGGAAGTGAGGTGAATATAAACCATGGAAAATTTGGCATGCATCTATAAAGAACCCTATCTTGGCATGATTGCTATTCATTTTGGCAGTAGGCTTTTGTACTTTCTAAAACCAGATTATCCTGTATGTCTTCTCAGTTTGTCTCTATTCATTTTAATCTCAAAATTCAAAATATAGAAAGGGGGGAGTGTAGCCAAAATCCATTTCTTTCTTGGTAGAAATCATGAGTTGGAAAGAACTGAAATAACATTATCTTGTTTGGTGGTCACACTCCCCACTCCCCAATTATACCCTGGAAGGAAAGAGCTTAAGTGCCCTGGGGCTTTGTAAAGGAATCGAGTTGTCATCAAGTTTTATATAAGTTTACCCAGAGTAAGTTTCTGGGGAAAAGCACATTTTTTTCTATCAGTAACTTCTGTGTGTAGACTAAGATAACAACAAATGGGCTAATTACATTTTGAAAATTCATAGCAAACACAACTGCTGCCATGTTGGCTCTTGAAAAAAATGGCTCTTTGGCTATCTGTCCCTTTTCAATAATGGATAAGAGCTTCTAGAGGAAAACGGCAATGCTTGTTCATATGAAGAACTTACTACTCTCAACAAAATTGCAGTAAAAATACATGACTTGCAAGCTAACATTCTTCTCAACAGTACAGTAAAGGACAAGCCTCATATCACAGCTTAAATTCTTTTGCTTTGGATCCAAACTGTAGTGAATTATGTGTTTGAATAGTTCTGCCATTCAAACTCGTAATACAAAAATAAATTTACAAACACTATTAATTGGATGTTGTCTTGTATTTTTTTTAGTTAATATTACCCATATCTGTATCTAGACACAAAGTGGTTATTTAAAACCAGCTACCTTGAAGGGAATGCCATAAGAATGGGATTCCACAGGGCCTTTATGGTTTTAAATGAGCACCTCCATTGGCATACCACTTGATCCTGCAATTTTTCCATAGTATTCAGTATGCGCTGCGCTGAATTACTTAAGGAACACTGTATCATGTTTTTAAAGATACCGTGTTGCATATGTTAATACCCTGCTTCTATATACTGACCTCAGGCAGTGGCTAGGACGGCATCTGCAAACTAACTCTTGAAGGCATAAGCTGCACAAGCAGACTGAGAAAAGGAAGATAATTTCTCTCTATTTCTATTCTTTTCCAGCTAAGAAGCTCATTCAAACAGGCCTTTGGGAAGAAAAAGTCCACCAAGCCTCCTTCCTCACATTCTGACATAGAAGAACTCACAGATTCCTCTCTTCCATCCTCACCCAAGCTGCCCCACAGCTCAGGGGAATGTGGGGCAGCAGCAATGAAACCATCACAGTCAGCATCTGCGTAAGTCTCTGTCTTTGGTGCGAGGTGCTCTTATCAAATATCACTACTGTCTCCTTAAGCTATGTCTATAGCATCTTGGAAATAATCACCAACATATATGAGCTTTTCGTCTTTCACTCTCTCTGTTTCCTGGCTGCCCCTCATCTGTTCTCCAACTTCATTGTCTCTGATACCAGGGGTGAAATTCATGTTAGAGTTATAGCAGGTGCTAATTGTAAGGGATGCTAGTCTGTGTTAAGTTTAACATGTGCTGGTGATCAGTCGCACATTAAGGCTTAATGCCCTCTCTAATGTGCTTTTAACATGGTCTAATTGTAATGTGTAATCTCACCCTAACGCAGACTGACACTAATATTGGCGCTTTTTAGTTCTTTTCCCTCAGTCACCGCCATTCCCATCCCTCTAGTGGCCCCCCTTCTCACCAGTTTCTCTGTCACTTTCCCTTTTCTAATGGCCTGCTCTACACAGGAAAGCAAGTGTATTCAATAATTCAGTTCAGAAAATCATTCTTAATTTCTAGATTTTTGTTAACTACATCTCATCTCTTGTCTTTTTGTCACACCTCAACTCATGAAATGTGCTGTCCACTAACTTGTGTTTAGCAAAAGCATATTTTCCAGATGGGCATCTAGATTCAATTTGAAAACATCATCAGGGAATGGATAATCCATCACTTTCATTGGTAGCTTGTTCCAATCACCTACACTGTTACAAATGTGTATCTTAGTTCCCAACTGAATTTGTTTGGCTCCATCTTTCAGCTGCTTTTTCTTGTTATACCTATCTTTACTAGATTAAAAAACCCTCTAGTACTCTTTTTCCCCCTCCCCTGGTACCTACACACTGTAATCATGTCACCTCTCAATTTTCCTTTTGATAAATTAAACTTATTGAGTTTCTACCCACCTCTGTGAACTGGATCTGGCTCACGAGGCATACGTTTGAAACTCTTGCTGTATAGGATTGCCATATCTTCATCATCATTTGCCATTATGCCATCTGCAAATGGATTATTTTAGATATACTCTGAAAATATGGATGAAAATACTGAATAGTATTGAGCCCAATACCAGTCCTTGTAAAACCCTGGGAGAAATACAAGTATTCAGTGACTCTATTTTAAGATCCATCAACCAGTTCTGATGCCACTTAAGAGAAATTTTATTAATATTGTAAAATGCTGATTTTTAACCAAAATGTAAAGCAGTAATATATCAAACACTTTAGAAAAGTCTAAGTGTATTATATCTGCATTTTTTTTTTCTTTACCAGTAAATTTGTAGCCTGTGCAAATAATGATTTCAGGTTTGTTTGATAAAATCCATTTCCATAAAAACATAAGATCATAGGAAAGTAGGGCTGGAAGAGACATCATGAGTTCATATAATCCAGCCCCATGGTTAAGGCAGGATCTTGCCTGACTAAAGCAGCCTGGCAAAGTCTCTGTCTTGCCTGTTCTTGCAAATTTCCAGCAATGGAGATTCCACAACTTTTCTTGGTAGCCTGTTGCAATGCCTCACCACCCTCATAGTCATAAAATTCTTCCTAATTTACCCTAAATTTCCTTTGTTGCAATTTGAAGCCATTACTCCTAGTCCTGCCCCCTACAGAAAAAAAGTGCATCTCCTTCCTCCTTATAATTGCCCGTCAGGTATCTGAAATCTGTTATTAAATCCACCTCCATCTTCTCCATACTCAGCAGTCATAGCTCTGTCAACATTTCTTCATAAGTCATATTTCCTGGGCTTCTAATAATTTTTATCTCTCACCATTGGCTCTTTCTACGCTGTCCACATCCTTCTTGAAGTGTGGGGTCCAAAATCAGACACAGTAGTCCAGGTGAGGCCTCACCAGCACCAAATACAGCAGAAGAATCTTTTCCCTTGTTGACTAGCATTGTAATCCTGTCCTTTAGTTCTTTCTTAATTTAATTTTACTTTAATCTCACATTAATCTTTACATTATATTGAGTTAACTGGCCTGTCATTACCTGGTTCATACCACATGCCTTCTTTTGAATGTCATTGCAACATCAGCATTCTTTCAGCCTTCTGGCATTTTCCTGGAACTTCAGGTTTTATTTAAAAATTAGTGCCCATCATTTTCAGCATTTTTTATGTTATCCAGGCCTGTTGATTTTCAGTGTTTAACATGGAGAAAGCTTAATATACTCCTTTGATACTAAAGACCAGAAAATATATCCTAACCTTTATGGGGTGATATATGGGGTACATCCTGCTTCTTTCTAAATATAGAACAGAATGTTTATTGACATTTCTGCCTTTTCTGTATTATGCTTTAATAATGTTATGGTCTCCACCTTGAAATAGCCCCTGTACTATTGCCAAGATTTTGTTTTTTTTCCTTGTATGCTTAAAAAACTCTTTCTCATTGTCTTTAGCCCTATCAGGCATGGCTCCCCCACTCCCCACCTGGTTTTGATTCCTGTTTCTAGCACTGTCTAATGTAAAATCCATAAACAAGTCTAGAAATGGTGACCTGAAATTAGGGCTGCCCCCTTCCAGGGGAATGCTCTAATCACAGAGCTGCAGAGGCGGGGTTCCTTTTGCTTGTTCCTTTTGGCCCTGTGATTTCTGTGGTCTTGACAGTTCAGTGGCTTAGGCTCAATAGACAGAGTTGAAAATGTTTCTATTTAAGCTGTGCTATAACCTGGTATGTAGAAGAGTTCCCTAAGTAATGGGAGGGGTGGGTTCAAACTCTCTTGGGATGTCAGGGGCCTAGAACCTGTATTTCCCACTTGCTCTAACTTTAACCCTATTGGGCAGAAAGTGTTCTTTGCTACTAATATTTTGAGCTGAATTCACTACTGTCTATCTGAGTTTAATGTCATTTTTATCTCCCTTTCCGGAATCTTAGATGAAGTTTAGGTGCTTCCCAGGGATACTGAATTGCAGTGGAAGTTAGATCAGGTTTAAGTGTCATTGATCCCACAGACCCCCACTTGAATCGCTTCTGCTTATACACAGCTCTGCTGTAGGCGCTCAGGAAACTCTGTACTTGCAAAGGGGCTTCTAATGCATTTAACATGAGCTTTGTGGCCATTAACACAGAGCCATTTTTAGTTGCTCATTGGAACTTGAACACCTCAACTCTGCCTACGTCTTCCTTGCCTGCCATGCTGTCCACACCATATCTCTCCCTTGGGATCCCTCCACTGCCTCTGTTTTCCGTAACATCAATTTTAATCTTTCTTTCTCCTTCACCACTGTGGACAGCACCAGTATTGCCAATTCCCATATGCAAGGATCATGAATCAGGCCCCAACATCTCATACTATTAGTTTTCATATTATATAAATAAATAAATAAAAGTTAGGTTATTTGTATTCGACTTCTGGCATCTGAGCCTTTGAGGTACTGAAGTCATATCAAACTTTTCTCCACGACTATAAGAATTAGAAACCTACTACTCATTTTACATGCAGTTCAGATTTTGATACAATTACATAACCATAAGGTAGACCTTTAAGAAACAGTGAAAACTGTCAGGAGCACGATAACATTGAATGATTTGGCAACACCGCACCTCCACCCTTCTCATCTGCCACTTATTGCATTTCCTGGTCCTCTCTGTACCAGTTTGTAAGGATACTACTCTTCTTTAGATTTCTCTTCAAGACACACTGCTACTAGGGTGCCTGTGAGAAATCTAGTAAATAATGTCTTGACAGAGCACCAAGTGAATAGGTGAGATGCACACACTCATATATATATGGATTTGTATCGTACCTATCCACTTGGCATATAGATAACTTTTTTCTTTTGTCCCTTTCCCTAGCTCTTCATTTGATACTTGGTCATTTTCAGTGGTAGTTCGTCAAGATCAAACTGTCTTATTATTGGGAATATAGTAAATAATGATATGAGTCTTTACCTATTTTTTCTCATATGCAGAATATTTTGTACACGTTGTAAACATAAATAGGCTTATTTGAACATACCAGCCATTTTGCTTTCTTTAGTTTGTCATTTATTTTTTATATGCAATGAACTTCATCTTATTCTTTTTTGCATTGGTTTCTTTTTATTTTCCCTGACCTTAGTCTCATTTTCTAAACCATTGCTTTACTTTCTTCCACTTGCATCTGTCTGTCTAATGTATATGCAGGTCATCCCTAATCTGGGCACCAAAGAAAAGGCAAAACGGGCACGTGATCTACAGGCATAGATCCCGGTAAAATGGAATGTGGGGCATGGAATTGTATGTCCAAGTACTAGGCTAAAGACTGTTGCATTTTCTTTCCAAAATGCATTTGCAAGCATTCTGGCAATTAAAAGCTAAACTTTATTCCATGTTTGCATACTAGTAGTTATAGTCATAATAATATTTATTCTTAGATAGCTTTTTCATCTTTAAAGAGTTCTAAAATAATTAGTTATTTAGTAGTTGTAATAAAAAGCTAAATAAGGTACAGCAAGTTAAGTGAAAATATTAGCTGGTACTGCAGTGTGCCAGAAACTTATTTTTCCACCTTCTGCCAGTTTTTATTATGGAATGGATTAATTAAAATAGTGGTGTTTGGGATATGGTGTTCTGTATAATAGAAAAAATTAGAAAAATGACCCATTGTAATGTAGAAGTCAGGTTGATGGCCTTCCCTTGGCAAAATCAAAATAAATGCTTCCATCTCCCTGTGTGCACCATAAAAAGCTCTCCATTTTAAATATAAACAATCACACACAGTTATCTTACAGTATTATATTTACTTTGTTATATAGGAAATATCTGTGGTATTTCAGATACCATATATTATCACCTTGTGGGTAATTAAAGGTAAATATGACAATATATGCATGCTTGTCTTATGCACTGTAAGGCCACAAACTATATTTTTGTGTGACACAGGACAGAACTTGTTGTACATATGTGACAAAAAATAATTTAAAATAATATA
Source organism: Crocodylus porosus (assembly GCF_001723895.1). Lineage (NCBI taxonomy): Eukaryota > Metazoa > Chordata > Crocodylia > Crocodylidae > Crocodylus > Crocodylus porosus. Next base: position 73,749,821 of record NW_017728931.1, on the reverse strand, counting down.
GTTTGGTTTTGATCACAACCATTGGAAGATAGAGCCTCTTCATACTTGAAAGGCTAAGAAATGAAAAAAAAATCTGTTTTGTAAATATATTCTATGTTTATACTTTTTTCCACACCCAGAATTATCCAATTAAATTGGATATACAAGAAAAACAATCAATTTATGTGGAAATTTTTATTCTTTATGCTCTTTTAATTTTACGCTGCAATTTGAACACCTTCATGTTGCTTTGATAAGATTTTCTTTTCTATTCCTAGGTTTTACCAGCAGCAACCATTTTCTGTACCTTGATATATAGTAATTACACTGTTTCAAGGAGAGACCCTTCCTTTCATCCCTTGCCTATTTTCCTTCTCCTTTTTAGGATCTGTGAGTGCACAGAAGCAGAGGCTGAAATTATTCTGCAGCTAAAAAGTGAGCTGAGGGAGAAAGAGCTAAAATTAACGGACATTCGTCTAGAGGCCCTCAGCTCTGCACATCATCTTGATCAGATTCGGGAAGCCATGAACCGCATGCAGGTCAGTGACTGGGGTAACGATGACATAAACCGTACTCCTGTTTTCCCGTTCACTTTTTTTTAAAATTTCAGTTACGTAAAGAAGTATTAATACCCAGTAAGGTGACAAGTAAATGGTATTTCCTAGAGCCAGTCCTGATAAATGTAGAGATAAAGAGTGGTTTTAAAACTTATCACTTATTCTAGCAACCCAAATACGTTTTGCAGCTACATGAAAAGACATAATTCTTGCCTTAGTATTTGTACAATGAAAAAAAACTCAGGCTGGAAAAACATGTGTTGCAGACAAGCATAGAGATCAGGAAGCTGCTTGTCTCACAGTTTATGAAAATGGAAAAAGTGATCGGGCATCTCCAGACCTGTTTATTTGATCTCAACAGCGTGCAAAGCTTTTGAAACAAAATCAAAGGAGAGAATAATTGAAGATGTGGAGATAAATGGTAAATGGTGATAACATGCGACATGCATTTACCAAAGATAGAACATGCTAAGTCTGATGCATTTTTTGTAATAACAGATTTCCTAAATGGGGGATGTAGGGTAGATCTAACCTATTTGGACTTATGTGAAACTTTTTATGTGGATTTCCATGGGAAGTTGTTAGCCAAGATTGGGATTACTACAAATGTAACCTTAGTAAGGACTTGACAACTGGGAGAAGAAAACAGGTTCTGCTTTAGGGGAAACCATCAGGCTGGAGGGAGATTGCTAATGAAGTTCTTCAAGAATTAGTCTCAACGCTGGCCTTATTTAATATTTTCAGTAGTATTACCTGGACACAATATATGTATACTTCTAGGTCACATGAATTTGGGAGACATCATCAATACCGAAGAAGACCAGTATATCATTCAGGAAGAGTGAAATTACCTTATGGACTGAAATAACAGAACTGGGATGGTACAAGGTCATGACAGATCATGCACTTAAGACTAGCAATAATAATTTCTCCTATTAGCCGATAGCTTATCATTTGGAATTGACAGAGGGAAGAACCAAGTGTATGTGTGTGTGTTTGTTACAGCACAACTGTAAGCCATAAACATGATTTGGCCATGAAGGGTATTTTTACACATGCTTTAGTTAAAGCCCCTCCCCCTGCCCCCATCCCCCAGTTTAGAAGCATGGGGATGCTGATACATGAGAGACAGAGGTTTCTGGGATGTGCTAAATTGTCCATTCCAATGTGCTGTAATTACAATGCGTCAGAACAGCCTCCCTACATGTCTATAGACACCTGAAAAAGGCAGTTGAAATCCTGGGACTTATCAAGCATCGGGTGTCAGATATCACCTGAGATAGGAAAGAATTAAAGCTATTGTATTAGCTACTGGTGAATCTCATCTAGAATACTATGTATCATTCTCGTCACCCATTTTCAGCAGAGATAAATTCAGATGGCAATAGGTATAGAAAAGGGCTACTCCACTCAGGGGGGACTTCCAGTCCTTGGCAAAACAAGGGCTCATGATTTATGGACTATAAACTCTAGGGAGGGAAAATAACTATTTATAGTAAAGGCCAGTATTGGAACCAGAAGCAATGGATAGGTATTGCCATGACTAAATTTAGGCTGGAAATTTGAATCAGATTGCTAATCGGGGCAGTGAGATTCTGGAGCAGCCTTCCATTAGGAGTTGTAGAGGGAAACAACCTAAGTGTTTTTAGGAGGGAGCTTGATACATTTAAGAAAAGAATTATGTCATGGTTTCCTGCTGTAGCAGGACTGGACTTCATGACTCATGAGAATCCTTCCAGTCCCTTGTGTCCAGTTGCAAAATTCTGCTGTACTTCCTGGTGGGTGTGATGCTCCTGGGATAAGGAAACAGCATGTTAGGTTCATGTGCCTCTAGAATCCTGACTCCACCAAATGGTATGATTGCTGCTTGGCCAGTCCCCAAGCCTTTGGTCATCACTGTTGCTATAATTCTCTTTCCTGGAGTATTTTTAAAGGGGGAGCACTCTCCAGTCCACATGGAGTTTTGGAATTTGGAGGAGGGATGAAGTAAGAGGTTGTGCAGCAATACACTGTATATTTTGAAAACACCCAATACACTTTTCCTGCACAGTTCCCTCATTACCCATCAATCTTCCATGACACTTTTCCCCAGAGACCTAGTACAGGTTTCAACTCAATTCCTACACTGGGATAGCATTGCACTTGTTTGTCACCTTCCTCTCCCTTTCTACCGTACTTGATTTGTCTAGTTTCTTTCTAGTTTTTTGTGCCTGTTGTATTTCCTTTCTTTATTGTTCTGTCCCCTATGCTTTTGCTTTTCAAATTGTGGTTGAAGACTCTCTATAAAAGCGTCAGACACTTAGCAAAGTGTTAGCAATACCGTCAGCAAGAATAAGCAGTTGCTTTGTACCATGCTCCATGAAGCGACTAAAAACTAGATTTAGCTGGTACCAGGCTGTACTCAGGCTAAGTTTTCATTTTATTATTGCACACTCGATAATCACTTGGCACCATAGAGGATTTGGCTATGAAAAAAATCCTAGTGGTACTGATTCATCTGTCACTATATGTTTTCATCAAAGGGGTTTTGTTTGCTATTATTTGAACAAACCCATGTTTGCATGATCAGAAACTGTCTGATGTCAAAAAGGGTTATGAAACTGCTAAACCATTTTATTTTTTATTGTCCACCTCTTAATTTCAAAGCTCCTTGGTGATGTTATTGATTCAGTGTACTTCCTATGGCAACAGGAGCTTTCTGTGATTTTAGAAGCAATATCTATTTGAGATTTTCACAGCTGCTTAATGAAATGACTGTTACATAAGATATTTGACAGAAAAAGATGACTGTGTGGAGCAAAAATTACCAGCACACCTCCAGTACTGTTAGATCTTCAATAAACAAAATATTGAAGTTTGTGTTAATGAGGAGAATAGCAGATGCAAGTGAAATGGGGTTTTGTAGGTTTTTCCCCTTCATTTTGGCAGTGTAGAAAATCTTGTTTTCACTAATTGTGTTTGTACTGTGGGTGCATTACTACATGCTGCTGCAGAGTTGCTAAACCAACTTGTTCCTGCTGGTGAACAGAAAGCACCTGAATAACCACCCCATGCTCAGTGGTCTTCTGCCACAAAAATCTCCTACGTGTATAGATTGATTTCTTTTCATTTTAGAATGAAATTGAGATACTGAAAGCTGAAAATGATCGTTTAAAGGCAGAAACTGGAAATACTGGGAAGCCAGCCCGACCCTCATCAGAGTCTTCCAGCAGTACCTCATCCTCTTCATCACGGCAATCGTTGGGGCTTTCTCTGAACAACTTGAACATTACAGATCCTATCACATCAGGTAAACAATGTGCTTATACAAAATTAATATAAATGGATTTCATATCATTTGCATTTCATTCACCCGTGTCTTCAGAAGCTGTGCATACTTCAGTTTGCACAGGAATAGAGCAAGATGAAAAAATTTCTAGTTACTTGTAACTTGCCCTTTTTATTCCCAGACATTTCATTGTTCATTTTATGCAGCTTCCTTAAGAATACACCATGCACATTATCAGAATAAAAGAAAATCACATTAGATTCTCAAAACTTGTTGGTGGGTACTGCTATCTAGTTTAATTTGAGATCACCCTTTTATTTCTATATACAGTGGCCACATCTACACATGCGCTTTACTGTAGCGTATACTAACTAGCTGCAGAACAAAGTATCACCATCTACGCCTGTGATGCTATTAGGCACAGTAAACTAATTCATGCTGCCATAAGATAGTACTGTTGGGGACAGTACAGTCAGGGACAATATGATCTTACAGCAGGGTAATTAACTGATTAAACGCACATGTAGACTCTGGCCACAAGTGTAAGTTGTGCCCGGTCAGCTCAGCTAGTAGGAGGCCAGACTCCTGTCCCTTCTGCCTAGCCAGATGGCACCACATTTTCAGCACCCTTGTACCCCAGCCAGCCCCTCTGTTGCCCGCCCCCCCGGTGCCGCTAGCCCTGGCATAAACTGCTCCTCCCCAGCTCAAATTGCTGCTGTCCTGGGCAAACATTTAGACCCTGTGCCTGGGAGTAGTTTACTCTGGTTCAAACTGCTCCAGAGTTTATTGCTTCAAATGAATTGCATGTGTAGATGCACCCAGTTAGAATCAGTTTAACCCATTTACTGTAGCATTAAATTCTGTGTTACTAAGTATTCCTATTAACTTTTATTTAACTTTTTCACTTTAAAGTGAACACAATTTTCATCTACATACTGGCCGCTAACAATTTAAATTTTCTAATACCATAGTGTTTGAGGATTGTCTTCTCACTACAGCAAACCTTCTGCACTTATTGAATAAACTGACCAAGAAACAGGAGCAGTGTCTCAAACATCAGAACCATAAGCATAGCACAGACTGACACTCATTAGTGTACATCTGTAGAAAGTATAATGCAGTCTCTGGAACTAATAATAATGTGGCTACTAATTATAGAGAGTCCAGGCAATAGGACAGCTGGGAAAGTGCCAAACTGCCTGACAATAATTTGGGTTGGCAGTTAGTCCTCATATCTTGCCAGCCATTGATTACATGGGCATTTGAACCTCTCTTCTCATTTAATGTCAGACTTTATATGAAAATCAGCATGTTTTCCTTTGCATTCCAGCCATCTTACTGCCAGGTTTAACTAACAAAATGGATGATGTCCTGTGGTGCCTTAACATATCAAGATATGTTGCATCTATTGCAAACAGAACCATTCAGCAGCAGGAGGGAAATGTCTAATTTGTGCTTTGTCTTATCCCTACTTTAAAGGAAGAAGTCCCCAATACCAGGGTTGAGTTTCTGCTAGAAAAGTATTTCATGAATAGATGTTGTGATCACATCTGAAAATCTTTTGATTCTAATTAAGGCTGGCATCCTAGCTATTAAAATACAGCAGAAAAATAATGGAATGGTTCAGCATGTTCTTTTAGTAAGTAAGTGAAATATCTTTAAGAAAAGAAGGGAGTAATGGCATATAAAGAGAAGAGGAGTATCCTATTAAACTATGTAACCAATATTTCTAATCAGGGTATGTGCCATTTCCTTAAAGCAACTGCACGTTTGTAGTGTATGAACTTTCTACCACCAAATTTTTGTGGTGTCTTTAGAGACTAAGAGATTATTAATAAGAGGTTCCTGATCTTTTGCCAGGTTAAGCATGCTATGAGCAGAATCAAGGGAATATAACGAGACCCTAATGAGAGAAAGAGATTTTGAACTATTTGAACAGGTAGTGAAAAGCACCAAGGAATAGAAGCTTTTGTTAGAAAATCTTAGTAGGGAGAGAGCATTTTTGACTTTTTGGGGTAGTGGAATGAACCCAGTCTTTAGCAAAAGAGCATTCTTATTTCAGGAGCTAGTGAAGAAGCAGACCTAAAAACATATGCTGTAGGCTGAGCGGCAGTGCTTACTACCAAGATCACTGTAAAGGGTCCCATCACCTGAATGCAGTACCCAAATGCAGTTTGTATTTATGTTGAATACAAAGCACTTTCTGGGGCAGGGTTACTCCTCCTGCCTCTTTTTTTCCCTCCTAATTATATTGCTAGAACAAGAAAGTAATTGAAAAATAAAACCTGCATCATGGGAAAAACCTGGGCTCTTGTATGTGCTTGTGGCCTGTGAGTATAAGATGAAATCAGTTGGGAGGGAAAGATGAAATACTGTATTGGTATTCTAGCAGCAGATGTTTTGACCTAAGTATTTGCTGCCCTTCACCTGACATTTAAAGGGCAAACTGAGTACCGAAAGGTAGAATGTTAGTCTGAGTTCTACATGAGGGACTCATATGGGTGCATAGAAATTTTGGACATGCTTCAGTGAAGAAAGAAAAGACAAAACTGTACTGAAGTTATGTACATATATCTGTCAGCCAGTTCAGGATTCACATAATTATCGTTAGTTACACACTTTAGTTGCCTCCAACAATAGACAAATTATTGCTTTTTCATGGACAACATTAGTGGATATGAAGTAAGTAGGTGTTAAAATAATTATGCTGCAGATTGTCTGGATGGCAGATTTTCTTATTAAAAATAAAAAGCACCCAACTTGGAATAAACGTTTAAATGACAAGCAGAACAAAGCTGATATCACTTGTCAGGTTTATCACATTCTGTAAAATGTGTTCACTTCATGTGTTGCAGATATTTTACTGGAGGATATTGCAGATGGGGGCCTCCATAAAGAAGGCCACAGTGTGAAAATTTTAGTCACCATAAACAAGGGCTATGGTCGAGCGAAGGTAGGTTCATTTTCCCGAAATCCTAGAATTATAGGCTCTTGTGAATGCCACTGCTACAGTTTAAAAATGTATGAGTTGAAATTTTATAAGAAGTTTTCAACCTTTGATATTTTAAAAGTAAAATCAGAATAATTGTCTTTAAGTTAAACCTGTTTTTGATATATAAACTATGAATAAGTTACAGTATTGTAATTTTAGATAACCTTTTTAAAAATTGGAAAATAGAAAAGGTGCATGTTAGCCACTTATCTTAGCATAGTTTGTGAAATTGCTCTCTTTCCCTTGCAGGATCAGAAGATGCAGGCATATTTGATAGGCTCCATTGGGGTTAGTGGGAAAACCAAATGGGACATTTTAGATGGTGTAATTAGACGTCTCCTTAAGGTGAGGCATTTAAAATGCATTTGATTTTTTCAATCCTTTTTTTAATCTTGCTCGTATACCATTTTCTCTGCCTGCTTAGTTCTGACTTGCTGGTTTTTATTTTTTTGGTCATGCAGCTTAAGATGCTCATTAACTTTCTTTTTAATGTTTTTGCTCTTTTTTTCTAATATATGTATGCTTCGTAACTGAGTCTTGTAATGGGACATCCCTATGCACCTAGGCTAAAGTGTGTGTTTTAATGAGCTGTCTGACATGAAATTGACCCTGTGTGCTTTTATCTTGTGTGTACATGTAATTTTAGGAATACATTTTCCGAGTGGATCCATCTACTAGCCTGGGTTTAAGCTCTGACTGTATTGCTAGCTACTGTATAGGGGATATAATTAGAGCCCATAGCCTAGAAGTGCCAGAACTGCTGCCTTGTGGATATCTGGTTGGAGATAATAACATCATCAGTGTGAATCTAAAAGGTAAAACCACAGCAGGATTCTTTCAGAAATGTTTTTTCTCTTAACTCTATTCCCTCATGCTCTTAATTTTATCTTTTATATATGAACTTTCTAAATTCTGTCCCCAGTCTTTGGTGCTGTTTGTGTGTATGTGTAGTGTCTAGCACAATGAGAGCTTATGATACTGCTGAAATGAAATTAATATATATTAAACAGTGATATGGATAGTGTGGTTGTTCTTTTACTGGCTCTAAAATTGCAGCAAAGGACAAATCCAAAAAGTGACAAAATTCAAGGATTCCATTCAGAAATGGTTCTAAGTCATTCATCCCCACAACAAATATTTCAAATAGCTGTTGGTTTTTCTGTTCTGGGGGCCTTCCAAAGGACTTTGCATATTTGGATGTGATAGCTACATCCTGGTAACCCTTTCTTGTGCTACTTTGACCTTATCATCTTGAATGCTTGAAATGTTTGAAGCACAAATCTCTGCCTCACTGAGACTTCTCTTCATATTTACTTTGATTTTATTACTCCCACCCATTCTGTCATTCTGCTGCTGCCACTGTTTAATCTTTTTGGCCTACTGGAAGAAGCTGTGCACTTCTAGAGGTAGCGAAACCCTGCAGCAGGGTTTATATTCAATAAAAGTGTTTACCTGCTCTCATCATGTTATGGATGTCAGTGCTGAACCTCTGAGTACCTTAGATGTCACTTTTGTGGGGGTGGAAACAAGCTATTTTCTCCTCTTCTTTTATTCCCAGGAGTAGAAGAAAACAGTTTGGATAGTTTTGTGTTTGATACACTTATTCCTAAACCAATTACCCAGCGGTACTTTAATTTACTGATGGAGCATCGCAGAATCATTTTGTCGGGACCCAGTGGCACAGGGAAGACCTATTTAGCAAACAGACTCGCTGAATACGTAATAACTAAATCTGGCAGAAAAAAACCTGAGGATGCAATTGCTACATTTAATGTTGATCACAAATCAAGTAAAGTAAGTTACAATTAAAAATGACAATCGTTGCTAGCCATGCCATGGTGGCCAAGAGTTGTTCCTATTAATTTACAATTATATTTCCTATATTTTATGTAGAGACTGAACTTTTAATTGCAATGAAACATGCAAACTCCTCTCTGTAATCTTAGTTAGTTAATTATAATGGTATAATAGTTTATTATAATATTATATGTGCAAAAGATGAATTTAGGTGCTTGGTGCTTCAATTAAAAAGCTGATGAAGGAGCCGATAAATAACATACCATCTTAACTCTCAGTCATTAGTGTTCCAGTAATTTCTCTGTCAGATGAATTTGGATGTACAGTAGCATTAGTTAGACTTACATTTCAGTAATGGAAATGGTAACCCCAAAATAGTAGAAGTCTGGTGGTTAGGGCAGTGAACCAGAACCTGACACCTTGATCAGCACTATATAAGTACTACTTGCCACTGACCTCTCCAGAGTATTACAGTAGAGATACTAACGATGCAATATTTAGTCAGTGCTTCAGAAACTTCTCAGACTGAATAACACAGATTGTCAATAAATTCACAGGCTTGCCAGATCCTCTAGAAATCATAAAATACACCTGTTAACCTGTTAAAGTAGATACAAAGTTATTTAGTACCCCAATAAATCATCAGTCAGACAATCCATGTCTTTGTCTACAATGCTCTTAGCTTATCAGCACTGTTAGCATAGGTTTAGAAGAGAAGACACTGGGGCTAAGTTCAGACAGTCAAAATGCCCGAGGCTGAATCGATTCAGTCTTTGCAGGTTAGTCTAAACTGCAGAGATTAAACTGAGAAACAACTGGACAGACACTCAGTTTTAATTCAGATAATTCACATACCTGTATGGCTCAGGCCAGAAGCCAGGGGGGCACTAGAGCATGGGCTGTGTGTTCACTTACTCTTCCTTACACTTACACCCCAGGTCTCTGGGATTACAGCAGCAGATTCTGCAGGGTTGCTAATCACTTCAGCTAGCAGGACATTTTTAGCAGGGCATGCCAGCTCTGTACTTGGGAGAAGGGAATTTTAATCTTCTTCCCTGGTCCCAGACCCCAGCCAGTGTTTGCCTCAGGGTGTGTGGGGGGCAGACAGCGCAGCCCAGGGCTGGAAAGCATGCGGGGATGCTGGGGAACTATGATTTAACTTGAACTAGGAAGGGGTCTGGTACAGAGGTTTTATAAATTGGTTTGACCCAAATCAGTTAAGTCTGATGCAACATTCAACCAGGTTTATCTTAAGCAAGTTTCAGCCATTTTGAAACTGGTTTATGTACAGTGAACATTTGTTCTGTTACAGGTTTAAACCAGTTTCTGATCACTTAAAATGGTTTATGTGCAACTTCTGTCCCTAGCCCAAGACTATAGAGTCAAATGGAGCCCTATTCCACCTGTTATAAAAACACCTGTTTATATAGAGATTTGTGTTGTCATTTCATCTGGCAGGAAAGTGGTCAAATTTATCATAATTATAGTAATTATCTGACAAGAACCTAGCTTTACCAGCTCCCTAGAAAATTGTGTGCACTTCTGTGCCTTGTGCCATCTTAAATTCATTTGACCAGAGGAACTTGTGATTTTGTAGTTAAAAAGAGAAAAACAAACATTTCCAAATGTGCTTAAATACTACAGATGGTTCTACAGAACTCTACTTGGAAGAAACATGATTTTCCTACTGACGCACCTGGTCGGAGGAAGCCCAACATATTTATACACCCAAACAAAATCTTTCTGAAAACAACAAATAATATTTTTCTACTCTAAAAATATATATGATTTTGCTCCTACTGTTCCAGGAATTATTCTACTGTAATGACAGTGATATTGCTGATCAAAATGCCACAAAGCCTACCAATATATATGTACTTCTTTCATCCTTTTTTCTTGTTTGAAGGTTAGATGGTGACTCACTGAAATCACTAGGGCAAAGTCTGTAACATGCAGGAAATGGAAAATCCCTATTCTAATACAGTGTAAATTTATATATGCTCTTGCTGTTATGTCACATGCAGTACTGTAGACAGAACACAAAGACAAAGCAAAAACTAGTAATTAGCTATGAGACTTGGCAACACTAAATTCTTAGGGGGGTTGTACCAATTTTGTTGGGATTGTAAGACGTGTTCTTTACCCCAAAATCTCCAACCCTCTCAAGGGCAGCCAGGTAGCTGGTTGACATAGAGAAATTAAACGGAGCCAATACACTTTATCAAAAGAATCATCAAAGGGGTTAAGCAAGTGCTCAGTAAGGGGAACTGAATGCTCAGCCCATTGGAAACAGAATACAGTCTGTATTCCTGAGGAAAGTATCCATTGCCTATCTAACAAGCAGGTCTTTTCAGGCATGGAGACTAAGCTGAGATATAAACACTAGAAGAAATCTCTAAACTTTACTTTGTGCCTGTAACAGCCTGTCTCCTTACAAATGCCTCCATTTCATTCTTCTGTTTTTCTTTTTTCCTCCAATTTTGTTTAAGGATCTACGACAATATCTAGCTAACCTGGCTGAGCAGTGCAGTGCTGACAACAGTGGTGCTGACCTCCCTGTAGTAATAATTCTTGACAACCTCCACCATATAGGTTCATTGAGTGACATCTTCAATGGTTTCCTCAATTGTAAATACAATAAATGGTAGGTAATAGCTCTTTGCCCACCCTTCTCACTTACGTTTAAACAATTAAAAGATGTACTGTTTTGTATGATAACATATCCTACAGATAACCTTGAATTCTTTGAGCATTTATAGACATGCTTTTTTATCTCATGATGCGCCAGAGATCCACTGCTTTGGAGTGAGTCTGCTCTGCACGTGAGCTAAGGCAAACTGCGCTGCAACATGTGCAGTTGTATAAGCGGTGAAATGTGTGTCAACACACAGAAAATGGCGGCAGCACATTTTTCAATTAAAGCACTTCCAATGTGTTTTAGTTCAAAAGTGCACCACGTTCATTTTCTCAGTGCTGATGTGCATTTTGCTGCTTATACAACTGCAAGCATTGCAGCACCAGGTGCTTTTCGAAGCACCCGGCACTGCGGCGTTTGCATGTGTAAAAGTGCTATTTATGTCTAGATTGATTTATAACAGTATAACACCCATTTTCCAAGAGGGCTGCAAATTTTAAGTACATGAATAATTCCATCCTTATTCAGTCAAGTACTTAAGTATGCTTCATTTGTGCATATAACCTCCATTGATTTAATTGAGATTTAGGTATATCATTAAAATTAAGTGCTTTACTGAACTGGGGTCTTAATCCCCTGCTCTGTTCTAATACATCTGTATCAAGAAATACAGGGTTTGCTAGCTCTAGTGTGTCACAAAGGTTATGGGAGGGTAATACCAGCCTTTATGGGGGAGTATTTTCCTGAGTACAATGTGTACACATGGAACAGCAATGATTATATAGCAGGTATCAGTGATAAATTTGTCATTTATATCAGCTCTGCAGTGAGCCAGATATTTAACTATATGTAAAAAAAAAAAAAGTGTGAAATATTCTTTAGATACAGTAGTATGTGGTTGACTGGCTGGTTTTCATGGTCAGGGCAGCATACAAATTATGAAGTCATTTGAACACAGATATTGGCTATTGTTAATTAGGATATTTCTATTGTAAAAGTGCCAGTTATAGGGAATTCCTGTCATAAAATTCCTAATGTATTGTAACTTACTGCTCATGAAAGACATTGACTGCTAGAATTGAAGCTCTAAGTATAGCACAAATAATAAGGTATATGAGGACTGCTTTGCATTATTTATTTTTCAGCTCATAAATGGGTGAAAAGGGAACCCCTCCAAAAATGCATAAAAATAGCAGCAGATTTTTTAAAAAAGTTGACACCAAATGAGACAAGCACCCCCATTTCTCAAAGACGGCTTTATGCAGGATAAAAAAATTAAAGATTATTCTGTGGACAGCCATCCAGGTAGATTCTCTTGCAGTGAAGTCTTCTGCTAACACCATTATTTCTTCTCTTTTCAGTCCTTATATTATTGGAACTATGAACCAGGGGGTTTCTTCCTCACCAAATCTAGAATTGCATCATAATTTCAGGTAAATACACTTTATCCGTAATTTATCTATTTTTGCTTTGCAGGCCTCCCATATGTCCTCTTCATTCCAGCTTTTCCACAAACACTTGTTTTAAATGTTATCACCTGCTAGAGTTGTCTACCCTATCTGTTTCCCTTACTGACAGGTACCAGTGGAAACTGTTTCCTTTCACCAAAAGATGTAAAATACCTTTTCACCAACATCAGCTATCTGATAGCTTTCCACAGCTTACCCTTTAGAAAGCTGAGTCCTTGAGATCATTATTGTGCTGCCTGAAGTAGCACTGGGCAATAAAGAAAGATTGACTAAACCGTTGTCACTTATCCTTTTAATTAACTTCTTTTTGCAGAGTACTAACTTTAAACAGTGAGGTCCTTGCCTTGTTGTTTTAATGGGAAAAACAATATTTGTTAATCTTTTGATTATTTAATATTTATATTTCTTATGTACAGATGGGTGCTGTGTGCTAATCATACAGAACCTGTAAAAGGTTTCCTGGGCAGGTATTTGAGAAGGAAACTGATTGAGACAGAAATAGAAAAGAACATGCGCAATAATGACCTCATCAAAATCATTGACTGGATCCCTAAGACATGGCATCATCTCAACAGCTTTTTAGAAACGCACAGTTCTTCAGATGTGACCATTGGTGAGTCCATGTAATACAACTAATGCTATCCTTTTCTCAATAAACCCTGAAGTAAGGATAAAAATGGAACCTCTTATAAAATGTCATATTCACCTTTTAAAAATTTATGGTTTAAGCTGTGTTGGTCTAAGGGCATGGGCAGGCAAGGTTTTTTGGGTAAATCCAAAAGCTTTTATTAGACCAACTAAAGATAATTCCTCAGCCTGATGAAGCGTGTTTGTACCCAAAAGCTTGCAAAGAAGAATTTTTCCAACCATTTTAGATGAACTAATAAAATATATTGGATTTACCTAGAGAACCTTGCCTATCATGGTTTAAGCCGACACTGAAAACATCAAAACGTTTTCTTCTTTTTCTTGAGAAATGTACCTTGCAACATTGTTACCTTCACCGAAACACATTCTGAAATCCTACAAGAAAATTTGTTCTCCTGAGATTTTTTTTCTTGGTTACCATACTACAGTTGCTATTAAAAGGTTATACATACAAAGAATTACCATGATAGTGCTCTTTCTGAAGTTAGAAGTTTGCTTCTTTAACTATGCAACATAGTTAAAGCATTAGAAACACCTTGAATAGATACAGTTATGCTGGCTCAGTGGAGCCAAAAAAAAAGATATACTGAAATAAGCACATTCTTATCTGTATGCCAACATCTGTCTTAAGACTTTTAATGCATTAGCTACGTTGGCAGGAAAATAAAGGGGGGGGGGAAATTACACTTCATTGATATTAGTTATGCTAGTACAACTTTTAAGTACAAACAAGACCTTGGAATTGTGGGGGAGGGCAAACTACACTTTTTAATTTCTTAATAGGAATTAAATTCAGAAAAATGCTTGCCCATAAATATCACATCAAACATCCTCCCAAGCCTAACAGCCTTTAGGGGAGTGTGGCTAAGGCATGCCAGTTTCTGTAGCCAGTGACACAAAAGGTAATGATATGGTCAGCATTTTATCTGGTCACTTTTGACTCCTCAGTCCACAGGACCAGGGGACCAGTTACAACTAAGTCAGCTGTGGGCTGCCTTTGGCATGACTTTAGAAAGAGCTTGAATTCATACTTCTGAAGCCATAAACAGATACCTTAACAGCTCTGCTGCTGTATCTTCAAGCTAATTGCATTATAATTATTCTTAGTTCAGGATTTCACCAGAATTACTCTTTCCTTAATTTGAATACTATTAATTTTTGTTTTTAAATCAAGTTTAAATAAATTAAAAAAAATTTGCTTTCCAGGTCCTCGTCTTTTCCTTCCCTGTCCTATGGATGTTGATGGATCCAGAGTATGGTTCACAGACCTCTGGAATTATTCCTTGGTACCATATCTTTTGGAGGCTGTAAGAGAGGGTCTCCAGGTATGTAAACAGATTAACTGACAACTACTTGCTTCCAAAAGGCCATATTTTTTAGTTTTATTGTAGCCTCTTTCCAAGATGCATTTCAGTAATGTGCATGAGTGCTATAACATTTCCAACAATGAGGAAAAAAAAACTGATTGAAATCAAGTCTTGAACCCATTTTGCCTTGCTATTTCTCATTTCATGCTTTGGATTTCCACGAGATACCAAATGTTTGTCATAGGTCACATAGGTTCATTTTATCACTTGGATGAAATTAGGCAAAGGGAGCAGGAAACCAGTCCTGGCACTCTGTGGGCAGCCAGTGCCTCTTTTGCAATGGCTTATAACACTGTGATGTAACGCTCCCTTAAGAATTCTTCAGCAGTGCAGAAACAGGCAACTAATTCCACCCTACACACACTTTACACTGAATATGATCTTCTCCTCCCATGTGCGCCTGGAGCATGGAGGGCAGATGATACGATACAGGAAGCAGTTCTTTTGTGCAGGGAGAATTTTCCATTGGTTTTCTTCAGTTGGATTAAGGCAATAGCAGACTATAGCCAAGTTGTATGTAAAGGTTTGCCCCCTTTTTTGTTTTTACTTGTGTCCTCTCTGCTTTTCTGCTGTGATGTATTTATTAGTCCCTCTGGTCTCTGATTTCCTTGTTTCCCTTTGATTTTTTTCCTGTGATCTTAACTTTCCTTCTTGCCCTCTTCTTCTCCTGTATTACTATATTGCTTTTCCACAATGCCTGTAATAGCACTATTCCCTTACCTGAAGTCCATACAGATCTTCTAGCACTGGGTGTTTGCAGCATTTGAGTACCTTATGCTGAATTAATCTCATCCACTGAGATTCATTCTCTTACACTTACCACACAAAGTGCTGGTTTCTTCTCTGTCTGCCACCACACATTAGCAATGGGGGGCATCCTTTTTGGCAAGCATGCCACCAATTAGCTGCTCACCTTTCCAGAGTGCCACCCCAATTCCTTGCCCCTGAATGATCTGCTGCTCTGCTTTTTGCTTCCTGCCCTGTGCTCCCTTCCTGTTTAAAAGATGCACTCAGGGATGATAAAAGCCATAGCAGAGAAACTGAATTCATTCTTAGCATCAGTTTTTACCACAGAATATACGGAGGAAATTCCCATGCAGGATCAGTCCTTCCTAGAAGATAAGTCTAAGGAGTTGGATCACATTAAAGTGACAACAGAAGAAGTTTTGGAACAGGTTGATAAATTAAATACTAATAAGTCATCAGGACTATATCACATTCACCCAAGAGTTTTGAAAGAACTCAGAGGTGAAATTGTAGAGTTCTTGGCAATAGTATGTAACCTATAATTACAAATGACATCTGTGCTAGAGGACTGTTAGGTTGCCATCATAACACCCATTTTCCAAAAGGACTGTAGAGGTGATTCTGGGAACTACAGACCAGTCAATCTCACTTCCATCTCTGGCAAGTTATTAGTATCTATTATTAAAAAAGAGAGCACTCACAAGGACAAATATGATCTGCTGGGGAAAAGTCAACATGGTTTTTGTAAAGAGAAATCTTTCCTCACCATCTGCTGGAGTTATTTGAAGGTGTTAACAAGCACATGGAAATGGGGGATCCACTTGATATAGTATATTTGGACTTTCAAAAAGTTTTTGACAGGGTCCCTCATCAAAGTCTTTAAAAAAAACCAAGTTGCCATGGGATTGGAGGGAAGGTTATTTTGTGGATTGAGAGCTGACTAAAAGATAGGAAGCAAAGGGCAGGGCTTAATGTTTACATGTCAGGATGGAGGGAGGTTCAGATTGAGATCTGTGCTAGGTTCAGTTTTGTTCAACATTTTCATCATTGACCTGGAAATGGGAATTGCATGCTGACGTCTCCAAGTTTGCAGACGATACCAAATTATTCGGGGTAGTCAAGTCCCAAGCTGATGGAGAGCAGCTGCAGAAAGATCTCACCAAGCTGAATGAGTGGGCAAAATAAATGTAAATGAACTTCAATGTCAACAAAAGTACAAGGTAATGCTCATGGAGAAAAATAACTTCAACTATAAGTACACAGTGTTGGGTTCTGAAAAACTGTTACAACTCAGGAAGGAGACCTTAGAGTCATTATAGATAGTTCTCTAAAAATATCAGCTCAATGTGCAGCGGTGGCCAAAAAAGCTAATAAAATGATGAGCATTATTACAAGGGGAATTGAATACAAAATGGAGAACATTATTATGCCATTATACAAATCCATGATGCATCCACAATCTAAATACTGTGTACAGTTCTGGTCTCTGTATTTCAAGAAGAATGTAGAAGAAGTGGAAAAGATATAAAGAAGGGCAACCAAAATGATCAGGGGCCTAAAGCCATATCTCCTTGCCATAGCAGGAGATACTAAAAAAGCTAGAACCCTTCAGTTTGGAAAGGAGATGGCTAAGGACAGATATGATGGAGATCTATACAATTTTGAAGGGTGTGGACCAAGTAAGCAGGGAACTGTTATTCAAAATCCCAGAATACTAGAATTAGGGGGCATCCACTGAAATTAGTAGGAGGCAGGTTTAAAACTTATAGCAGAGAGCACTCTTTTTACACAATGTATAGTTAACTTGTGAATTCATTGCCACAGGAGGCAGTAGAGGCAGATAGCATAGCCACGTTCAAAAAGAGACTAAACTGATTTATGGGTGATAGATCTATTCATAGCTATTGAATGAATGGCTGGAGACGTTTCTTCTAGCATCTCTAAACCAATAATGGTGGATTCCTAGGCAAGTAATAAATAGGGGATAGATCCCAGGTATATCCAGTTCAGTGCTCTCCCTCTTAAGACATGCGCTCCTACCACTGTCAGGGAGAGGATATTGGGCTCATTGATCTGAATCAGTATGGCACTTCTTGTGTCTTTTTGCTGTTCTGCTTTCTGTCCTATCTGCTGTTGTGTGGCCTGGCTTTTCCCTGATCTGCTGTATGCCACACAGATGCTGCCTGTGCTGCTAGTGGCACACTTGCCTCAAGTTAGCCAACTCTGCTTTAGGCTTTTGCTTGTAGATAAACCGGTACTGCACAAACTGCACATGTCTGAAACAATCTTGCAGCCTGAAATTATTTCTGGTTGTCAGCTGATCCTTTTTTTTTTTTTTTTTTAAACCTTTTTCTATTTAACCCCTTTTTGTTTGCTCTCTGTTTGTGTACTGTAATTTTGCATTCTATGGAGAGACATGTCATGGAAAAGTAATTCTTGCCAAACATCTACTGATACAGCTGACACTCGAGCAGTCATTTCCTTGGTAGAATACAAGTTGTTATGAACTAGCCAAAGATATGATGCTGAGACAGTCTTTAGAGGCCCATTGTCTTGAAGCATCTCACTTTCCAAAAACTGCTTATTTTACTTGCAATCAAATAGTGCCTGTGCCTTCTACAATAATATGCCAAATAGGTACAGGTATGCTCATTCTGAGATTAGTGGTGCTATTAAACCAGGGTTCAGAGGGATAAGAGAAAGCAGTAGTGTTCTCCTTTGCACCACCCATAAATCATACATTGTCTGCTTAAGGTATTAAAATGAGTCATCAGCCTTGATTCTTTTGTTTCTTTCCTGAGCACCTTGATAATATTAAAATAGTTCTCATTAGCCTGGTACAAAAACCTAGAAATTATCTGTGCCATATTTGGGTCCATCATTTCCTAGATATAAGGGCTAGGGCCTTCCTTTTAATGAAAACTGCAGAAGAAAATGCTGGTTTTTCAGAAACCATTCTAATTCTTTGATATTTTAAAGTGCTTAAAAACCATAACCATATTAACAGAAAGACACAAAACTCCTTCTGACTTCCTTGGTTAACGTTTTATTTTCCCTTCCAGAAGTTCTTATCTGAAGCATAATGAGTTTAGGAAAGCTGACTCTGAAAGACTCAAGAGTATCAGAATCTCTCTAGGAGTCTCTGAGCAATCTGAATATAAAAGAAGCTAGATTCACAAAGGGCTGTAGGTGCCAGTCCATCAGACTAGATTTCGAACTCCAAAATTTAGATCTTCAGAACCCTGCTATCTAAATCTGGAGGCAGCTAAGTTCCCTAGGGTACATCTACATGTGCATATTAATGTGACACAATAAACTCTGGCATATATGGTGCCAGAATTTATTGTTTCTGGGCACCGCATTTACACGTATGCCTAGGACCACCGCATGTTTTGTTGTCAGAGCATCCCCAGCTGGAAGGGGGCCCCTGGGTCAGTCTGCCAGCCCAAGGCTGCTCTGACCTAGCTCAACATGCTCTGGAGGGACTGGCTGGGGCATAAGGGTGCTTCAGTGCAGAGCTAGCTAGCCAGCACCCTGAAGCGCTAGCCAGCCCTATCAGCGTGTACACGTGCATTGCTACACATGAAAAAGCTCCACAGCAGGATAGTACTTGAAATTACAAGTGCTGTCCTGCTGTGGAGTTGATGAGTTTCCTGCAGCCTAGTAGGGCTGCATGTGTAGATGCTGAGACATTTACTACAGAGATAATTAGGCAACTGCAGTAAACATCTCATGTAGATGCATCCCTAGATACCTAAATTTCTTCCACTAGGCATGTACAACCTGCCAAGTTTTGATACTGCTCAGCACCTAAATTCTGTTCTGTATTAAATGAGGTGTTTCTCTACCTATCTAACTGTTCACAGAATTGGGCTAGGAGGATGTTGTTACTGTTTTTATTCAGTAGTCTATAGGACATGCAAGAATCAGATTCAGGTCCCTCCTTGACCTGATTTGGAGCAGGGATTTGAACCCAGACCTCCAGCTATCAGGAGACTGCCTACTGAATCTGTTTCACTTTTTATTAAATAATTCAATATTAATTGGGGCAGAGGGTTAGTGAGAGTGACTCTACCATCTGGCAACTGCTGTATTCACCTGAGCCCTAGGTTCCAGTCTTTGCTTCAGATTGAAGGGGCTTGTACTTTTAGGTATACAGGGTACACATCCACACACACGCACACAACCTGTGGTGTGGCATGGTGTGGGGGGAGAAGGGCTTCCTTGTGAAAAAAAGAACTGGCCTGACTTGGGCACTAATTCTGAAAACAGTTAATGGCTGCGAATCCTACCCGGAGGGACATGTTTGTCTCCAGCCTGGACTTAGGTGTCTAATTTTCTGAGAGGCATTCCCTTGGCAGTTTTTAGCTTGGTCGCTTCCCCACGCAGCCTGTTGGCCTCTGTGACCACTGTTCTCAAGTGCCCAACACTCCCCACATATTCCATAAGGAGTCTGGGTACTTTACATGGGGGATTATGAAATCTGGTATCCAACAGGGAATTTAAGAAGAGCCTTGGCAAAGCTAAGCAAATTTCCCATTGTAGATTTAGCTTTAAGTGATCTTCTTCTCTTAACCTATTAGAAGTACACCTTGTTCAGCATTAGAAAGCCTTGATACAGCTCCCCTAAGCGCTGTATAACTGGATCTTCTTTCTTTCTATTCTTCATGGAGCCCTGGTTACTCATTGTTTGAAAAAGAGGTCATTTAAAATAGGTTTTCATTACTTTCAAAATACCTTGAAAAAAGTTATTTTAAAACTTCTCTCCCTTTTTCCAAATGCTCCACTTCACATCTTAGCAAATCTCTTTTGAAGTTTCCTCTAGCTCTCAAGGGGGGCTGTTAAGTGTGGAGCATTCTGAAAATATAATCACTTTATTTAGGTGCCTAAATGGAAGTAAATTCTTTTGAATGATTGGATACATCTGTGGCTGATGAGCCCTTCTGAAATGTTGGCCCAACCGTTATGTAGTCCCTGCTGTAAAAATGTTTAGATACATTTGATTTTTTTTCTAGTATTATGAAGAGCAATATATGGGAAACTGCAGACTGAATAAATATATTAATTCTGCCCATAACTTAGATGTATGGTAAAAGAGCACCATGGGAGGATCCTTCGAAGTGGGTAGCAGATACTTACCCTTGGAGTTCTGCATCTCTTCAGCATGACTGGCCATCTTTACTTCAGTTAAGGCCAGAGGATGTGGGTTATGAAGGTTATGCATCTGCAAAAGAAGGAACAACGTCAAAGCACATTCCACAAAGTGACACAGAAGGGGATCCCTTGGTAAGAATGAAGCTTTTGAGTTGTGGGGAGAAGGAAGGGCTTTATAATGTGTTTGATCCTAGCAATGCAGAAGTTAAGGAAATAACAGCATAACTTGTCTGCTTAGCATTATTAAAAAGTAATTATTATTTATAAATTTGGGGCTGGACCCGATGATCTCTCAAGGTCCCTTCCAGCTTCACAATCTATGAATCTAAGGATACACCATTATAACATCAGAACACCTTATACACTTTTATCAGTTATTCTCAACAGCGCCTCAACTTTTACAGCAGGAAAACTGAGAAATAAAGATTAAGTGACTTGCCTAATATCCCACTGACAGTCATAGTAAGACAGGCAATTCAGTGTCCTTCCCATTTCCAAGAACATCTCATGACAACTTATTGTGGTGTCATACTTACTGTATAAGAAACAAATTTGTTGAAGATGTGAAAGGAAAACACAGGTAATTACCATAAATGTAGTGTATTTTTGTATTTAAATATACCCAAAGATGTTCTAGTTTGCTTTTACCTACTGTGATAATGGAATCTTAAATCCTTCGTGTTATAGTGATATTCTTTTATACATTTCACTCTGTAGTCTGTCCTTACATTAATTCATAATGTGTGGGTATAGATACCCTGACCACAACTAAGTAAGGACAATATCCTGAGAAAGGGGGGAAGCCCTAAAGAGAAAGGGTAAGTGGTAGGCTAGCTGGCAGAGGCTTGCAGCAGACTGCTTTCTGTGGGCTAGAGGAGTCTGCAGGCTTGTGAGGCCTACAGCCAGCTGCAGGTAGTCAGGAGTGATTGCAGGCTGCCTAGCAGAACTGGATCAGCTGCAGAGGATGCTTAGCTGGCCATAAGAAGTGAAAGGCTCCTATGGAGAGGAGTAGGGGGTAGAGACTGAGAAAGTGTTTGGCTTGTGGTGGCAGAACTGAACCAAGAACTGTCCCTGAGTCTGGCAAAACCCCAGGGCTGCAAAGCTGGAGACAGAAGCACCATGAGACGGGGCAAGGAAACTCACGCAGGCAAGAGAAGGAAGACTGTACTGTAGCACTCAGGGAGCAGCACAAATCTGGCTGCACCTTCTTGGGGCCTGAGGAGAATCCTCAGGTCTGCAAGTTCCCTCTCCTGGTCTCTTGGTACTGCTGCCTCCAGCCTTGCAGCTCTGGGTCTTTTACCAGACCCTAGGAAAGTCCTTGGCTTGGTTCTTCTGGTACTAGCTAAGCTCCCTCTCTTCTCCCTAGGAGCCTTTAACATCCTGTGGCCAGCTAAGCATCTTCTGCAGCTGGCCCAGTTTTCCTAGGCAGCCTGCTACATGGTACTTCTCTTGGGAAAATGCTCTGCACTACATCAGTGCTGAGGGAATGAATCCTTAGCCCCTGCAGGTGAGATAACACAGGGAATTAGCTTACATGACCCATACTTTCCCATTCCATAAATACAATAGGCCATTTCACACTTCTGGATTTTGTACCCTGAATGAACTTCCTACCTATGTCTCCCCCATCCCCTTCCACTTAGCAGTGTGCAGATATTTATACAATTTTATCACAGCCCACTAAGAGATGTTGAGGCTTCTCCCAGTATTTGCTGTCTGGATCTTCTAGTTCCCCTAGATCCAGCACTTGTTCCTGAACCTGCTTTTAAACCAACAGGAGGGTGCATTTTGACTACATAGTCAGATCTCCAGAACATAGAATTTTAGACTGGTCTCTGAAGACAGATAAGCTGATTACCATAGAGATGCACTAAACTAGGGACTTCAGACTACATGACGGTGTCCATAATACTATGTTTAAACTTTTATAGAAAGAAGTCAATTGTGCAGGCATGTGCAAAGATTTAAGGGTCTCTAAGCTAATTTGAAAAAAACAGTTTGCTTTAGTAAAACACCCTTCCTATCTGATATTTCTATCTGATAATTATTGTTACAATAGGAGTTTATCGTTCCACTCAGTTGAGGTATTGCTTTTAAACTGCATTCACATTGAACACCTTGATGTGAAGAACACTTGATAGATGCAATCATCATTGTTTTTATTTAGAGTTAAACATCAGGCGTCCAAGCAATTTTCCGAGGCTGGCCTTCCATTGTAAGGGGTTTTTTTCAGATGTACTAGTCTCTGATAATATCTAAATTAATTATGTTGATGCCTTGCCTCTTCTCAGAACTGTGGTCTCCTGTTTCTGTTGCTATTCCTCCTGCTGAGGTCAGGTCCTGAACAGCAGATGGTGCTCTTGTATGAAGCAGCTGGCTTCAGCCCACCCCACCCTTCTCCCACTCTTTCAAAAGGTGTATGTTTATGTAGTCATGTTTTTAGTTGCTTTGCTATTGTATTCTGCTCCACCAGCCACAAAATTATTGGAGGCTTGACCGTCTCCAAATACAGGCCCAGATGTCTAGCTACAAAATGGTTTCCTTGCCCTGTCATTATTGCAGCTGCAGCTATTTAATACCACTGAATTACAGAGCTATCACAGCCCTGTTATATCCCTATGGCTCTTGATACTCATACATGTATGTAAACGACAGAAAGCACCAAAAGTGGCAGAAGCCAGGAGAAGCCACTGATATTTCATCCTGCCTGAGATCAGTTTACCTTTTTTTTCATCCTAGGTACCTATGCCCTGTATAGCAGGACAGCTTAATTTTTAACCATTAACTGCAACAGTGATTACACAAATATTGCTGTAACTTCTTTTTCAGATGAATATGCTAATGAGGCTCCAAGAAGCAGCCAATTACTCGAGTGCACAAAGCTGTGACAGTGATAGCACCAGCCACCATGACGATATTTTGGATTCATCCCTTGAATCAACTCTCTAGACGGGGTGGGGGGGGACGAGCCTTTGTAGAGGATTATGGTAAAAAATTATTTCCACTAGACCACTGCCAGTATTAAAGCAGCACTCCGAGATCGCTGAACAAGAACGGTGTGTTATAGGTAGGCAGGAGATTTAACTCTGCAAAGTCGGGAAGAAAAATTGAAGTGGCAAGCTTGAATTAATTTAATTTCAAGGCATTTCAATATCTGCGGAGCCAAGTGAGACTCCATGAATCAACTGGAAAGGGCCCTAAATGAAGGGCAGTTAAGCAGATTGCACATGTGTTAGCCAAACTGGAATCTTTTGTTTTCTCCCTCTCTCTTTACAAGTTTACAGTGCAAACTTTTTTGTTTTTAACTTTAGTTGATTCTAAGGTGCTGCATTAGCAATGTGGTTTTCTGCTCCTCTTCTAACCTCTGTTGTGCCACATGGTGCTGGTCACAGGACTACAGTAGTGTGTGTTGTACTCTACTGCCCATTCCAAAAGAAAGCAAAGAGGATGATAGGAACTCAGTAAGCACAAACAGTATTGTGCAATCACCAGAAAACACTACTGTGATATGCTGGATAAGTGCCAATTTAATTCTAACTGCCATGGTCACAGTGACGCGCTCCATCAAGTTTTTAGTGTACGAATCACAGGTTTTATAAAGTTGTTTTTACCACAAAGGTCTTTTTTAACCACTTGCCCACTCCTTAACAACAGTTTTATACCAATTATTAAGCAACACTGACTAAAGGCTTCTTAGGGCTTCATTTGTTTGAGCCTTTTCAGTGAAAGAAGGAACATTTCCTATGGTGCTGTCTCACTGCCTTAAAACAGATTTCTAGAACAGTTTTACAGTTGGTTTAATTCCTAAACCATTGGTAAGTTACACTGCTTTTTTCATTTACTAACGAGATAATGTCAGTTAACACAGTAGCCTCATATCTGTATATCATGATTTTTTAAAGAAATGGATAGGAGAAAGAACAGTTGCTATATAGTATTTTTATCTTGTGAATAGATTACTCTGCCTACCCTCAGAATTATACAAGAAACCCAAAACCCACTTCCATGACCACCTGAAAAGCTGAGAAAGTTGGTTCAAATCCATTCAGCCCTATGGAATGGATTTTTTGAAGGCTAAATGTTTCGAATTCTTATCCAGCAGAGCTGGACGCACTTGATGCAGCATGAGCACAAATATTTGTTTTTTCTTTTTTCTCCTTTTTCTAGTTTTAGCATGTTGTTTTGATTGCTATTGTTGTACATGAGAAATTCAACATTAAAGAACACTGAAGCAGTGAAGTCCACTGTGGAAGAGGAAGAGTTTATACTGTAAAAGTGGGTTGGTTTTGCACAGTCTACTGGGTGGGTATTGTAAATACAAAATGCCTTGCACAAATCAAAGCAAACAAACAAAAAAAATGTATTTTATCCTGTTGATGTTAAGAGATGTTTCACTTGCTGAGATTTCCTGTATGTTGCAAACAAATACAGAATGCAAACCTTAAAGCTCTTCTTACCTGGTGTGTTTGTCCTGTATTTACAGTTGTTCTGACTATGCAGGAGCTATCAATGCTACAGTGAGCACGTTTCAATTTGTGTCTGAAGCCAATACATTCTTGGGGAAAAAATGAAACTGTTTTAAGTGCATCTGTCATGGCAGGCTACAAACAGATTGCATGAAAACTGTGCAGAGCAATTGGAAATGCTATTGCCACAAGAGACAACTGGTTAAAATAATGTAAAACAAATGTAATCTAAGGGCTATGGCATTGTGTAGACAGGTACTTGTACACTTAAATGGATGTTATCTTCAGGATGTGTAATTGGTGCTATTAACTCTTCATGGCCACCCTGTGGTCATTTGCTGTAAAACAAAGAAACCAATGCAGTTTTCAATGGCACTTAACTGCATCACTGAATACAGAGGTTCCTACACGGTGCTATTGCCCTAGTACAAACTAACTGATTTTATGCACATTGAATTTAGTCTGTCTGAGGTCAGGCCCCAAACCTAGATCAGTTTCTAGTTTGAACCATGAGCACATGTATCTGTCAACTGAGTAAAACAACAGCTGCTCTTTATTACTGTATTTACTTGCATACCACAGGCACCTCAATCCCCCCCACCAAAAAAAAAAAAAAATCAATCCTTCAATATTGGGATGCATGTCTTAGTAGGGATGCTGATTTTCTGCACCACAGTTGAAGCACGTAGGGCTGCCATCAGCTGTGCTTCTCTGCTAATCCAGGAGGATGGAACAAAGTACTTCCTTCTGGCTTGCAGGTTTAACCCTATTACAGCCACTGATCAGTTGAACTATAGTTCTGAAGCTGCAACTGGAGACTGAGTGATGCTGAAGAGTGGGCTCTGCCTCTCCTGCCTGGGACCAGCATTTGGCCATATTGAGCCCACGCTGTGGCAGTTAAGATTCTGGCAAAAATATTCCCTTCATTCTTCCTTCCCAGCATAATGTGCATGTGTTATATGGATGCGTGAGGTGTGCAAGTAAACAGAGCATGTATGTGGTCTGAGCAACCTTGCAAATCTTTTCCTGCTATATTTGACACACAAACACACACAGTATTATCATATACAGAACTTCCTGCAATACATCTCAGTGAGTCCACCTAGTTTACAACTTAAAATGTTTGTGAAGCATTTGTCTGTATACATTTTATATTTTGTACATTTTTGATGTAACATATCATGTAAATAGACAGAAACAGTGAAATAAATCATCTGAAAAGTTTTGTAGTCTTTGTAAAGCCCTAATAATAAGTAATTGGTGTCATCGGATTTAACTGGATGATGTATTTTCTATTGGTTTATTGTTCCTCTAGCTTGTAAACCAGCTTGCATATATTTTTTTGCAGGTGTGCACACTGTATCTGTCTAAATTATTACTTTGCCATTAAAGTGGAATTATTTATTGAAAACAGTCTCATTTCTGTGCAATTAGGAACACTTAATGATTGATACGATACTATTTCAAAGGTAAAATATATAAACAAAACAACAAACTGAAGGATGTAATTTTTATATGCAGCACAACCAAACTCAGTGGGAGCAAAAGTATGTATTCTAATTCCAGTATCCTTGAGTTACCTTTGAATAACAGCTTCTATAATGGATTAACTAGATAGGCTGTGGGGGGGGACGGGAGGGAGAAAAAAAGAAGAAACATTAGAAAATCTCAACCCTTACATTCTTCACTCCATTCCAATTGATTCCACTGCAGGACTACAGATATAAATGGCATTATAGCAGTGTAAAACTGGTGCTACCATACCATAATTTAAAATTTACAATTTTTTCCAGGTAAAATCAATGTGATTTCATTGATGCCAATGATCAGCATTGAAAGCCAATCAGCTGGGGATCAGGCCTTTTTTATTTTAATACTCAGGGTGCATCTACACATCACTATGTGGTGATGTTGCTACGGCGCCATGCTTTACAACTTCCTTTAAGAAGTACTAAAGCGCAGTGCAGTACGGGTGGTTACTGTGCTGTGTGTGCAACAGAACGCGTATTTAGATTTCAGTGGCGTACTATAACCAGGGAGTACACCATTATGGTGATGTAGCTGGGGACCACGTATAGACACATGTGATCATTACGTCACCACAGCATGCTGTACAGTGATGTAGTGCAATACTATGTTGCCATAGGGTGATGTTTACGAGCACCCATATAGTTTTTGAGGCCACAAAGAGCCATTATGGGCACTGAGGCTGACTTCCTACACAATCCAGAATGTAGAAACTCACTATTAATTTCTGCATTAAGCCTGTAATTTGTGAATTGTAGCATGCCATCTCAGTTGAAGGCTTCACTGATAGTAAATCCAGTATATTTCTCCTGTTATTACTTGACTGGTTATTCCTAGTCTTAGTCTAGGTTCAGGTTTCAACTATTGAGCCTACTGAGGCCTTTTCTACTAAATAAAAAAGCTTCTTACTATTAGAAATGTCTTCTATTTTCAGGTACTTAGACTACAATGAAGTCTTCTTCATCTTCACTTCAGTTAACTAAATAGATTGAAATTGTTTCACCTTTCACTATAAGATGAAAGATGTTTACCACATTTAAAAATCATTCTTGTCGACAAATGGAAAGGTTCAGAAAATTGATATATCTTTTAAGAAGTGTGGACACTACACCTATATTGCAGTATAGGTTTTAAAACCATCATAATACTGACCAACTCTTACTTATTTCTTTCCATTTATGTGTCAAAGGATTATGTTCACCTTCTTAGCCGCAGCATCATACTTTTTGTATTTACTGGGAACGAACACATGTTTAGTTGATTATCTGCTATAACCTTGAATACTTTTTAAATGTCACTACCTTTCATGATACTGTGTCCAGTCTGGAAAATATAATCTATTCAACATTTAGCCAGGAATGGATCCCAGCCATAAATCTGCCATTCTATAACAATTTTTCATTCACAGTTATTTTGAGAAATATCAGTTCTCCAGTTGTAATCCATTTTATT
Organism: Crocodylus porosus; assembly: GCF_001723895.1. Lineage (NCBI taxonomy): Eukaryota > Metazoa > Chordata > Crocodylia > Crocodylidae > Crocodylus > Crocodylus porosus. The sequence goes on along the minus strand of NW_017728931.1, from coordinate 73,721,763 downwards.
TTGTTATGGGTGGAAGAATGTCCCACAGTACACAGTCTGATGACTTAGAGAAAGACCAGATTCTATTCTATCCTGTTAACGTCCTGAAAACCTATTGATGGGTCTAATGCAACTGCTGCCCATATCTACTTTACTATCTATATTAACCCCTTAGGCTGGGACAGACATTACACATAAACCGGTTTAAGTGATCAGAAACTGGTTTAAACCTGCAACAGAACAGAAGTTCAGTGCACATAAACCAGTTTGAGAATGGCTAAAGCTGGTTTGAGATAAACCTGGTTGAATGTAATATCAGACTTAACTGACTTGGCTCAAACCAGTTTATGCAATGTCTGTTTCAGACCCCTTGCTGGTTGCAGATAAACCAGACAATAGTCCTGTGAGAATAGAGAAGTATTCCATTCAGATTTGATTGATTTGGAGGACAGTGATTCAATTCAGATGACTGTCCTGAATCAATATGGCCAAATCAGCTTCAGAAGATTTGGCGCTGACTTGGAGAGATTCGGTGATTCGGATCAGCTGAGGAGAGGCAGGCACAGCCGGGTGGCTGCAGGTTCTCCTGTGGCTCCTTCAGCTGTGCCTGCCTCTCCCTGGCTTGGGGGAGCCACAGGGCTCTGCTCTGCTGCCCTGCTCAGTCCCATCCCCCGCCTGGTCCCAGCCTAGTCCCAGCACTTAAAAAAAAAAAAGTCCCATACTCACCAGCTGCAAGATCAGCAACTGGGGCCTCTGGGTGCTCATGGCAGAGCCCCCCCACCCCACACCACAGGGCAATGGGGGGCAGTAGGGATCACCCCCCCACCTGGCAACCACATGGCAGCTGCTGAGCAGGTTCCAAGTGGGGGGGGTGATCCCTGATGTCCCCCACTATCCCATACTCTGCAGGGAGGCTCTGCCACAATCCCTCAGAGGCCCTGATCACTACTGCCAGAGCTGGTGAGTGTGGGGCTTTTTTTATTTTTATTTTTTTTAAGTGCCGGGAGGCTGGGCTGGGCTGGACAGGGCAGGGCAGCCATGGGGGCTTCTCCCATGGCTTCTCCAGCTGTGCCTGCCCCTGTCCTGGTGGGGGGAGCCATGGAGGCTATGCCCTGCTGCCACTTGCCCAGCCAGTGCGGGGGGCGATGCAGGCACGCCCACATCAGGGCTCACTCCAGGTGGCAGTAGGGCATAACCCCCATTGCCAGTGCTGCCATGCCCACATCAGGGCTAGGAGTGGTGGCTCTGCCCTGCCACTGCTTGCCAGCCAGTACAGGGGTGCAGGATGTGGGTGCGGTAGCACTGGGAGTGGCAGGGCGCTCTGTCCTGCTGCCACTTGCCCCTGTCCAGCTACAGCAAGCCGTGCTCACACCCCCTGCCCTGGCTGGACAAGTTGCAGCAGGGCGGGTCTCTGTTCCCAGGGCTGCTGCGCCTGTATCCCATGCCCCCCTGGCTCCCTCCCCAAGTAATTCACCCCCCAACCCCAGCTGGGCAGTTTGTCCCAGCCCCAATCCCTTCCTCCCTCACACCCCCTTCCCTCCCCCAACCTAAACCCCAACAGATTTACCATCTGGAGGCAGCTATATCAGCTGCCTGTTTAGTCTATAGCATCTCTGAATCAGCTGCATCTTTTCCAAAGCTTTTCCTAATCAATTTGGATGCTTTGCATCAATTTGGAGCTTTTACTTGGTCTCCTGATTTGATTCAGAGATTTGGTCCCTGAATCAGGCCGAATCGCCTTCAAATTGAATCAGCTACTGAAGCTTCACGCAGCCCTACCAGACACCCCCAGCATCCTGGCATTTTCTCTGGGCTGGGCAGAGCTCTCTGCTCCACAGCAGGGCTGGCTCCTTTCCTCTGTTTCCTGGCTGCAGCTCCCCACTCTTGTCCCTCACCACTCCCTGCTAAGCAGGAATTCCCCGCTCCCTGAGGAGGTGTCTGTGTATTAGCTAGCAGACCACATACTGGCTATGGTTGGTGCCGAATCAACAGGCAGAATAAAGAAGTAGTGGGTAATGTCCCTCTGTTGTTTTCTTAATTGGGTGATACACACTGTTATCAATTCCCTGCTGAGCTAATCACAGCATCTTGCCAGAGTCTGACCATACCCCCCCCCCATGTTCATGCTGTGGAAGGGAAGGCTGCTCTAGCACCCCCCCCCCCCCCCTTCTAGTCTGAGCCACTGCAGGCATGTGCCTGCATTTCTGGGATGTGTGTCCAGTTACAAAACTGATTTAGCCTAGCCAGGTTAGACTAACCTGCAAAGATTGAAGCAATTCAGGCTCAGGCTTTTTAAATGTCTGTCCCCGCCCTAGAACATCTAATGTATCCACTTTTGTAACATGCCGTCATCTGACTCTTAAGACTGAGGTTACAAAAAAGCAAGAGGAACCTTATTTTTTTATATGAACTGTTTTTTTAGGGACTGGAGCACAATACAATTGTGGAATACAACTGTACTTATGTCTACATACCATATAATAGGTGGAAAAGAATATGGCCCTAAGTGTATATAGCTATATCACATATATAGGTGTAGAAAAATGCAAAGAATATGCTAAGCAGGAAAGTCAAGCTGTATTTAGCATCTTAATTATTAACTTAATTAGCTTCTAAGATAAATATAGATAACTACTGTAATTTCACATTGCAATTTGCTAAGACGACATGTAATTCTGCAGACTATGGCACCATGCAGGAAAATAATGGTTCTTAATAAGGATTTTTTTCAAGTTAAGCTCTCACAAGCTTTGGCTCCCCCAATGTCTTCCAAATTCAGTTTTCTTAGATTCACTACAGCAAATTTCACTACTGTGATGCAATCAAATCAAATCTGAATGAGTAACAAATACATAATTTTAGTGTACATTAGCATGTACTTAGTAAAAATAGGAAGTCATATGTAATACCTGCAAAAAAGATCTTTAAACACATATTAAGTTGAGTTTTTAAGAAGAAAAGATGATAGTTGGTTTTCTTGAATAAAATATTAATTAACATGAGCAATTCTCAGTCATGGCACCCTGGGATACTTTTTAGGGTGCTGTGGAGTATCATGCAATTTTAGCAGCATTAGGGAGTGCAAACACCTTCATGTGACTTGACTCATAAAATTAATCCAGAGATTTCAAACAGGAATCCATAGCATCAAAAACATTTTTGAGATCTCTGTTTTAGAATTGCTCTGTTATTTTTCTATAGTGAAAATCAAGTGAAACTTAAAAGGTGGCATTTTCTAAGGAGTGCACTGAGTCTGAAAAGTTTGAGAAACACTGATCTATACTAAAGGTTTCATATTCAGTTCTGGTGATGTAAAGGGGCCTTTAAGTAACCACACACAGCATTTATGTCTGCCTTAACACCAGTCTGTACTGCTGAAGAAGCCTAGCATAAATAAGAAATTTGTCCCTGCTCTGAACTAAAAATTTCCAATCTTGTAACCAGAACAGCTGAAAATTCGTTACTACATTATGACAATATAAACAGAGCATCTAGGATATCAACATATCTGCTTATTAGCATGCATCTGGAAAGCTAACTGACAAATCCCTCAATTCTCATGACAAAAATTGGACATCACAGCTTTTGAGATAATGGTAATTTTAGCTAAGTCTAGTGTCATTGTTTCAGTCTGTCAAGCCTCTTCTCCTGCTATTCTTAAATAAACAATGTTGCCTAAAATGCACTACTTTTTTCTTGATAAATAATGTCAAATTAAATGCTACTAAGTTGGTCCATGGAAGGGCTACAAATGCACTTTCACAGGCAAATGGATTTGTGCATAATGATACCACCACCATAAAAATGGAACCTGCCAGAAAAGGAAAATTAACTAAAACACAGGTGGTAAATTCTCTCCTCCTTTCTGCACTAGATGACATTTTCCCTGTTCTTTCAAACAGAATCTTAAATAAACACTGATAAATAGCAGTGAGTGATCACTTTGTTGCTAAAAGCTGGGTTTAACTACACTCAAGTTTCACAAATCAAATCAGACTTTGCCTTCTCTTTGTTTTATGAATACTTCTTTATGAAATCAGATATTCTAATTTAGCAAATAATAATATGGCCAGACAATTAACTGAAAAAGCTGAATGAAAAGGCAAGCAATGATCAACTGAAATGAAGCATTTGCAAAGTGACACATGACCGGGAGCCAATGACTTTCTCGTGCCATAAAGAAAAGAAAACTGAAAGGCCAAAGAAAAGGAACAAATAGTAGCTATAGATGAAAATCCCAAGGAAAGAAAAGGCCCATTTAACCCCAGTGAGCATGTGTCAGCAGGGACAGCACAATGCAACTAATCTATAACAAAACCTATGTCCCCTGGCTTATAGAAGTCCTCTTAAAGGAACCTGCAACATAAAACAAAACCCTCTTCATTGCAACAGTTCCCACGAATTAGTTATTGCACTTGAGCCGGGACAATGAAAGTAAGACCAACTGTACTGCACAACAACATGGGAGCTACGTTTAGTGATTAGGTTACCTTCTGAGGAGGTCTTAGTGCCTGAAGCATCCTCACTGCATGACTTGGGAAAGCATCACAGCACTTGGGCTTCAGTCCACCTCTAGACTGAACCAGCCAGTTGGGTTAGAAGGGTGGTGGGTTAGATGTAAAATTCAAGCTATAGTATATAGTTTAAGCTAACTGTAGAAGACAAACCATCCTAGATATACAACAGAGAAGTTAAGGTTACAATTCTGTGAGGGTCACTTACTGTCATTATTAGAGTACCAATAGCATCTCAAACACTTTGCAATATTTCTGAATTCTTTGCATTCTTAAAAGCGTTTCTGACATCAATACTTTATTTTGCTTGCTGAGATCATGGTTTGTTTGGGACCTGTCTAACGTCTTGATTCTTCCAGGATGCAGGGGTTTCTTAGGATGATATCTGTAATTGGACCAGCTGCATAGCTGGGACAGAGTTAGACACGGTTTTGAATGTAATTCTGGTTCAAGCCATCCTTAGTTAACAAATGACTTGTGTGGCAAGGACTCTTGGACTTCACCATAAATTAATAATGGGCTAAAGGAAGTATTTTGCTAAACCGAGCTATACTTGAGTGCTTTGATGAAACAAGAGCTACAATAGTATTTCTAAAAGCAATCAAGTAACTTGAAACCACGAGGGAAGTGGGATTGTTGGCAAAGCCTTCCAAAAGCTTCTGGAAAGGGAAGCATTATAGTTTATTTTGAACAAGTGATAGGAGTCCTGAAATTGTTATAAACAAATGGATTTCTAGGTTATTGCAGAATGGCAATACATATTTCATATCCAAACGTAAGAAATAAGGTGAACTTAAAGCTTAAAAACATGCCCTCAGGGAAGAATTTCATCATGTGCTCAAGTGCCTCCTTGAAGCAGCTCTCAGATGCTGCAGTATTTACATACTCAAACCTCTCAATGCAAGGAATAAAATAGTTGGTTAATAACGGCAGGATTTGACCCACAGCTATTACTACACACTTCAGAGAACTGAAGTTTAATTGACATATAGGTATGCATTTCACAAAATACTATTTGACTTCAGAGACATGTCCTCTGAAGTCAAGTTAACAAATCTCAAAATATTTTGTTAACCAGACTGGGCAAAAGTCCTCTTGCCCTGCAGCAGTGCAGGTGGTATCAATAAAACATTTTATATGTATAACTGAAAAATGAGGTTACTCTATATAGAAGGAGACAAAAACTATAGCACCTGTTAAAAAGGCATGCTGAAAGCAATATTGTATTCTAAAACAAGTTACATAAGGTTCAATTGTTGCCAGCCTCTGCTGTGCAACAGAATTGTACAAGCAACAGTTTTATAATTAACTGTCATGGAGTAATCTTCCTGGAAGCTGTAAATCTGTGGATTTTTCTGAATTGGTGAGTTCTAACTATAGAAGTATGTTGGAGACAATGGAATGTGAACCAGAGCATTACTTCAGGTACTGCTGATATTAAATATGCATCTAAGTCTATATTGTGCTATTGGTTTAAGCAGAACTCCCAAGGATCATATACAGTGCTGCTTAACAATAAAAAGTATTATGTTGGAAGAGGGCTTCAGTAACTGGACTCAATAATAACCTCTGTAGGCAAACTACCCTATTTGGCTTTGTATCAATCCTTTTCTAAACTGTTTTAGGGTACAGCAAAACTATTGGCTGGTATGAGTTTAATTGTAATGCTTATTTTGGTTTTGTGACTATAGGAAACCCTTTCGTAATTGACTGTTCTGTGTTCTGGCACATAGATGTCTACTATTCTGTTTCATTCTATACACTTTGCTCTTGCCATTAATGCCCTTTGCTCTTGCCATTCATTTTTCCCTTTCTTGCATTCATTTTCCTTCATTGTTAATCTCTGTTTTGGCTTGTCACCTCCTTTGCTCAGCTCCTCATTCATCCCAAGGGTTATCTGATGCCCAGCATTGGTGATGGCATGATATTCTTAGCTGATTTTCAGTATGGGCCATCTGTTGCCTCAGTTGATTGGTGTTCTGAAATAGCAGGCAGATAGCATTCTGTCAACAGAGCTCAGTGAGCATTAGCTGTCTCTGTAGTCCTCTAGAGTAAGACCTGCCATAGTAGCAGGCAAGAAGGTAAGTTTCAGGATGCTGCCCTCTGCTTTATACATAGCAGCATGTTTACAGAAGGGAATCTGCATGGATCTTGAGGCCATGCAGCTTTCTCCACCATCCCTTGCTGCTCCTTAAGTGAGTAACACAAAATTAAAGCATAATTAATTTGGCGTGACTGGTGGTCTATCAAGAAATCATCTGTCTTCCAGTTCAGTTGATGGTGGACTTCCTTTGTTTGCCAATGGGTAAGCTAAAACTTGGAGGTGGCATGACATCTCAGAAGAGGGTATCCCCCCCCCCCAAAAAAAAAAAAAAAAAAAAAGAACTTCACGCTCTTGTTTTATTTCTGGATAGTAAGGAAAGGAGGGTGATTAGAAGCAAAAATTCTGACACTTCTGCCATGTTTCACAAAACAGCAATGGTGAAGTAAGTTGGTAAAAATGGTGACATTTGGACCCAATTTCTCATGCACGAAGCTGTGGAAGAAAAATTGTGTGACAAACACATTCATCACATCTTGAAAGTGAACCAAAGCCCTTCTGGCATTTTGAGAGAAAATTAGAAATAGTCAAGTTACTATAGTGATGTTTGACAAGTAGTTATTAGGGTTAGGAAAACATAGAAAGCATTTTTGTAGCTGTCATGGAAATAATATTAATAATACTCTTTAGCACTTGTATAGCACTTTTTTAAATATAGGTCTCAACGTACTTTACAAAGATGGGGGAAGCATCACTGTAAGGAATAAGTGGGACAGTAACCCCATTAAAGTCAACAGGGTATACATAACATCCTCTGAACTTTCAGAGTGCCTGTAGACATGCTGGGAGGCTGCTCCGACTCATGGTAATTACAGCACATAGGAATGGACTCAATTAATTTAGTGCTAATTAGCATGCTCCAGCAACCTGTGTCTCATGTATCAGTGTCCCCACACTTCAAAATGGTGGCAGGGGCACTTTAACTACAGCTCGTTCAACAAGTCATAGTTAAAGTGCCCCTGCTGCCAGTTTGAAGCACACTGATATATGAGATGCTGTGGGCGCTTTAATTAAAGTTGATCTTGGAGCCACTCTAATTAAAGTGCCACCCCGCTCCCACTCCAGCCCCAAAGCAGCGTGTAGAAACATGCTCATTGTGTAAACCTGCATCTCAAGATATTTCTAATAAAAAAAGATTCTAGGGTTGGTTGACATTTCTATTACAGCCAGACTCTTTGTGGGAAATTAGCACGCATTTTCAAAATATTCTATGTAAGCTATCAGCACAGAGGCCAAATTTTCAACTAAAAATTAAGAGAAACCTTTTAGATATAACTGATAAAGACCAGAAAACAATAATAATTTTTGTCCCTAAAATGGCAATAGCCAGGAAAAGAAAAGACATCAGATGTTGAGGGGTTAAAAGAAGAGCGGGTTTCATGGGATTGTTGGAGATGGACTATGTATCAACTGTTACCTACTTATATATTATCTAACAGTTACGTGCTGGTATGAACTTCCTCATTGCCAGTTGTATTACTGTACATTTCTGTTGTTGAGCTATGCAGACGGGGGTGGGGAAAGGGCAAAGATTAAGTTATAAACATCTTTAAACAATTATTTTTGTAGTGTACCTTGAGCACCTACCTATCGGAAATCAGCAGCTTATCTAGGAATAACATCAAGAAACTTATCTTGGAGGTTAGGGAAAAGTAATTGTTTCTGAAAAGGAAAAATATGGCTTCTCCCTGCCACTGGCAAGGAAAGCATTGACAATGAGGGAAGTCATTCCTAAGAATGATCCAAACAGAGAATTCCCTCTGTGAAAAATTTCAAATCAAATGCAAATTAAAGTTCTTTTTATGTTATTCATTACATTTTTTCATCCAAAAAAGAACAAAAAAATCCCTTTGAGTCTTATCAGTAACAAAAAACTCATCTTTTCAACAGCCAAGTTTTAGACCAGCCCTTACCATATCTCCGTTTTGCCCAAGACAAATGGCCACATGTCTAGGAACAAGCAAACTGGGCTGGCACTCCCTACTCTGATGAGTCTTCACTGCAGTTGCTTCATGTCCATGCGCTTTTGCTTCTACCATTCCAAACCCAACAATACTTCATCCCCAAAGACTGCTCTTAACTGCATCAGAGACAAAGTTAGTAAAAGCAGCTATTCCAGATGGTCTTCAGTACATTTCTGGGTTATGAGTAGGTAGGTGGGACGTACATGAACATGTCATAGCTAGGACACACTGCTGCTGTGGCCAAGATAAATTTATGAATGACTTGAGCCTGAAGGGAAATAGGCAAAAGGGGACAGGGATTCACTTTGTCAGCTGCTGGCCACTAACAGCCCATGCTCTTACAATTTGGAAAATGGAACTGAATGAGAAGTAGCTTTTTTCACAATTTTTTTCAAAAGTGATGTAACCATTTAAGTAGCTACAGCATTATTCCAAGAAAATGACTCCCAAATCAATTACTGTATATTTTGTGGTTTGTGCTAGATGTATTAGCACCATCATGGTAGGAATTTCAGTCTGATGCTCCAAAATGGTGCCTAATCCCCCAAATCCCACTAAAACCAGTGATAGGTGCTTACATATTTTTAGGGATCTGGCCTTTCTTTGCCTTTGGGATCCAGGGAAGATAAATCAGCCTGCAGACTTTCACCAGAAGATTTGCTTGCTAAGTAAGAGTTCAACATATCTATAGTCACCTATTTAATATCTAAGTGAGGTTGCCACTCAGAGCACTGAAGTATCACTGCTTCACTGGTATGTCCAGACAGGCACAAAAGCTGGAGATTCAATTTTATTAGGGGATGACTAAAGGAAGGGTTTCAGCAGCATACAGAAGTCTGGAACTCAAGTTAATAGGCTCACCCCAGCTTTTCTCAGGAGATGGCAGCAACAGCATATCTGAGGCAGCTATAGTGACTTGCACTTACAATATATTAGGTCAGAGGTAAAGCAGTTTATTGTGAGAGTAAAGTGTTATGGAGCAGTTATGGAGTTTTATGTTCATCATGATATACTTACTGAAATTTCAGAGGCTTAAATGGAAGAAAGAAATATGTTAAGTTACATAGACTTGAAGTACATGAGCACTACCTGGAATATTTTATGGTAAACAGAACAGCTGAGTATTTACTTCTGAGCTGGTTTAGTAAAGAATATTTTCAAAGGTATTTTAGCCATATTTCATTGTTAATAACTGGCAACAACTAGAATCAAATTGAACCCCAGGCAGGAGACCCATAGCAACCTGACCCAGGAAATTACCTTGGAAAGCTTGTGCCCAACCAAGTCCTTGAACATAGCTGAAAGACCCCCCGCCCCTCACCCCTGCAGCTATTGCAACCAGCACATGTACAAAGGAAGACTATCTCTGTTAGCCTTGTCCAACGAGGCTTTCTCCAAGATGCAGGGCATAAGCATATACCTGATTTACCATAGGTGCCAACATTGGATTTTGTCAGTAGGTGCTTGCAGGCATTAAAAACACCCCCAAACTGCCCAATAAACCAGTACTTTACTGGCAGCATATTACTTCAACCCTGCTCACCTGGCATCTATAAAGGTCGGGGGCTTTAGTGGAGATTTTTTGGCAGTTATTTAATAGCTGATTGATTCAGATTTAGCTAAAAGTGCCTAAAAGCCCTAGTGAAGCATCCAATCTCTACAGATGTTACAGAGCCAGATTGAAGTAATGCGCTGCTTCTTCCAGTAAAGCATGTTTTGGATTTTTGGGGGGATTTAAATGTTAGCAACCTGCCCAGTGGGTGCTGAGCACCTGGTTTTTTTTTTGGTTTTTTTTTGGTGGGTGCAAAACAGGAGATAATCTAGAAGCCCTACTACTTAAAACCCAAACTTTGAACTTTCCTGTGAACCCAGCTGATTAGCTTCAGTGGCAATTGTAAGGAAACCTACTTCTGGCAGCCCTAGCCAATAACCTCCTGGATCATCCAGTGTCCTCAAGAGCCCCGCCTAAACCCCGTTCTAACCTTGCTCCTAACATACAATCACCACTATCCAAGCCAGGACATCCCTACTGGAATACTACACCCAAAATAACTAAGAGTATTCACACAAACTTTCAGGGGGATCTAACCAAGCCATGGCTCTAAGCTCCCCCCCTACTTTGGATCTCAGACTGCACCACCAAAAAAACTACCCCTTCCTCCTCCAGCATGCTGCACCCAACTAAGAAGCCTAGCTCTCCTGACCCCAGCCGTTAAGGTACAGCACATCAGCTGAGTCCATTCTGCCTGAACTCTCAAACTTAACAGAAGGAAGGCAGCACAACCCCTTCTCCCCTCCTAAAAGCCAGGCTTCACAAAACAATGTAGAACCCTCCACTCTTTTCAAGCCCCAGACTCTACTTATTGAATTCTGACCCTTCCCTGATAAGTGGGGGTCCCCCAACTGCAGCCTGGTCAAGGATCCACCATCCCGTTGCAACCAGGAACCCTGTAACAAACACCCATAATTTGGTTACTGATAGATAGAGTGCATAACAGCAAAGAGAGAGAGACTCTTTTAAGGGCAGCACTCTTGTGGCCTGGAGGGGTACAGCTTAAAGCTATATAAGCCCACCCAGATCCTGCCTAGAACAGGTAATCTGGTCAAGACTGGAATAGAGAGAAGAGGTTTCCAAGGAGGGCTGCAAAGCTGCTATTAGGGAATGATAGACAACAAATTGTAAGGCAACCCAGAATGCCTGGAGCTGGGGCAACTAGCTAGGGAATGGAGGTTGCTGTTATATGTACCTGTTTGTTTTAAGCAGAAACATTGGGTAGCCTGGGGCAACTATGGGGGGGGGTGATGAAAAAAAATGCTTTGCTTGTTGACCTTTAGGCTTGCTAGCTACTAAACCTACTTTTGCCATGCTTTCCTAACCTCCCTAGAAGCATTCAGGCATGCTAGGGCTCCAAGCCCCAGCTGAGTCAACCATCCAACAGACAAAACAACCTAGGGCTGCAACTACAACCAAGCTATGGCTTCCTCTCAGCTGAAGCTCTCCTTACAAAGCTAATGCTACTGAACCCTATACCATGAAACATAGTCCTCTTCATTCTTTCAAGTCCAGCTTTGAAGACTGCATCTAGTCAGCAGCCAAGCAAACAGCCACAAGTTCTGACATACCCATTTAAAAACACCCCTCTGTGTACAAGAGATTCCTCATAGCCTAGTTAAATAACTCATTTGACAAGCCTCCCAACCCACTCCTTGAACCCAGCTGTAAGACCCACAGCTAGTTTGACTCCTACTGGAAAGTAAGCAAAAGGAATTCTACCTCAGGGATCCCTAACCCCGAGACCTTCCCTTTAGGTAGAGACCCAAATATCTACCTAACCTGCTCTTGGCTTCAGAAGCTGTCCCTGTCTGTGCCTTCAGCTTAGCTTAGACCCCAACCATCAATACATTTGACACCTTCTCCATTCTCCAACTATTAACAGAAAACTCATGCTTGGACAGCCACCAAATCCAACCCTTAAACCTACTTCTGAGATCCTTCATGGCCACAACTCCCACTGCAGCCAAAAGAAATCTGCATCTAAAGGCACCTTCCCATCCTTGAAGCTAAGTCAGGCTTCCTTTGACTCCTGTGGGAGATGACAATTTCAAACAGCCTTAACACCACAAATCCTCTGCCTAACTCCAGGACACAAATGCCTGCCTGCCTGCCTTACCACTGGTATCAAGACTCCAACCTATCCATGCCTTGCATGAGTAGGCCACAAGGCAGTCCAAGAACCGTTAAAAGCTTGGAGGCTTTAAGTTCTGTGAAGGGCAGCAGAAAACATGAGAACACTTGGGCTGTCTTCAAGAACATCCTTAGATGGATGGAATCTATACAAATTATGATAGTGAATAAAAACACTTAAGATGGTAACACCAAACTTGAAACAACACCTGCATATGGGATGCTATACTTGACTTATACTTGAATAAGGTCATTAATCAGTAAATAGTAAAGGTCCAACACACCAAACTTGATTGATTATGAGGTAATTATATAGAACAACACAACCAAATCTAAGTGTAATATGCATAAAGACTAATTACAAAGATCATTAATCAGCAAGTAGTAATATGAAATAATGTGTACCTAAAGTAAGCACTTCTAATCTATAAGAGAGCAGAATAGAAACATGCTTTAGCTTTGTGTTTAACCCTGCATTATCCCTGCTGTTGGGCAGTCTGATCACCTAGCTATTGGTACAAATAAAGGCTACACTAAGATGAACAGGTGCCACATGCTTATTCTACCTGCACAGCACTGGGACCTAGCAAGTTTCTGAGGGCAACTACAGCATTTAGCTTGGGGAGCCTTCCCAGCCCCAACTAGCCACTAGCACAGCTCACAACTTTTCCTTTTTTTAACAGTAGTACTTCAGCTATGATGGGGTAAAGCTAAACAGTATACTTAAGCCATACTAAAGTCACTTAATACATGAGTGCCCATGCATTAAAAATCATTAACTTGTGCTATGTGCCCTCTGAGCATCTCAGTTATGCCATTTCAGGGGAGGATTAACTTTGGGCTGTGCAGCCCAGTTTGTATGAGGGTCATTTCAGTCTGAGTAACTGAGCAATTTTCAGTTGTCTAGAAGTCCCAGGATGAACTGCTTCCAACCCCTTTCCCCATCCTCATTGCCCACCTAGAGCAAGGATAAAACCTGCTCCTAGCCCCGTTTACTAGCTCTCTGGTGGGAACACTGGAACTATACAGGCAAGAAATGGTATATATTTTCAGTATATGACTACTCATAGCATGTTCTAATTTTAAGCCCATTTAACATTCCAAAGATTTAGTTTGGTTTAAATGTGACATGTAACTTTACCCTCAGTGGCTCCAGCAGCTTCAGATGGTAGATCTAGCCCCCGCCCCCACTGTTGCACCTTTATTTACAAGAATTTGAGATGTTGGCAACAGGAAGTTGGAAACTGGTTGGAGATGCTTCCTCTAATATCTCTAAACCTATAATGGTGGATGCCAGGAAGGGTACTGAACAGGGGATAGACCACTCTAGTGATTTGGGGGACAGAGTGGCTAAATAAGCCATGGTTCTTCCTTCCACCAAATTTGCAGTCAGAATTCAAACAAGCTACTGCAACCAAACTCTCCACCCTTAATAGCAGTCCTTTCTCCATTTTCCTAGCTTGCAGCTCTTCCAGATTAGAGGCCCACACCTAATCAGCCAATTACAGTCCTCAACTCACCCAGCCCCCAGTTTCTATTGAACACGTTCCTCTGTGAGGCTGAGATCCTTTGCAACCTGAAAAAATCAACTAGCTTGAAAAGCTCTCATGATCAATTTTGAACCCTGCTGTGAAATCCACAGCTGATACGACTCCCACTGCAACTGGAGAAAAAGAATAACTGCTTCTGGTGTGTGTATATATATATATATATATATATATATATAGCCCACAAGTTCCTCCTAATAGCTGAGAGATGGAAACATTTATTGGATCTACCCCTGACCTCAGGAGCCCTATCTACCTATGCCCTCAAGTTCTCTTGAGGTGACCTTCTAGCCCCTACCATCATTTTCCAAAGCCTTCCCCATTCTCTGCTCCTAAATCAAAAGTGCATGCTATCTCAGGCTTCTTCAGGCAGTCGAGACCTATCCCTGGGGAGGGGAATCCCTCAAAGAACTCCCCATTACAACTTAGTTGTGAGATTCTCAGCTCCTGCAGTTCCCACTGTAGCAAAAAGAAAGCCTCTCTCTGGCAGCCCTAACCAATGAAGTGTGGGACCTAACTAGTCCACTGACCTACCACTGTCCTCAAAAGCTGTGGCCACCAGATTGATAGCCCTGACTGTCCTCTATCAAAACAGCCTAAAACCTTTCCTTTTCTCCACCAGCTACTTCAGCTGGATCAGACAGCTCCAAGAACTCAAACTGAGCCCCAAACAGTAGACCATGTAGAAGCCATACAACAAAAGCTGCCTTGGAGACCTTACAAACTGAATCATCAAACTCAACTGTGAAATACCCTGCTACTGCAAATCACATAAGAAAAGAGGAAGCTTCCTGTGTGGATGTGGAAGCTTCTTGGGGAGCTCCATCCAAGTAAACCCCCCTGGTGCTGCCATGCCTTAGAAGTCCTACCACAAAAGCTAGCTTAGAGAAACCTTGAATGCATTCCTCTAATATAGTTGCAGGGCAGCGCAGGAGATAGAGTGAGTCTACCTCTAACAGTCCTATGCAGCAAGCCCTCTGCCTAGCTCTGAGACAAAAATAGCCACCTCACCTATCACAGTGCTCAAGACTGTGTTCCCACTTAAATTTAGCTTGGAGAGTCTGCCTGTCCTATCTATCAAGGAAACCCCAAACTCTTCCCCTTTCTTCATCAGTAACACTTCAGCTTTCTCAGGCACCTCAAACTTATACAAGATGGGGCACACCCTTGAAGACACACCATGAAAAGTAGCTTGGAAAGCCCCCAAACCCAGTTCCTCAAACTACCTGAAAGTCCTCTAGCCTCTGCAACTACCACTGCAGAAGGTAGCTACCTCTGCCAGCCCTTCCTGACAAACCCAGCCTCAAGTTGTGGGATGTAAGCATTCACTTATCCTTCTCCTGTCTTCAAATGCACATTACTATTACATTTTTAAAACCCACTGGACTACATCAGATTCAACATTTAATATTTATTTTAATGACTGTCCTATCATTTATCTCCCAGGTAACTCTCAACAGTCTCCTGGAGATGTATATCTAATTTCTGGAGACTTCAGGGCAATCCTGGAGGAGTGGAAACACTGGTCAGGTGAGTGCTCATGTCCTGCAGCATAAAGGAAGTTTGTCAAGTTATTGCTGTCAGAGGCAAGTTTCTTGTTGCTCCTGTGGGACTTGCAATAACTGGGTATCTTGAAGCTAGGTTTGAGGACTGGGCCTGGGGGAATCTTGAAGCCAGATCTAATAGTTGGGGAGAACTGCCAGAGATTGGGTGTTGTGGTAGCTAAGGGACTTGCTAGATTCCAGAATAGGGTTTGCTGTCTGTCTAAGCTAGATCTTTCAGTAGGGCTTCTAATGGGTGTTTGCTTGGGGATGGTTTGTAGGATAAGGCTAAAACAGGTTGTCTTCCTTATGCTTCAGTGGGATTTGTAGGAGGTTTGGGAATGGGGGCTTTTCAAGTTAGTCCTTGTTATGGGCTGCAGCCCCTTCATTGCCTCCTCAGGAACTTCCTCTTGAAGTTTTGGCTGCATATCTCCCCATGCTTTTTCTTTTATCCACTCCCTGTCCATGGTACCATTGAAGCCAGAGACCCCTTGGTCAACCTCCTCCTGGCTACCAGACCAAGAAGGTAGCTCTAGTCAGGGGGAAACGAGGCAATTTGTGGGGCTGTTTACCTGTCTCTCATCCATGCACATATCTGGGCAGAGTTTCACTGAGCAGCATACACAGGCTTCTTGGACTTATTCAAGAGGCACTGGGCACTGGATGGTGTTCCCTGCTTGGAAAACAATGTAGGTAATGTGGAAGAAGAGATCCTAAATTGGAGACCAGCATGTCAACGGTTAGGGTTAGTACAACAGTTCCCTTTCCTTGTTTAATAGGTACAGGCTAGCACCTGGTATAGGCTTTGTGGCTTTGGGATAAGCCACTTCTAGCTCTGTCCCTTGGGGCTATATAAGACACGACAGAAAGTAACTGGAGAGTTGCACTCTGGCCATTTAAGAGGTAAGAACTCTCAAGGCAGAAAGTGCTATAGATAGCTGCCAGGGTAGTGTACCAAGGGCTAGCAGACCACTGCAAAACTCTGAGAGGCTGCTATAGCAGAGTGGGAGAAAAAATCTCATTGTTCAGGCTAAGTTGTGAAGGACTTTTGGGGTATGATGTGTGAAACTATTGTGAGGCTGTGGAGAAGGCAAGGTGACTGCAGATCAGGTATTACAAAGGAGGGCAGTGCTGGAGGAGGAATCACAATCTTAAATTCAGCTATTAGAAAACTTAATGTGCCCATATTTTCAAAGGCATGAAGTGAATAGAGATATCAGCCCTGCTGCTTCTGGTAATGCAGGCCATATGTGGACTGGCTGAAGCTGGTTGTGCTACTGTTTTTGAGTCCCTATTGAGTAGGGGAGGACAGAGGCTGGTTTGGGGAAATTATCTTTGTGACAGTAACATGCCCATGGATACACAGCAGCTGTAGCTGTAACCATGAATTTGACAAAACTAACAAAAATAGTCTTGGAAAAGAATAAGGTGGCTGTGCAGAAAACCTGCAAAACTAAGCAAGGATAAAATCACTAGCCCTTTCTCTATACCACAAAGGCCTATTTCCCCCTAGAAGCCTTCTGTAAACAGGAAGGGTCAGAGACTGGAGTTCTCATGGCAGAAACTACTGCTTTAAAGATAAGAGTAAGGGCAGCAAAGGTAGCAGCAGCTGCTGTGTGTGCTACCTCTTCTGCGCATCCTAGAAACCGCATATAATCCTCCAGTCTTCTGAACAAAAGAGCCTGCTCTTTCCAGTAATCCCTCATCCACAGATGATGAGCTGCCTTTTTCTCCTACAAATTTGCAGCTACGTGGCAAGAAGCATACTAATTGCTCTCTAAGGTCAATGATATTGATACCCTCTAATTATGGAGAGGCATATGTAAGGTGGATAAATGAACCTCTGGGGTGGGCAGAGGGAAATGTTCAACTGGGCTGGTACTTACCTTTTAAAGAGTAAACTGTTAAGTGGATCTAGTGTCCATGAGTGACAGAATGAGGCCTTTACAGTTTAAGTGCTGTGTCCACAGTCTGGTCACTGGAGAAGCAGTTAGTAGAACCAGCTTGTTTTAAAATGATATTTAACAATGACTTAGAAAAGCAGAGAATAATGAGATAGCAATGTTTAAAGGTAACAAGACATTATTTTGTATAGACAAGGAGAGAAGACTTGGATTTTTTAAGAGACTTCCAGAAAGCAAGGGTGGCTGTAAAGGGTGGGTTAATCTTCAGAAAGGGCAGGTAAAATACATCCTAATTTAGGTTATTATAGACACATTTGGGACTCAATTTATTAATTATATTACTGCAATCTTATCTGATTTTTTTTTTTTTTTTGTATGAAGCAAAACATTAGGACTTCCCATATTAATGTATATAGCAGGTTTGAGCCATGCCGGTGGCCGTGATGCCCCCTGGTGGCTGTGTGGCTCCTGTCCAGCTGTAGCAGGGCACTGAAGTGCCTGCTACTTGTGGAGTAGTCATGAAGGAGCCCAGGTGCAGGTTGCTAGGGCAACCGGAGGGAGCCAGGGACCCACCCCTATTAGCAGTCAGCTGACTGGAAGGGGCAGGGACTGGTCCCTATATAACTCCCAGTCTGAGGCCAGGCAGGCAGATCTCTGCTGGCAGCTACTGGGGAAGGAATACTGCTGGAGTAAGAAAAGGGAAGAGGCCAAAATGCACGAGTAGTTGGTACAGGTGAAGGATGGAGCACCCTGGGGGGTGGCTTGAGTGATGTTTTAGCCAAGTGGCAGAAGTTTATGTTCTAGCCTAGGGGCTTGAGTTTTGTGTTACTGTTTACAACGAGTGGCTTGGGAGATGCTAGAAGGGGAAGGAGGAGGCTTCATAGGGGGTCCATGGCAGCATGGGAACCTGGGCACCAGGGAGGGTGCAGTACTGGGGTGAGCTGACCCTGAGTGCGTGAGAAGCAGCTGCAAAAGGGGTATGCCAACCCCAGCATCAGTGAGGGCGTAGTATTGAGGGGGTGAGTTGACCCGAGCGCCAAAGGAGGCACTGCATTGGGGTATGCCAACCTGAGTGCCAAGGAGGACACAATGTTGAGGTGTGCCAACCCAGAGCAGGGGGCAGCAAGATGAGGGCTGTGGAGAGCCCATGCCAAAGAAAGTATAAGACTGATCAACATCCGGTACATCTGCAAGGCTTGGGGCGTGCAAGGTACAGGGGTGGTTGGAGCCATGCATAGCCCATAAGGCTGGGGTGCACAGGCAGCCTAGCCCTGAGATCCTGAGGAGAGGAGTTCTCTGCAGCAGGGCAGAAAGACTCCTGAAGGGCCCAAAGGATGGGAAACATCTAGCCCCAGCCTGGCTCTCTTCTGGCCAGGTGAGCTGCAGTCAGACCCCACACCACCTAGAAGCTGCATCTCAGGTACTTTCTCCCCTTAAAGTGGCAGGCACACCACAGTGCCCTGCTAGATAATATTTTGCCATTGTTTTTAAAAAAATCAGGGTTATTGAAACACTTGGTGAGTTGTTGCAGTGGTCAGTTATCTTTAGTTTTAAAAATCGCATCTTGCTTTAAGTCAGAATTTTTTTAGCTTTAACTCCTAGCCATTGGATTTTATTAGATCTATTAAATCTTGACCTGATAGTTTAAGGTAACTCATCAAATTTCATTTAACACGAAGCTACTTGGACTGTGATTATGTTAACCTTTAAGCTACTTGAGTATCTTGAATCTTTCACAATAAGGCATTAATCCTTCTCAAGACTTCCCTGAGTCATCTCCAGAACTAGGCACACTATTCTAGCGGTGATGAGATCAGCATCAATATGTGGAGAAAATAACTTTCTGAATCTCTTTGTTTCCCAGTTCAAACCTTCAGGGATTTCTTTTGGCCACAACAATTAAACTGATTCAGTTGAATCATGTGTAGCTGACTATTAAACATGACTCTAGTCCTTTAGTCACTGTGTGGGTATCTATACATGCATTTGATCTGAGATCAGTTTACTTGCAAGTAAATTAACTGCAAGATAAGCACTCCCAGGCAGGTGTCTACACATGCAGGGAGGTGGGAGCATATTTGCTGCTCCTTGCAGCAAAACTGCTCCCACTTCCTGTGGCCCTGCAGTGGGCCATTGCTGCCACCAGAGGGCTCCCCCAGGGTGCTAGCGGAGGGGCTGACATGGAGCACCCAGCCACCAGACAGCTGTGTCTTGGCCAGGGCTGGGACATTGCTTCCTGCCCCTGGGGGGTTGCCTGCTGATAGGGCGGGGACAGTGTCCCCTGCCCTGGCAGCAGGGCACTCCTAGGCCTGGCTCCTTGATCCAGGCAGGGGACTTGGAAAGAGCTTCAGGGGAGAGGCAGGTCTCATCCCCCTGCCTCAATCTGGCCATGGGGCAGCTAGCAGCTCACTACTAGCTGACCAGCAGGAGGGTGATGTAGGGACCAGGGACCCTACAGCTTCCATACCTGACTGCCTGATTGGGATCAGTTCCCAGCCCCCACCCTGTGATAGAAGGGCGGGAGAGGGAGGGAGGGTCCTGGGGGCTTGTTCCCTGCTCAGCTTTGTGCTCAAGGAACCGAGTGGAGAAAAAGCTCCCCAACCTGATCCCCACCCGGGGCCATGATCAGTCGGGAGGGGAACAAGCTCCCCAGCACCCACCAGAAAGGAGCTTTTAGCACCAGCTCTGCAACCATGGGGCCAGCACTGAGAAATCCTTATCTCCTAGACTGAACTCCATCGTCACAGGGACTGGGATGGAAGATAACGATCTTTCAGCCCCAGCTCCCCAATCAGAATCTCAGACAGGGGAAGGTGGGTGGAGCTCCCTGCTGCTGGGGCAGGGGGACATAATCCCCACCTGTGCTGCAGTGGCAGAGCCCAGCTCAGCAGCAGGCAACTCCTGGGGGCAGGGAGCAATCTTTCACCCCCTGGTGGCTAGATGACCAGGAGAAGTTTTGCTCCTGGTCAGGCACCTATGTGAGCGCTACTGCACAGCAACTACTTACAGGTAAACTTCCTACTTGCATTTACAGGTAACAAATTTATTCATGATTAGCAAGGTTTACAGCTAAATATACCAGTAATAATTATTTTTCTTCTTTTTTATTCTAAATAACTCAGGCACAAGAACTGCCCTTTGTAGTACCTGTAGAAATACTCTTGCCAAATGATGATGTCCCACTTAAAATTTCATTTTGAGACCAATAGCCAGTCTCTTAATATTTTAGTTGTTCAGTGTTGACTTCATAACATTCTAGTTTCTTAATCAAAATATTGTATAGTACCTTAGCAAGTACTTTGCAGCAAAACTGGATTTATCAATAATGTAATCTTAACCAAAAAAGATCATGTTAACTTATCAGGATCTATTTCCCAGGGACATTTTGGTTAGCTTTCATTATTTTCTTCCTTAATCTTTTTTAAATTAATACAGTCTTATATCAATCATTCCATTTTCTTGTGTGGCAAAAAGCAGGGTATGGGTGTACCTTATGGCTTATTTATCTCATATTATGTTTGTCTTTTTTTGTCTTGTATTGATAGCTAGCAGATGCCATAACCTGGGCAATCTTAAACCTAATACCTCTTAATTTGAAACAACATTGGCCTTTTTGTCAGCCTTTTAGAACTTCTCTAGTGTTGCAAGACCAGTATTAAAACCAATATTAATGATCCACAGAGCACCTTCACTAGCATTTTTTAAAAACTCTTGAAGCAAGTTTTTTGGACATGCATGTTTAGATTTAATGACTACTGTTTCCTGGGGTACTATTGGAATGGGGAGAGAACAGGAGCATGTTGTTGAGAACTCTACCATTTCCCGCTAGTAATGGACCAATATTATATTTGGGAAACTTTATATTAGGAACAAAAAGAATTCACCTGAATCCAAGATGACTCTGAATTTAGACATGGAAAATTTATAGTGTTTTTTTGTTGGTTTTTTTTTTTTTTTTTTTTATAATTTTCCATGTGTAGAATCTAAGTATTGGAAGGTTATCTTAAATTCATGCCCCCTACCACTGCAGCGGTGCAAGCAGCAATGGTGAGGGGAGGGAGGTGGCAGGGGAATAGCTTCACCCCCACCCTCCAGCTGCCTCCTCTTCAGTGCCTCACACCTGCCTCTGTGGTACCTGCACCACCTGTCCCTCATGACTTTTTCCCTGCTACCTGGTTCCCCCCCCCCCAAACTTGCACCCCTCTTGCCTGGTCCCCCACCGTATTTTGCTGCCTTGCCAAGTGCCCCACAACCCTGACACCTGCCTCTCCACAGTGTCTGCATCCCCTGGCACCTGCTGCCTCCCATGTGCCTCCTGGTTGCACCCTTTGCTGCCTGCCCCATTGCTACCCTCTTCTACTGCCTCTTGCCTTCCCTTGCAGCTCTGGCTGGGGCCCCACTCTGGATAGGGCAGGGGGCATGCAGCATGTGTTGCCTCTGGCACCAGTCCAGCTGTGCTGCAGGAGAGGCAGTGACACTAGTGTTAGAAATATTATTAAAAATGCATTATCAATAAGTCTTGTTA